>NC_083316.1:160548166-160881336 GCF_963455315.2 Globicephala melas | reverse complement strand
CAGATTTATTTTTGGCCTATTTTTAAATTGAGTTGTCTATTTCTTATTGAGTGAGAAATTTCTTTACATATTCTGCACGTGAATTATTATTATTTTTTTAATTTTATTGGAGTATAGTTGATTTACAATGTGTGTTAGTTTCAGGTATACAGTAAGGTAGTTCAGTTATACATATACATGTATATGTATGTTTATTCCTTTTCAGATTCTTTTCTCATATAGGTTATCACAGAATATTGAGTGGATTTCCCTGTGCTATACAGTAGGTCCTTGTTGGTTATCTATCTATCTTATATATGTCTATCTTATATATAGTAGATATATACACATATACATAAAGATGTATATGTTTTTCTTCTGCTTTGTGGGTTACTTTTTCACCATCAGTGGTGTTTTTTGATGAGCAGTTCTTAATTTGGTCACACTATGTGGCTTGCAGGATCTTAGTTCCCCAACCAGGGACTGAACCTGGGGCCACAGTGAAAGCACTGAGTGCTAACCACTGGACCGCCAGGGAATTCCCAAGCAGTTCTTAATTTTAATTTATTCCAGCTTATCAAATCTTTTTTTCCCCCCTTTTGTCTCCTATTTAAGAAATTTCTGCCTACTCCAAGCCATAAAATCATGGGTTTTTTTGTTTGTTTTTTTGTGGTACGTGGGCCTCTCACTGTTGTGGCCTCTCCCGTTGTGGAGCACAGGCTCCGGACACGCAGGCTCAGCGGCCATGGCTCACGGGCCCAGCCGCTCTGCGGCATGTGGGATCTTCCCAGACCGGGGCACGAACCCGCGTCCCCTGCATCGGCAGGCGGACTCTCAACCACTGCGCCACCAGGGAAGCCCCAATCATGTTTTTCTCTATAATTTTGTTTTACCTTTCACATTTAGTTCTGCCATCATTTTGGAATCATGGGGATCAATTTTCATTTTTTTCCATGTGAATATCCAATGGACCCAGCTTTATTGGAAAGACTGTCCTTGTCCCACTGTAGTCATTGCTGTCATACTAGGTGGTCCTGTGTGTGTGGTTCTGTCCTCTTGCACTGGTCAGTTTTCTACTCTTTTTTTTTTAAATAAATTAATTTATTTATTTTTGGCTGCTTTGGGTCTTTGTTGCTGGGCACGGGCTTTCTCTAGTTGCGGCGAGCAGGGGCTACTCTTCGTTGTGGTGCTTGGGCCTCTCATTGCAGTGGTTTCTCTTGTTGTGGTGCATGGGCTCCAGGCATGTGGGCTTCAGCAGTTGTGGCTCACGGGCTTAGTTGCTCCGTGGCATGCGGGATCTTCCCGGACCAGGGCTCGAACCCGTGTCCCCCGCATTGGCAGGCAGATTCTTAACCACTGTGCCACCAGGCAAGTCCCAAATTTTCTACTCTTGCACCAATCCCAAAGGAGAGAGGCTTGATTCTACTTACATAAAGTTCAAGAAACAGGCAAAACTCTTCTATGATGTGTAAGGGAGGAAAAATCCCAAAACTTTTCTTCTACATTTATAGGTTCTTGGCTGGGGCTCTGTAGCAAAAGTAACGAGAGAAAAGCATACAAATCTGTTTTACATGACCCTAAAACCTTCATAAGGAAATGAAGACACACAAAAAAGTGGTTAAGTCTGAGCACTTTTTTATGCTAGGTTTGATGCAGACTGGAAAGCCATAGAAAAATGTGATTGAACAAAAGGATATGAGCTAAGGGTAGTAAACTGAAGGAAATTTAGCAGTCTTGTACAGTTGGATTCCTTTATGTGTCCCTCCATCTTCAGAGATAAGGACACTCCTTTCCTCTGGTGTAGGAAGGACAACTATCACAGGAGGGTCCTATGACCTGCTTCAGGGGAACGTCAAAGAATCCTCCCTGAGTCATTTCTCTGATTCCCTCAACTTAAAATATTTGATATGCTAAGGTGCCATATTTTAGGGTAGTTGTGTCCTGAACCATGTCAGATGTTATTGTTTTTAAAATTTTTTGGCTGTGCCACGCGGCATGCAGGATCTTAGTTCCGCAACCAGGGATCAAACCCATGCCTCCTGCATTGGAAGTGCAGAGTCCTAACCACTGGACGGCCAGGGAATTCCCTTTTATTTAAAATTTTATTTTATTTTATTTTTTGGCCACAGATATTATAATAAGTTAAAATGATCTCAGTGGCCTTGGCTTGCAGTGGCTTGAAGCAGGATTTTGGTTCCCTGGCAAGAGATTGAAGTCAGGTTGTGTCAGTGAGAGCCCTGAATCCTAACTGCTAGACCATGAGGGACAGTGACAAGGCCCTGGCCTGTTGGCTTTGTAGAAATGAATTTCCACTGAGAGATGGAAAGTAGTGAAACAAGTAAAGTGTTTATTAGAAGGAAAAAGAGTATGTGTGAATAGACTCACATGGGCGAACTCAGAGAGAGAGTCACATCCTGCTGGTAGTTTGAATCACTTTTATAGGGCATTTTTCCCAGGTTTCCTTTGGCAAGTCACCTGGCTTAGCCTGGTTCTGAGTCCATATTTGGTTTATCTCAGGGTCCTCCACTGTGTGCAGGTGCATCTCTTAGCCAAGATGGATTCTAGCAAAGAGGCCTATGGGTAGGTTGATATCACCTACTATGGGGTGGCGCCCCCTCCCTTTTTGACCCCCAAGGAGCCTTTCTGCGCATGTGTAGTTGGGAAGGTCTCCTTGACCTGGAGAATGAGAAATATATCGTTTCTTTATCTTTTATCTGGGCAGGACTCTGCTCCTCTCTGACCCTGCCATTATCTTTGTCTTGGAGTATCTGGCCACAGGGGACAAACTCCAGTTGCTCAGCCTGGAGGCCATCTATCTCCTGCCTCAATAATAGGGTTTCCCTTGGAGGATGAGGAATTGTACTGACCAGGAGGGCCATGAAGGGAGCTTCTGTGTTATTGGTAATTTTCTTTTTGAAAAACCTGGGTAGTATGTGCATAGGTGTGTGCATTTTGTGGACATTTTTTTATAATTTGCGCATAGGTATGTTCTCTTTAAAAATTTATTTGTGGACTTTCTGTATGTTTGTTGTAAAACAAAGAATGTTTCTCTCCATCCAAGTGCTACAAGGATTAAGTCATTAGCCACTGCAGTTGCTGATGGACAGTAGTGCCTCCTGAGAGGAATTCAGGATGAAAAACAAGATGAGGCACTCTTTGCTTTAGGAAAACAGGCCCTTTATTTTATTTATTTAAATTTATTTATTTATTTATTTATTTATTTATTTTTGGCTGCGTTGGGTCTTTGTTGCGCACAGGCTTTCTCTAGTTGCAGCAAGCGGGGGCTACTCTCTGTTGCGGTGCGCAGGCTTCTCATTGCGGTGGCTTCTCTTGTTGCAGAGCACGGGCTCTAGGCACACAGGCTTCAGTAGTTGTGGCTTGTGGGCTCTAGAGCGCAGACTCAGTAGTTGTGGTGCACAGGCTTAGCTGCTCTGCGACATGTGGGGTCTTCCTGAACCAGGGCTCGAACCTGTGTCTCCTGCATTGGCAGGCAGATTCTTAACCACTGCGCCACCAGGGAAGCCTGAAAACAGGCCCTTTAGATAGTATATTTCAAGAAGAAATTTAATGAACCCAGATTCTTGGATCTTCCCATACATAGAAAAGCACTAAAATCATTAACTGAGATATCTGTTCCTTGTGAGTAGTAATAATCTTTTACCGAGATATGTGCTTAACTGCATGTATTCCCTAGCCAAAAATCATATATATACTGGCTTCTCCCCCTACCTCTTTGAAGCAGTCCCTTCAGAGCTACTGAAAGGCTCTTGTTGCTGAACACAAGTTCTTGTGCCTGAAGCACAGTGAGGCCAAACAAACCAAAACATTGGAGTTTGGAGCAGAGGCAGGTTTATTGCAGGGCCAAGCAAGGAGAATGGGTGGTTTATGCTTGAAAAGTCTGAACTCTCTGGTGGTTTCCTGGGAGAAGTTTTTATAGGCAAAATTTGGGGGTGAGGGCTGCAGGGTTTTTGACTTTCTTCTGATTGGTTGATGGTGAGGTAACAGGGCGGTGTTAAAGGAATCTTGTGCTCAGCCAGAAGTTACCATCGTCCACTTGGGTGGGGGCCTTATTGGGGACCTTAGTTCGTTCAAAAGAACTCAAAGATATTGTTATGTATATCCCTTGAGGAGGATCAGGATCTTGCTTTAATCACTGCACTATAGTTTCTTGACTATTCCTCCATTGTTTCTGCATTCCCTGTTTCCCTGATTAGCAGCTGTTTGAATCTGCCATTTGGAACTCAGGGAAAGTCTAGGAGGCTGAAGCCTTCATCCTACAAATAAGAAATGGGGGACCCAGAAAGGGTGTTTTGCCCAGGAGGGCCAGTTTCAAGTCCTGCTGTGACCTTTCATGACTCAGAAACAAGAAAAACATTTCTGGCAAAGCAATCAGATTCTGGATTGATGGTCAAGGTAGAGCTGAGCGTTGCCTGTTGGATCAATGGGACAAAGAAGGGTCCATGATGTTGCCAAGGTTTACAATGGACATGTGAAAGATGGGGTTGCTATTATTTGAAGTTGATAAGGTGGAGTCAGGAGTTTGATTTGTGGACTTTAAATGTGTCTCTAAAATACCCAAGTGGAGAGAGAATATCTCATTCTGTCTGGCATTCAGGGCAGAGGTGTGGGATGGAATTTTGACTCTTGAGTGTATACACAGTACTTAAAGAGGTAAGATTCAGTGCTACCACAGGGATTATAAGACGAAAAGAGGCCTGAGAACTGAGTCCCGAGGCACTTGAACAATTAGAAGTTGGGGGGAAATTAGCGCCATCCGCAGTTTCCACCGAGGTACCCCCGCCATGCCCGTCTAAACTCCAGAACTACATTTCCCAGAGTCCTTTCCGTCTGTGCTTCCTGGTTAGAGGCCGGTTATGAAGTCCCGCGACACTTAGAAGGCGGAAGTGAAGCGGAAGCCATTACTCTCCGGAGGCGATTGCTGCTGTACACATGGGCAGAGGAGCGGTCCACCGCGGCTACTTCCGAGCTGTTGGTCCCCGCGACAGACCGGACCTTTCAATGAGTTTCTCGTCCCTTCGGCAGCAGCTTCCGTGACCTCTGCTCCCCGTGATTCTACCCTCCGTGATGTAAGACCCGCTTTCCTCACTTAACCCTTTACTCCCCGCTTTCCTGAGGACAAGAGAGGCCATAAGGCAGGGAGGGGTATCGGGGGATAGGGACCTGGGACCGGGAAGCCAGGCAGCCAGGAAGAGTGTGTTTTAGATCCTGTGATAAGCGGTATGAAACGCTAGTGATGAAGTTTAGGACCACTGTATTTAGCGACAAGGGGGAGGCACTGGTGATCTGGTCCAAAAAAACTGACATCTTGGGATGGGGACAGAAAAGCCCGGCCGAAGTGAATTCAGGACATTATTTTGTGTGTGTGTGTGTGTGTGTGTGTGTGTCAGGAATTGGAGACCGCAAGGATAAACTACCTACCTTTTGCTTTGTGGTCAGCTTTGTCTAACATTAATAGGAGCACACTGGTTTTCTTTCTGTTACCATTTATTTTGAATAATTTTTACACTTAAACATTTCAGTTATTTATCTTTATTTACTTTAGTTGACTCTCGTGTAAATAGCTTATAACTAGATTTTAAAATGCACTTCAACATTGTTGTTTAATTTGAGAATTAGTCCATTAATATTTATTGTGATTACTAATATTTTGCGTTGATCTTTACCACCTTATTTGGTACTTCCTGTTTATTTTTTTCCCTTCAAATAATTCTTTTATCAGAATATAGGACATATATGTCCCACAAAAATATGAAAACACAGAAAATTAAAAGAAAAATAAAGTGAATCTGCAAACCAGGCCAAGAAAAATAAGTATTTGAAACCTCGGAAACCTGTATTCTCTTAAACTGCGTCTTTCTCTTTCCCCATGATTTTCTTCCTGGATTTTACTGCTTATATGTTTTCTCAAAAATGTATTTACTAATTTTGGTAATTACTTGTAGGTGGACTTACACTAAAGTATTTTCAGAGACACCCTCTTTCCATATTGATGGAAGTACCCATTTTAATTTAGATATTTCCAAATATCTTGTAGAAGATTATATGCACCTACCTACCCATTCTTTTTCAGGTATTTTGTGACTCAAATTTTAGTCAGTTTACGAAGTTCCACATACCGGGGTTTTGTTTTCAAGTTGTGTTGAATATATATATGGATTTTGAGAATATTGGCATCATTATGCCATTGAATTTTACAATTAATTAGTTATCTCTTTCTTTAAATAAATTTATTTTTGGCTGCGCTGGGTCTTTGTTGCTGCGTGCGGGCTTTCTCTAGTTGCTGCGAGTGGGGGCTACTCTTCATTGTGGTGCACGAGCTTCTCAATGTGATGGCTTCTCTTGTTGCGGAGCTCGGGCTCTAAGCCAGCGGGCTTCAGTAGTTGTGGCACGCGGGCTCAGTAGTTGTGGCTCGCGGGCTTAGTTGCTCCATGGCACGTGGGATCTTTCCAGACCAGGGCTCGAACCTGTGTCCCCTGCATTGACAGGCAGATTCTCGACCACTGTGCCACCAGGGAAGTCCCAGTTATACCTTGTATAATGCCTTTCAATAAAGTTTTATGAGGATCAGCAAAAACGATTTAAGGGTTTGGTTTGTTGTTGTTAGATTTATTCCTAGGAAAGTGTATACTTTCCTTTTGCATCACACACATTTTTTAACATTTACTTTCTTTGCTAGACAGGCTGAGGACTTTGAGTAGCATTGAATGGAGTTGGATAGCAATCTTGAAGCAGTCCTGTTTTCTTTCTGACTTTAAGGGAAGTTAACTTGAAAGTTTGCTGGAGGCTTTTTTTTTTTTTTTGAAAAGCGTTTATTAGGTAAAAGAAGTCTCCTATTTCCTAATTTAAGAGTTTTTGTCATGGACAGCTGTAAGCTTTTAACAAGTGATTTCCGCCCCCCCCCCCAGCAACTTCTTTGATGTGTTGATGGATTTCAATCACCCTTTGAAAACTATGATAGGTCTGTGATAGGTTCTAGTTCTGTTTGTGCTTTGAATGAATAAGTGAAAACTAAGACTTTCTCATTTACCTGATAATGTGGTGAATTAAACCAATTGATTTTCTAATGTTACATTAAATTTGCTTTGGTAAAATAACTAAATTGGAAAGGATATGTACTATTTTACCATTTTTGGTTTCTGGTTGCTAGTATTTATTTTTTATCTTTTTATGATTTGCATCTATGTTTGAGTGAAATTGGCTTGTAATTTTCCTTTTCTGTTTCAGGTTTATTCCAGCCTCATAAAGTGGGGTGGGAGTGTTCCCTTTTTTTTTTTTCTAAACTCTGGAATATTTTGCCTAAGAGTAGAATAACTTGTTCCTTAAAAGGGAGTTTTACCAGGAAAAACCATTGGTGTCTGAATTTTCTTTGTGGAAACTTTTAAAGCCGTTGTTTCAGTTCTGTAAGAGTCATAGGGCATCCAAGTTCTCTATTTCATTATGGTAAGTAAAATTTCTTTAGGAATTTATTCATTCCATCTAAGGCTAAACTGTATAGTCAAAGTTGTTAATAATGTGCTTTTATTATATTTTTAATGCTGCTGCAAGTGTAGTGTTTTCTAGGTTTTTATTCTTGTATTTATATATTCTTTTTTTAAAAAAAATACATCCTGCCACAATTCTGTCAATTTTGTTTTTCATGAAGAACCACTTTATAATGTATACGTTTTCTATTTCATAACTTTCTGTTCTTTATAATTGTCTTCCTTTTACCTTTTTGGCATGTTTCTTTACAGTTTCTTACATTGGAACGTGCACATCCGAAAGGATTACAGTGGTAGTATTTTATTTTACTTCAGTTCTAAATATTATCAAATATTATGACTTCTTTAGCATGTGAATTATTTAGGCCTTTTAATTTCCATTTCTGTGATGTTTTTCGGGTTATCTTTTGGTTTTGTTTGCTAACTTGCTTGCACTATAGTCAGAGATTGATGACGTTTTCTGAGACACACATTGTGCCCCATGTGTGGTTGGAGTTTATAGTTAGGAAATACTGTTTCATCTTGTGCAATCTGCATATAGTTATTGAATTGTCTGCTTGAACATATTATTGAGAGCTCTGGTAGTGGCTTTGTCCATCTCCTTAGAGTTCTGCCCCCCACCCCTGATATATATATATTTTTTAATAAACTTATTTATTTAACTTTGGCTGCGTTGGGTCTTCCTTGCTGCACGCGGGCTTTCTCTAGTTGCAGTGGGGGGGGGGAGGCTACTCTTTGTTGTGGTGCGCGGGCTTCTCATTGAGGTGGTTTCTCTTGTTGAGGAGCATGGGCCCTAGGCGTGCGGGCTTCAGTAGCTGTGGCTCGCGGGATCTAGAGTGCAGGCTCAGTAGTTGTGGTGCACAGGCTTAGTTGCTCCGCGGCACGTGGGATCTTCCCAGACCAGGGCTTGAACCCGTGTCTCCTGCATTGGCAGGCGGATTCTTAACCACTGCACCACCAGGGAAGTCCTACCACGGATATATTTTTGAGGCTATATTATGAAATATATATAGCTTTTTCTTGGATTGTACCTCTTCTTTTTGTAATTCCTCAGTTTTCTCTATTAGCCTTTTTGCCTTAGTTTATTCTGATATTAATATATTTAAACCAGGTTTTTTTTAAAAAGTATTTGCCTTGTATATCTTTTTAAAATTTCCATTCTTGCTATATCCTTTCTCTTGTAAACAACATATAACTGGATTGTTTTTACTCCATTTTGAGAATATACATATTTTAGTTGAAGCATTTTGTCCCTTAACATCCTTTTTTCTTTCCTCTATCTTCCTTTGATTTGAGTACTTTTTTCATTCCACATTTTTCTCTGCATATTTTGAATTTATCTACATGTTTATATGCATATTGAATTTATTTATGTCTATTATTTTAGTGGTTATTTTGGAGTATTCTTATTCATGCTCGTTCATGAAATTTAGATTTTTTAATTATTTATTCATGGCTGTGTTTTGTCTTCGTTGCAGTACGTGGGCTTCTCATTGCAGTAGCTTCTCTTGTTGCAGAGCACGGGCTCTAGGTGCACATGTTTCAGTAGTTGTGGCACGTGGGCTCAGTAGTTGTGGCTCACGGGCTCTAGAGCACAGGCTCTGTAGTTGTGGCACACGGGCTTAGTTGCTCTGCAGTATGTGGGATCTTCCCGGGCCAGGGCTCGTACCCATGTCCCCTGAATTGGCAGGCATATTCTTAACCACTGTGCCACCAGGGAAGTCCCTAGATTTTTGATATGTTATCACTCTCCTGATTTACATGGTTTTGTGATCATGCATTTTAATTCTATCTATTTTTAAACCTCAGAAGAGATTTTCATTGTATACAGTCATTTTTAGTTTCATTTTACCCACACATTTTCCATTTTGTATGCTTACTTTGATTCTTGGACTCTTCGATATAAGTTCTTAACACTCTTTACTTTGGTTCCTTGATTTTTTTATTTCTCTCTAAAATAACGTATTTTAGAATTTCTCTTTTCTCTGAATGGCAAGCCCCAATATACCTTTATTTTGCCATCTTAGTAGGCATTTTGGTTGCTAAAGGACTGTATATTTTATTCCAGAGCCATGAAGATGTTCCATTATCTTTTGGCTTCCATTGTTGCTGGCGAGGAGTCAGGTGTCAGGCTAATGTTTATTTCTTTAAAGCAGTGATTCTTAAAGTGTACTCTTCAGACGTACAACATCAGCATCACCTGGGAACTTATTAGAAATGCATATTCTTGCATCCCCAGTTTCTGATGAATCAGAAACTGGGGATGCGGCCTAGCAATGTGAGTTTTTTGGTTTGTTTTTATAAAATATGTTTTCAGTGTTTTGTTTGTTTGTTTTTGCTGTACACGGGCCTCTCACTGTTGTGGCCTCTCCCGTTGCGGAGCACAGGCTCCGGACACGCAGGCTCAGCAGCCATGGCTCACGGGCCTAGCCGCTCCGCGGCATGTGGGATCTTCCCAGACCGGAGCACGAACCTGTGTCCCCTGCATCGGCAAGCGGACTCTCAACCACTGCGCCACCAGGGAAGCCCTTCAGTGTGTTTTAACAAGCCCTCCAGGTGATTCAGATGCATCTTGAAGTTTGGGAATCATTGCTTTAAAGATAACCTATGCTTTTTCCCCGGCTGCTGTTAAAATATTCTTTTTGCCATTGCTGTTTCTCTGGTTCAGTGTTGTTGTATCTGTGATCTGTTTTTATCTTCAGTCTCTTTATATCTGCTTTTTGAAATGAGAAATCCACAGCTACTATATTTTGCAATAACTGCCTGTGCTCCTTCTCTCTCCCTTTGGAATTCTATTTAGAATCAGTTCAGCCCTTTTCCCTCTGTCCCCCATGGCTCTTTATACTTATCATCGTTTTATCTGTGTGCCCTCATGTTTATTTTCTAGAAGTGATTTTTAAATTTAAGCCTGCATAGAAGTCACCTATAATGCTTGTTAAAACAGATTCATCAGTCTACTCCAAAGAGTCTCATTCAGTTGGACTTGGATATGAACTGGGCATCAGAATTATTAAAGCTCTCTAGATGATGTTTATGCAGCTGGCTGGAGGAACCACACTTTGTGTGATACTCTAGAAAACAATTTTTTGGGGGCTGTGTAATCTGATAAAACTGTTTACCTAGTCCCTGCCATTTTACCTTTATTTCAGCAATTGTAATTGTCGTCTTAGAAATTACACATTTTTAAATTTCTGAGTATTTATCGCCAGCTTGTGAATGATTTTGAAAGATATCTGTCTTTTTTAAAAAATTAATTAATTAATTAAATTTATTTTTTGGCTGTGTTGGGTCTTCATTGCTGCACCCGGGCTTTCTCTAGTTGCGGTGAGCAGAGGCTACTCTTTGTTGCGGTGCGCAGGCTTCTCATTGAGATGGCTTCTCTTGTTGCGGAGCACGGACTCTAGGCGCACAGGCTTCAGTAGTTGTGGAACGTGGGCTCAGTAGTTGTGGAACGTGGGCTCAGTAGTTGTGGCTCGTGGGCTCTAGACTGCAGGCTCAGTAGTTGTGGCGCACAGGCTTAGTTGCTCGGCGGCATGTGGGATCTTCCCGGACTGGGGCTCGAACCCGTGTCCGCTGCATTGGCAGGCGGATTCTTAACCACTGCACCACCAGGGAAGCCCTCTGTCTGTATTTTGTGTTGCACTTAAAATAGTTTTGAGTGGAAGGTTTAATCAGTATACCTAGATTGCCTGTTAACCTGCCCTTTTACCCCTGGTACATTTCATCTGGTTGAAAGCTTACAGATAGTGAAGTACATAGAGATATTAATTTACAAATGTAACACATTTCTGGAATGAGAAAAGTGGCATGCAGTGTTCTCACTACTATTGTTATTTTGTCTATGTGTACAAGAGTAACACTGTTAGAAACAGTTCTAGCAGAGGCAGAAATATCACTCCATAAAAGTAACAAAAGAATCATTCTGTCTTTAGTATTTACACCTGCAAATTCTGAATATCTTGGGGCAGTATTATAAAATTGAATGTGGGGATTTTAAATCAAATATTGGAAGAATTATGGCCACAAAAGGAGAAGTCACAATAGAACAATTTTAAAGGGTAAAATGTGTTTTGGACCAAAAAACTGATGTAGGAGACAGATCTTCTGTAATTGTGGGGAGCAGGGGTGAGATTAGGGTGAGGTATGTGGGCGGAGGCATTAACCCTGCACTTGTATGATGCTGAAAGCACCTGTTTGAATTTTGTACTCCAGCAACCTGTCTTACCTCACCCTTGTGCTGATCCTGGCACAGAGAAAAACAGATCCCAATGAGAATGGGCTAAGATGTATTGAAATAGAAAAAGGGAACTGTTTTCACTGTGTTATAAAGGAAATTAAAAGAGAAATTAAACAATCTCAGTACCTCTTTGAAAATTCTCTCTCCGTCGCATTTATCTGTGCTGATATCAGTCTGATCATCGTGGTTTTGTTTCATGTATTGTGTAGAAACAGGAGTCAAAACTTCTTTAATAGATCCCATAACTGTTCCTAGACTCCCCTGCTCCACTTCCAGTCACTTAGATGCTGAGGTAGTCCTGTTGCATCTGTATTCAGGGTCACTGAGTGTAGCTCAACAAGTGGTATAATTGCTCAGATGAGAAACACTCCAGAACCTTGCTCTGGCCTCTAGTTTGCATTACCATGAGACTTTGAAAATATCCCCCAGGTTTGAAATTGATGTGAGTGCACTCTCTATCCAGGCTTGAACCGTTTTGTTTACCTTGCCCCACATTGTGGGCAGTTCAGGAGCCAAGGTGTAGCTAAGCTTTATGGCTGTGTCCTAGCAGCTGGGTCAACATACATCTCATAGGACCTGAAGGGGAGCCCCCCCCACACATACACCAAGATCCATAGACCCCCTCCTTTGTGATCTTCCCAAGACCCCCAGGTTCGGGAGGGCCTTCTCAATATGAAGAGAAATGTAGATCAGCTTATTTGTCATCCATTCATTCTTTTGCTCACTATTATCCTGTTTGTCATCTGAGGTAACTGTTCCAGACACCTCAACAGTGAAAGAAACAAAGAAGTGGAAAATCTATTTGCCTGGAGCTTATTGTCTGACTGGGCATAAGGGAAGAAAACGAAACAAGTAAAATACATAGTATGTGTGGGAGAGACAGTAATGCTTACTAGGTATTCTGTGTGCTGTCCTACACTTCCCAGGATCCCTGGAACTAGCAGGGGCATGTGACTAGTTCTGGGCAATGAGCTATGAGCACTTCAGGGCCAGAGCGTGTGTGTCAAGGTGCACAGTTCTCTAGGCACACCCTTCTAATCATCCTTGGACAGAATGACCACGGGTTTCAGTTGGCTCAGATACAAGAGGCATGCCCCCGTGTAACTGGTAAAGTTTCACCACCAGCCCAGGTTGAACAAGTAACATGAGCCAGACATAAACTTCCGTTTCATCGAGTCATTGAGATTTGAAGTCTGTTTTTGCAGTAAAATAGAGCCTACCCTGACTTAACACGGTATATTAAGTGGAGGTTAGTGCTTTGAAGAAAAATAGAAGAAGGAGTGGGGTTTAGGGATAGACAAGCAGAGGTTTGCATTTTGATTAGAGTGGCCGGTAAATGCCATGTCGAGACACTTAAAGTTGACTAAAGATCCGAAGCAGGCGAGGGAGCAGGTACACTTGAATGCAGAGAAGCACATTTCCGTGTAGAGAACAGCAAGTGCAAAGATCCCAAGGCGGGAACATGCCTAGCACAGGCATAAGGCCCAGTGAGGAGGATAGTGTGAGCAGGGCCACAGGGGCCGGGAGCCAGGAGGGGTTGTGGATGAGGCAGCAGGAATGTAGGGCTTTGGCTGAGTGAGATGGGATGCCAGCAGGTTTTGAGCAAGAGAGTGATGTGACCTACATTTTACTGGCAAAGTTCTACTTGCCGTATAAACTAAAGGACAGAAACAGGGATACTTTAGGAAGCTATTGGAATGATCTAGGAGAGAGGTGGTGCCTTGCACCAAGGCAGTATTAGAGTAGGTGGTGAGGAGTGGCCAGATTTTGGGTAAGCTTTCAAGGTAAAGCCCGTGGGATTTGCTGGTGATTTGGATCTAAAGTGTGAAAAAGGAGAATCCAGGATGACTTCAAGGCTTTTTGCCTGGAGCTCCTGGAAGCATGGAGTTGCCATTGAGATGGGGAGGCTGGCAGGAGCTCAGTGTTAGGTGTTTACCTTGAGGTCTTATTAGATATTGCAGGGGAAATGTTCACGTAGCGCTCATCTACCCATTTCTCTGGCTCATGCTGCCTGGGGCAAGTACCAAGTAGTGGAGAGTGGCATCCACTGTAAATTAACAGTTTACAGTTTAAATCGCCAACGGCCATTTTGTTTTATGATAAAAATAATAGTGTTTTAGAGTGAACATTTATTGAGCACATACAGTCCCATAATCCAGTGTTATAACCTCCAGTTTCCAGATGAGGAAACAAGTTTAGTGAACCCATTCTTTTTTTTTTTTTTTTTTGCGGTACGTGGGCCTCTCACTGTTGTGGCCTCTCCCGTTGCGGAGCACAGGCTCCGGACACACAGGATCAGCGGCCATGGCTCACGGGCCCAGCCGCTCCTCAGCATGTGGGATCTTCCCGGACCGGGGCACAAACCCGCGTCCCCTGCATCGGCAGGCGGACTCTCAACCACTGCGCCACCAGGGGAAGCCCCCATTCTTTTTTAAAAAATAAATTTATTTATTTATTTATTTATGGCTGCGTTGTGTCTTCGTTGCTGCGCATGCAGGCTTTCTCTAGTTGCAGCGAGCGGGGGCTACTCCTTGTTGTGGTGTGCTTGCTTCTCATTGCCTTGGCTTCTCTTGTTGCGGAGCACGGGCTCTAGGTGCTCGGGCTCAGTAATTGTGGTTTGTGGGCTCTAAAGCGCAGGCTCAGTAGTTGTAGCGCATGGGCTTAGTTGCTCCGCGGCATGTGGGATCTTCCCAGACCAGGCCTCGAACCCGTGTCCCCTGCATTGGCAGGTGGATTCTTAACCACTGTGCCACCAGGGAAGTCCGTGAGCCCATTCTTGAATGGAGCCCCCATGGGCAAGAAATCTGGGCTTGCAGCATGGTGGGGTCACCTGAGGTCTCAAGGACAGACAGACAACAACCTTCATGGATGTGTAATCAGAACCTGTATGTCAGTACCCAAGGGAGGAGGGATTTCAGAGTGTGAACATGTGTGGGATGAGGGAGAGGAAGGCTCAGGAGAACCCTGGCCCTTAGGGATCCTGGCAAAGGAGGAAGGACCACGAGCAGGAGTCTCAAAAAGAGTGTTGCCATTGAGATGGGAGAGATGGAGGAGGACAACCTTGGGATATGATGCACAGTGGCCAAGAGCAGAGGTTCCCCGGGAAGAGGGAGAGAGGGGAGGTTGGTAGTGGGCAGGATCATGTACTGAGATCAAGACAAGAATCAGGAAAAAGCTGTTTTCCTGATTTGGTGTCAGGGGGTTCACATGCAGAGGTCACCGTGAGAGGGGACATGTGTGGCTCTGGAATCAGGTTCATTAGCCCCTGTTTGACCTTCGTCACATGACCTAACCCTTCAGTACATGTCCTACTTTTTCCTCAGGATACTGCTTACCTCCTGGGGAACTTGTGAGTATTAAATGAGAGTCCCTGGAAAGACTCAGGAGATACTTTGTACATAGTAAGCATGCTTATGTTGTTATTTGTAGCATTGGTATTGATGTTGGCAAGAAAAGTTGGGGGACAGAAACTTGAGCAGAAATTTGTAAATTGAGAATAGAGGAATAAGTGGGAGGTGAGGGTGGAGACCTTGTTTTTCAGTGACTCTGAACCTCTTTTTTTAACTTATCGAGTCTCTCCTTAGTAATCTGATGTTGGAACCCAAATCCTCTACTTGAGAAAGGCAAAGGTTTGTTCCAATTGTGACCTCAGAAGGCTTGCAATACCTCTTTATACCCAGAAGGTGGCAGCACCTGATCTCATTTGGAGACAGGTACCATGGTATCTAGAAATGAATGAAAGATGGTTAACATTTGTTTATTTCCTCACTGCAAAAGGGGAAAGAGAAGGGAGCTAATATTTGTTGAGAATCTACTACATCAGCTGATGTAGTATTCTTGAATCTCTAAGAACCCTCACTGTTCTCACACAGGTGGTACTTATCAAATAAAACCATGCCGCCACTGCCACCTCCAAAGGGAGGAATGAACTCAGCCTTTGCAGTTAAAGAAATTAGGACCCAGGTCTCACCCCTGCCACCTGCTATGCAATTTTCTGGCAGTTACTTAAACTCTCTGAGCCTGTTTGCGCACCTCTGATGGTGCTATAAGGCCCATCTGATTGGTTTTCTGTGGGGTTCAGGTAAACCCAACACTGGATCGTGCTTATCATGAGGTGGGACCTGGGTTCCCACCAGTGCAGTGCTGTTCACTCTCTTTGTAAACCTTTCAAAGAGAAATGCGACTACTTTTATTATTATTCCTTCACCCAGTTTCATAAGTTGTTCCCAAGAGTATTACATTTTTCTATCTGTGTTTTATTACATCTGGTTTGTTCACATTTCTAGAAAATAGGTAAGACTGGTGCTTGGTAACATTTAATTACAGCTCAAGGAATTAAACAGCTTGCTCCTTATTTTCCAGTTGACAAGCTATAAAATTGTGTGCTACAGTATTTTACATCCCTACTCAGTTTTTAATTTGAAAAGAACATAATTCATCACCTTGGCAGACAAGTGTTTTTTTTCTAATGTATGATAAATATGTGTAGCTAAAGAGACTGCAGATAAAGCAGTTTTGGGAGCATTTTGGCAACACTTACTAAATGTTTAGTCATAAATGTTGACTAAGCATTTCACTATCTAGAAATTCGTTCTAAGGAAAAACTTGAAAAAAACTGCAAAAATTTAGCTGCAAATATTTCTTCCAAGTGTTGTTTTTCTACTTGTGAAAAATTGGAAATATTCTAAACATTTTAACGTAAGATCATTTCAATAAATTGATGTGCCTATTTAGAAACACTTAGAAAATGAAGACCTTAAAATATCAAAACATTAATGAAAATGAAAATACATTATACCAGTAGTACAGCTGATTCTAAATTTCATCTGCAAAAGAAAATATTCGAGAATATCCAATATTTTTGACAAAGGAAAACTGATGAGTGACACGTTTTCCTAGATACCGGAAGATACTAAAGTAATGTGATTTTTTTTTTTTAACTTTTATCATTTGAACTTGATTTTACTATTCATGTATCCTTTTCTTCATTCAATATTTTAAAAGTAATTTCTACGTGCGAGGTACTGTGCTTGGCAAATGTATAACCGAATCACTTTGCTGTATGTCAGAAATTGCTGATATGTATAACAAATCAGCATGAATTCAGATGAGATTTGATAATCACCTATATGAAAAAACAAAACAAAACTGCTAAAGGATTAATTCAGCCAAACAATAAATGACTGGGGTAACTATGACATATGGATTAGCAGTGATGGAGGTCAGGGCAAGATGCCCCAAAATATGCCACTTTGGCATATTGATTATTTTGAATTAAAGTTACGTAAGAAAACAGTTGGCGTGAGAAGGACACTCTGACCCTTTTTTGCTACCCTGAAAATAGGAAATAAATCTCCCGTGTGAAAGGCACCTAAGGCACCTTCCCTGTACCAGAAGGCAAAGAGACATCCTTATCTCCAGAGATAAATATGAAGTTCAGGGCTGAGAAGGCTGTATAAACAAAATTTATTACTTCTTTACCAATTTACTACCTCAGGCCCAAACTTTGTCGTGTCAGTTCTTCACAAATTTGTTGTTTCCTTGTCTGAAAGATATAAAAGCTGCCTGCTTTGTTCACTTCTTTGAGTCTCATAGAGAATAATGTGACATTGACTGAGAACCAGACAACCTATCAGCGACATAGAGTCTAAACACCACCCCAGGCTTAACATGTATACAGGTAGCTTGGTCTCCAGGTAGCTTGGTCTCTTTAGGAGTCCAGAGGTGTTTGAGATTGTCTTGGTTTTGGTATCAGGGTAATGCTGGCCGTAAGGATTTTGTTAGAAAAATATTACCTCTTCTATTTTTGGAAAAGTTTGAATAGGATTGGTGTTAATTCTTCTTTTAAGTGTTCGGTAGAATTCACCAGTGAAGTCATCTGGTCCTGGACTTCTCCTTGTTGGGAGAATTTGATGACTGATTGCGCCTGTTTATTTGTTATGGGTCTGTTGATTTTCTGTTTCTTCTCTAGTCCATTTTGGAAAAGTGTATGTTTCTGGGAATTTGTCCGTTTTATCTAGATTACCTAATTTGTCGGTGTACAGTTGTTCATGGTATTCTCTTTATTTTTATTTTTTAAAATACCTTTTCTATTTCTATAATGTGGATTTTTTTTTTTTTTTTTTTTTTTTTTTTGGCAATGCCTCACGGCTTGCAGGATGTTCGATGACTAGGGATTGAACCCGGCCCTGGCAGTGAAAGCCTTGCATCCTAACCACTAGGCCACTAGGGAACACCCTTTTAGAGTCTTTTTAATTTCTGTAAGGTTGGTAGTAATGTCCCCATTTTTACTTCTGATTTTAGTTATCTTGTTGATCTTTTGAAAGAACCAACTTTTGTTGATTCTAGTTTTTCTGCTCTCCATTTCATTTATCTCTGTTCTAATTCTTTTGCTGCCTTTAGGTTTAGTTTGTGCTTATCTTGTGGCTTAAGGTGTAAAGTTAGGTTGTTTGAGATCTTCTTTAATGTAGATATTAACTGCTATAAATTTTCCTCTGAGCACTGCTTTCATTGCATCCCATCAATTTTGCTGTGTTACATTTCCGTTTTCATTTGTCTGAAAGTTTTTTCTAATTTCCCCAGTGATTTCTTCTTTGTCCTGTTGGTTGTGTGAGAATGTGTTGTTTCATTTCCATGTATTTGTAAATTTTCCAGCTTTCCCTCTATCATTGTTTTTTAGGTTCATTCCATTGTGGTTGGAGAATATATTTTGCTATTATTTGTCTTAAAATTGGTTGAGAATTGTGTTTGGCCTAATTTATGGCTTATTCTGGAAAACCCTAATTTTCTTTTTTTTCGTAAGTGTAGTTCATTGATTTTCACTGAGCTTGTCCACTTTTTAATGTAGACATTTAACTGTATACATTTCATTCTGAGAATGATTTTAACCTCATTTCACAAGTTTTTATTTGTTGTATTTTCATGTAGTATAAAATATTTATTAAATTTCCTTTGTTTTATCCTCTACATAAAATTATTTGTCTTTAACTTCCAAATATTTGAGTATTTTCTAGATATCTTACTGTTATTAATTTCAAATCTAGTACATTTGCTGTCTTTTTAAATTTGAGACTTTTTTATGGTCCAGCATATATGATCCAGACTCTATTGCTGGGTGTTGAATTGGAGAAAGTTAAATGATTTGGAGACATGTGGTGTAAGAGGTAGAATTCATTGACTTTTTTTCAAGAGTTTTAAAACATCTACTTAATTTTATTATTGAAGTATAATTAATTTATCATTTTGTGTTTATTACTGCTGTACAGCAAAGTGATTCAGTTATACATGTATATACTTTATCATTCTTTTCCATTATGGTTTATCATAGGGTATTGAATATAGTTCTCTGTGCTGTACAGTGGAACCTTGTTGTTTAGCCATTCTGTATATAAAAGGTTACATTTGCTAACCCCAAACTCCCACTCTATCCCTCCCCCAAACCCCTCTCCCTTGGCAACCACCAGTCTGTTCTCTATTCATTGACCTTTTCTGCCCCCACCCCCCTTCATTTTCTATTTAATATCGGGTAGTGGATTAGGACCTGAGTACAGTGGTGCACTCTTCTAGTTTCCTATATAGTTTAGGAAACAGAGTATAAAACAAGGAAATAAAAACAAGGGAGTAAAAACATAAAAATACATTGTGACAGGTTTTGTAGGAGAAAGAGAGTCAGCTAACAGAGAAAGCCAAGTTTTTTCATATGAAAATAATAACTTAAATTTTTAATGTGAAGAAGGTTGTGTGGATTTTTCTTTAGTTTGTAAGTGATTAGAGCCATGGAATGGAGCAGTTAAGTTGTAGCTTTTTTTTCCCCCTCATCTTTATTGGAGTATAATTGCTTTACAATGTTGTGTTGGTTTCTGCTGTATAACAAAGTGAATCGGCTATATGCATACATATATTCCCATACCTCACCTCCCTCTTGTGAGCGGCCAGAGGGCTGGCTACTGATTCTCTTCGTTGAGCCCAGAAACACAGGCTCAACAGGCTTTTTTTTTTTTTTTTTCAACAGGCTTTTGTATGAGATGTTCTTTGGTGGCTGTTAGTAGGCAGTGAGAATATGATTTTGAATTCATATTGGACCTTGAG
Source organism: Globicephala melas (assembly GCF_963455315.2). Taxonomy (NCBI): domain Eukaryota; kingdom Metazoa; phylum Chordata; class Mammalia; order Artiodactyla; family Delphinidae; genus Globicephala; species Globicephala melas. Next base: position 160,861,530 of record NC_083316.1, on the reverse strand, counting down.
TGTTAGAGATGAAAATTAAGGAACATTAAGGGAAGCCTTGGCAAAGCGCAGAGTATGAAGAGCAATAGGAAAAGGGCTGATTCTTGAGCAAATCCAGCCTTTAATGGTAGAAGGAGACCTTCTGAAAAAACCTTGACAGAGTATCAAGAGAAGTAGAGAGAGAACTAGGGAGAGTTATATAGAAGCCTAGAAAGAGAATGATTCTCGAAGAAAATAGACACCAAATTTTGCTGAGGATCTAAGACTGAAATGCACTTACTGGATTCCACTGACACAGGTGTAATTGTATTTTCTGTGAAGATGGAGATGATGGTAATTGACATTAGGTACACTGAATTAGGGAGATAGTGTGGACTGTCTTTATAAGCTTTTGCTCTGGAGGGAGGACTAAGTGTAGCTGAGGCAGATCTGAAGAGGTTGGTTTTAGAAGGGAGGGAGGGCAGACATCTTACTGGTAATAGGAGTCATAGGTCAGTTGTGGGAGGAATTTTTGTGTAACTGGAGACATGAAAGTAAGAAAGACTCCACTTAACTTTTTTAAAGTAGAGTATAATTTACGTTCAAGAAAATGCACATATCTCAGATGATCAGTTTGATGAATTTTTTGACACGGTGTACATTGTATAGCCACTAACTGAAAAAAATAATAAAATATTTCAGTTGCCCCAGAAAGTTCCCTCTTGCTTCTCATTCTACCACCATATCATATTCCTGCAAGGAGGCGACCAACTTTTTTCCTTCTGTTGACTTAAATAAACACATTTTGCTATCGACCTTAATAAATTTCACCTATTTGTGGAATAGGAGTTATAGAGCTTTTTTTTTGTCTCGCTTCTGTTGGTCAGCATTATAGAAGTTCATCCATGTTGTGTGTCTCAGTAGTTTCTTTTCGTTGATGAGTAGTATTCCACTCTACATACCACAGTTTGCTTATTCATTCTTTTGTTGATGGATATTTAGATTGCTTACACTTTGGGGCTATTAAGAATCAGATTGCTATGACCATTTTTATATGAATCTTTGTGGACATGTTTTAAAATTTTTCTCTTGGGTAAATATCTAGGAGTGGAATTGCTGAGTCAAATGATAGGTATACTTTTTAAGAAACTGGCGCATTGTTTTCCAAAGTGATTGAACCATTTCACACCCCCACCTTTAGTATGTGAGAGTTTTGGGTATGCTGTATCCTTGCCACCATTTAGTGTTTATAGTCTTTTAATTTTGGCTTCTCTGGTGGGTTAAAATGTTATACCATTAGTTTTAATTTGCATCCATCTGATGACTAATGATTTTGAGTAACTTGTCATGCTTATTGTTCCTCACTCATTTAATTTTGTGAAGTGTCTAAGTGTAGCCCTTGTTGAGTTTTTTTTTTATTTTTTATTATTATTGTTTGTAGGAGTTCTTTATGTAGTCTGAATGTGAATTCTTTCTCAGGTGTATGTACTGCAAATATCTTTTTTCCCCAATCTGTGGCTTGCCTATTTATTTTCTTTCTTTTTTTAAAAAAATAAACTTATTTATTTATTTATTTTTGGCTGTTTTGGGTCTTCGTTGCTGTGCACGGGCTTTCTCTAGTTGCGGCGGTGGTGCCCAGGCTTCTCATTGTCATGGTTTCTCTTGTTGCGGAGCATAGGCTCTAGGTATGTAGGCTTCAGTAGTTGTGGCACGTGGGCTCAGTAGTGTGGCTTGCGGGCTGTAGAGCTCAGGCTCAGTAGTTGTGGCACACGGGCTTAGTTGCTCCACAGCATGTGGGATCTTCGTGGACTAGGGCTAAAACCCATGTTCCCTGCATTGGCAGGCGGATTCTTAACCACTGTGCCATCAGGGAAGCCCCTATTTTCTTAATAATGTCATTTGATGACTAAAAATTTTTAATTTTGGTAAAGTCTAATTATTGATTTTTTTTAATGTTTAGTTCCATTTGTGTCTAGTCTAAAATGTTGTGTAACTCAATGTTGTTAAAGTCTTCTCTGGATTTTACTTTTTGGTGTCTGAGTTATCTCAAAAAGGTTTTTTTTAATTCAAATTTTTGTGTATGCAGTGATAATGGAGGTCAAAGTTCCTTTTTGTCCATTAAGTTCTTGCAGCACCTTGTTTTTTTCCTAATTTGAAGATCTAATTGGCTTTCTTAGGCGATTTATAAATTGGGCAGCATCCCATCTATCAACTATAGAAGGATGCTGTCTCAGCACTGTTTATTAAAAAGACCACTTTCCCTAATGAATTTCTTTATTCCCTTATTGAAAATCATTTGACTATGCACATGTAGGTCTATTTCTGTTTTGTTCCATTGACCTTTTGGTCTATACTTATTCCAACAGCTCTTCATTACTGTAGTAAAGTTAGTAATAGGAATCTTCCAAGTTTATTTTTCTTTCTTAACAGTGTTCTGGCTCTTCTAGATCTTCTGCATTTTGGTACCCATTTTAGATTTGTTTTGTCAATGTCTAGAACATAACCTGCTGAGATTTTGGTGATGACTGCGTTGTATCTGCAGATGAATTTGGGGAGAGTGAATACCTTAATAATATTGACTCTTGCAGCCCATGAAAGTGATATAGCTCCTCACTTATTTAGGTTTTTTATTTCTTCCAGCATGGTCTCACAGCTTTTATTTGTTTATTCCTATGGGCCTTATATGTTTTATGCTGTTATAAATGAAAGTATTTTTTAAGTTTCATTTTCCCGTTCTTTGCTGAGTTATGTTTTTTTTGTTGTGATTACTGTGAAATGAAATGCAAGATTATTTGCTGAAAGCAAGGGTCATGTAAGACAGTTTGGGGTTTAGAAAAACTGGTGAGATTTTTACATGGTTTTGGGGAGATTGGGTTACCACTTATGCTTTTCTTTAGTATAGATGCTCCTTCAAGGTTAGTGACTGTTTTGAAAGCTGCTAGTGTGACTGGGTATGTGCGGACTGGTCTTTCCAGGTACCTTCAGGGAGGAAACAGATGGTTGGAATCATCCCAGACTGGTCTTTTGCTCATTGAGGGTATACTAGGTAGAGGATTAAAGGAATTTGGACAAAAATTTGTAGAAGTGATGGAACATGATGGATCTCTCAGCTGAACAGGTGGGGCAGTGAAGAAGAATTTGCTGTTAGGGAGCAAGGTGGTAGAAGCCTGGGTGGCCTGGAATCCCCTCTAAGTGGTAGAGTTTAAGTGAGAAGAATGTTGTGTAGGAGGTTTTGTCCAGAGGGCAAATTTCTGAATCATTGTTTGTGAAGTGAATCTGATTCTGGTGATGACAAGGCCTGGGCTGTGGCCCACAGGTGTGTATGTTGGTGTAGAGTGGGGGGCCAGAAGGCATTGGTGATCAGAACACATGGTCCAGATGGACCAGTCCTCATGGAAGCTGGAGCCATCCTAAGCCAGGAGGACTATGCCTTGAAGTTGAAGAAGTCTGGGGCCCAAGTGTTCAATGAGTGACAGAGTTTAACAGAATTGTAACTGGGGACAAATTACTTGAGAGAGTGAATCTGAATCTTACTTGAGGTAGGTCAGGGACCTCCGCCACATTGCCTGGAGGTTTTACCTAAGCAGGGTTAAGACCCAAGCTGAGACAGGCTGCTCCAAAGAGGAAACACTGAAAAACAAAAGTCAGAATTGTCCTGTTAGTGGGAGAGACAGAAAGCCTTTGGCTACACCTAGTAGTCTTTTTCTCATTTACTACAGATGCCTGCTCCAAGAGTCCCATGAGAGCGAGAGAGTAGCTTTCTGGTGCCAGTGCCCTGCTTTCATTCAGGCAAATTTACTATCATTCTCGGAGGATGGCAGCTCTTGGTCTGTCTCCCACATGTGGTAAGTTCTTCGGGTGGTCAATACCCTCAGAAATCAAGCTTCAGTGGCCAGTGGCCCCTGCCCCTTCACTGAGGGCAAGGATGTGCACAGCTAGTGGGAGGGCTGCCAGGTTAGAAGTGGAGGAGGATACAGGAACTGAACGGGGGTGGGAGTGAGTGAAGTCTTGAGAGCTCCCCACGTGACTGTGTCTGATTCAGGGTCTTTGTGAGTTTGGGTGAGGCAGGGAGTGTTTGTAGTTGCTGTGTAAGGAGGGATGCTGGTCATTGGTAACCCTGCGGCATCCCATTTATTATTTTGATAAGTCTGGATGAAGTAACAGCTCTATCTCAGAGCTTCTATTTCTTTACCCATAAATTGAGAATATATATCATTATCTTTATGGCTATGTAGGCCCACCACCCTTTTTCCTGTCCTTGAGTAGAGCAGGGCTTCTCTGGCTTGTTGCACAACAGTGTGTGTGAGTGAGTGTGTGAGGGAATGTGAGATTGGGGCATGTGCACTGCACACATATCGTTAGTGTGAGACTGTTTCCTGATCTGCGAATGTCAGGTGGGCTTTAATCCTCATGGGTCCTCTTTTCTCTAGCTATGTCCAACCAGGAGCCTGCCTATGTCCATGAGTCAGAAATTCCTCTTTCTTCAAAAGACCATTCCTGTCCCCAGGATGTGGAGCTGTTTGCATACAATGGCCTGGAGCCTCATACATCAACCAGTGTTGGTTCCCAGGTACACCAAGATCTCAAGGCCCCTGAGGGTGGAGGAGGCACTTCCCTAGAATGCCCGCAACATCACGTGTTAGGATTCTTTTAGATCTTTATCCAGGCTGATCAATGCATGATCAGGGTGCAAGAGGAAGAGCGGGAGAAGTTGGTGAGGCTGTCCTGGTATCAGGGATGTTAGGGGAAATGACTTATATAACAGGTGTTTCTCTCATAGTATAGCTCAAAGCTCTCAGGCCAGGTTTGGAGTGGAAGTAGGTTTGATCCCATGTCAGAGTTGCGTTTGAAGCAATGAGATTGTCTCATGAGATTTCTCATTGGAAGAGAAGACATCTGAGTGACTTCTAGAGTAAATGTTTAGACCCCAGATCCCCATATTGAAAATCCTGTGTTTAGAGTCTCTCCTGTGTAATCTTTAGCCTCAGCCATCTTGGAACACATACAGGCTGTGTTCTCACCGACCCCAAATGTGTGTGGTGTTTCAGAAATCAGTGACTTTCCAGGATGTTGCCGTGGACTTCACTGAGAAGGAGTGGCCCTTGCTGGATTCTTCTCAGAGAAAACTGTACAAAGATGTGATGCTGGAGAACTATAGCAACCTTGCCTCAGTGGGTAAGGCTGGCAGCATTTCTTCATTTATTCGTTCATGAATGAAATGTTTTTGTTGTAAGTACTTGCTGTGACCCAGGAACTGTGTGGGGATTCGGAACACAGTTATGAACAAGCCGACCTGGTGCCTGCCTTGATGGTACCTTGGCTATTGAGACCTGTCCATTGTATTGCCCTTGGAGGTTGTCAAGTGTGTCTGAGCTTGGGCATAGCTTTCTGAGTTAAGACGTCCTCAACCCTGGCAGTCCAGTGGTTAGAACTCTGAGCTTTCACTGCCAAGGGCACGGGTTCAACCCCTGGTCGGAGAAGTAAGATCCTACAAGCCATGCGCCACGGCCAAAAAGAAAAGCAAATCCTCATTCTTTTGAAGGGCAAAATGTGTGGGTATTTGTGGTTTTGTGTTTTATGAAAGCCTTTCACTGTGTTCCTTAGAAATGTGGCACCATCATTTTGCTGCTCCTAAGTCAGACTTGTCCATCTTCAGAGCACTGAAGACCAAAACACTGACCCCAGACTAATGGAAGGGGTTGTCCTCTGCACGATCCTCCCTCAACATGTGTCTTTCCCCGTGAGTAGGGTGTCAGGTGAGCAAACCCAGCCTCATCTCCCACTTGGAGCAAGAAGAGGAGCTGAGGACAGAGGAGCAGGAACTTCACCAAGGCCCTTGTCCCGGTAAGCACCAGGCAGACACAAGTGCTTTTGAGAATCTGCTCTCTCCAGTGATTGGGATGACAGAGATCCATGAGGAAACATCACCCAGGGAAATCTGAAAATGCTCTTTCTCTTTCACTGTCCCTCCATCCTCTCACAATTCTTTTGGTCTCCATGTCCCTTCTTCTTTAAATTCGACATGTGTCCAAATGGGTTCTTTGTCCCATTCTTTCCTACTCAACATTCCTGATCTCACTCTTAATGCCATTATCAATGTCATTCTTTGAAGAGGTGCTTCTTAGTCAGCTTAAATTTCTACTCTTGTCATTGCCAAATATCTCACATAACCAGATTTTTCAGTCATTTTTACTCATGTGTGTTCTCCCCTTTCATATTCCCTTTTCTTCTTTAGGGTTAATATTTGCAAAGAAAGCCACCTCTGTTTTTGTCACCATCATCCCACCATTTTCTTTCTCCAGCAAGTTAATATTTTCCCAATTTGTTTCAGATTGGGAGACTCCATCTAAAACCAAATGGTCAATTCTTATGGAAGATATTTTTGGGAAGGAAACATCTCATGGTGTGACAATGGTAAGATTTCCTTGGGATAATTCTGGATCTTCCATATTGGGAGAGGACAGGGGCAGCCTGAGTTAGAAAAGCAGTTCAAAACCAGGCAGGTCCCCAAGAGGAAACAGTGTCAGAGACACTGAATATCACCGATTTGGAGAAAACCCTAAAACCTGACCCCAAACGTCTTCACTTAAAGTTCCAGTGAGTAAATATTTCTATAACTGTGTCTCAGATGTTGAGTGTTGGGGCTTAATTGAGTTTTAAACAGTTAACAAAGTATATGTAAAAATCGTTGTGAAAGTTATACACATGGAGCCTCAGAGCATAGCATTCACTTGTTTTCTTTGATGGAGTCCAAATAAGGCAGGAGCAGTACTTTTGCACTGCAAATTATGACATCATTAGTCGTAATGATGCGCTTCTATTTATGCCAGTTTATGTAGGGATAGTCTAAGGAATTTAATGAATATGGGAAATGCCTGAGTCAACCCTCCCTCTTCATCAACAGGAAAGCAGTCGGCTTGGAGAGAAATCCAGTGAATATGCTAACCTGTTTGACGTCTTCAGCATGGGTGCTCATCTTACTCAGCAAATGGGAAGGCACACTAGCAAGAGGCCTTATCACCGCCGGGACTGTGGGGTGACTTTCAAGAACAGATCTCATGTAACCCAACATGTGAACATTTACAATGGGAGGAAAATGCATGAATGTCATCAGTGCCAAAAAGCCTTCACCACGAGTGCTTCCCTTACACGGCACAGGAGAATACACACTGGGGAGAAACCCTATGAGTGCAATGCCTGTGGGAAAGCTTTCAATGACCCCTCAGCTCTTAGGAGTCATGCAAGAACTCACCTCACAGAGAAGCCCTTTGACTGCAGTCAGTGTGGAAATGCATTCCGAACCCTCTCCTCACTGAAGATACACATGAGAGTTCACACTGGGGAGAGACCTTATAAGTGTGATGAATGTGGGAAGGCATATGGCAGGAGCTGCCATCTCATTGCACACAGAAGAACACACACTGGAGAGAGACCCTACGAATGTCATGACTGTGGGAAAGCTTTCCAGCATCCCTCACATCTCAAAGAGCACGTCAGGAACCACACTGGAGAGAAACCCTACGAATGCACACAGTGTGGAAAAGCCTTCCGATGGAAGTCCAACTTTAACTTGCACAAGAAGAACCACATGGTAGAGAAAACATACGAGTGTAAAGAGTGCGGGAAATCCTTTGGGGACCTCCTCTCACGGAGAAAACACATGAGAATTCACATTGTAAAGAAACCTGTTGAATGTAGACAGTGTGGGAAAGCCTTCAGAAACCAGTCCATCCTTAAGACACACATGAATTCCCACACTGGAGAGAAACCGTATGGGTGCGATCTCTGTGGGAAAGCCTTCAGTGCAAGCTCCAACCTAACTGCGCACAGAAAAATACACACTCAAGAGAGGCGCTACGAGTGTGCCACCTGCGGTAAGGTCTTTGGTGATTATTTATCGCGGAGGAGGCACATGAGCATTCATCTCGTAAAGAAGCATGTTGAATGCAGACAGTGTGGGAGGGCCTTCAGAAACCAGTCGACCCTTAAGACACACATGAGGAGTCACACAGGAGAGAAGCCTTATGAGTGTGATCACTGTGGGAAAGCCTTTAGCATCTGCTCGAACCTTAATGTGCACCGGAGGATACACACTGGGGAGAAGCCCTACGAGTGCCTGGTCTGCGGGAAAGCCTTCAGTGATCACTCGTCCCTCAGGAGTCACGTGAAGACACACCGGGGAGAGAAGCTCTTCACATCATCAGTGTGGAAAAGACTCCAGTGACACATTTCTTTAAAGAGAAACATGAGAGCGCAGACCTGGCAGGTGTAAGGAAGGCAGGAAGCCTTGATGAACTCATCTCACTGGGCACAAAAGAATATGTGTTAACTTGGGAGAAATCCAATTTGTTTAATAACTGTGGAAAGACTTGGGTTTTTTCACATCACTTTGGAGATAGTGTGAGAACTCAAGATAGTTGAGAAAACATGTGTTTGTGGTGTGAAGAAGCCGTCAGTGTACGTTTAGCTCTCAACAAACGAGAACTTAGGGGGAGAAACCCTAGTCTGATATTTAATATCAAAATGACTTTAGCATCACCTTGTACCTCCTTGGCACAAGAGTAAGCCCACCAGGGAGGATCTCTGTAAATTCCAAGACTGGACAGACCTTTCCTGGTCTCACTGTATTCCTCATGAGAGAAATCACACTGAAGAGAAAAACCTATGAAATAAGGAACATGGGAAAGTCGGTAATGGGTGGGCAAACTATGGCCAGCTGTCTGTTTTTGTACAGCTGGCAAGCTGAGAATATTTGTTGCATTTTTAAGAAGAAAAATATGTGCCAGAGATCATGTGTGCCCGACAAAGTCTAAAATACTGTCTGGCCCTTTACAGAAAAAAATTGCCAGTCCTTGGTCTACAGTGGTTCTCAACTGGGGATAACTTTGCTCCCCGGGAGACACTTGGCAATGTCTGGAGACATTTTTGGTTGTCAAAGCTGGGGAGGTGCCACTGGCATGTTTTGGGAAACATCGGGGTTGCTGTTAAATATCCTGCAGTGGACAGGAGGCTTCCCCCAAGAGAGAGAAATTATGTGCCCCAAAATGTCAGTATTGTTGAGGTTGAGAAACCTTAGCCAACAATCCCTCCATTTTTTATGAAACACGTGGGTACTCACACTAGGAGAAATTTCTATTTAAAACTTCAAAATTATAATCTGTGTAATTCTTTCAGGAAACACATGAGAACCCACACTGCAGACAATCCCTATGTGGAGATAATTTCATCCACAGCCCTGTCACTTGTGCATATGAGAATTCACTCCCCAGTGGGATTTCTTAGTAAATGTGGAATTGCACTTATCAGTCTTTCATCATGAAAGTGGACCCCAGCTCATGAATTTTTAAGTCTTTAATTTTAAGATTATGCTCTTCCAAATAACCCTTATGCCCCATCACAGAAGGTTTGTATATAGTATTTTTACTAGAATTTCATTCTCGATATGTCTTCATTTCCTTTTAGACAACTTACTTGACTGATGGAATTTTTTAGAATAGTGTTATATGCTGTGTAACATGTGGGTATTTTTAGTACCTGTTTGTTACAAGTATCTAATTCAAATACAGTTGTGATCAGAGCAGGATGTCTTCATCAGATTGATCCTTTGGAATGTTTTTGGCCTCCCATCCAGCCAAGAGTAACATATAGTTGCTCCTTCAGTATCTCATATTCTTTTATATCAAGAAAGTCCAAGTTTTGTCTGATTAGTAAGGTGTGCTATTTTTAAAAATCTCTTACAGGTTTTCCTGCAGCTAGTACAGTCCATGTCCACAGCCTGGCCATTGACAAATAAGCACATATCACTGTATGGGCTGTAAAAAAGCTTTTGGAAAAGAGTCATTCTTGCCTAGATTCTTCTCTACATTTTTTTTTCCTTGCTCTTCTCATTACTTCTTACCTTGAAAAGAGATTCAGTATCTTGTGTTAAAGGTGCATCTTATGACCGTGAGGATGCAAGCCACAGGCTGAAGGGGGAGATAACCGCAGAAAAATCACAATGATCCTGGCTTCCCCCGTGGCTTCTTTGAGTGTCTGCAATAGTCCTGGATTTGTTGTTTCCAGACTTCCTATTACATGAGAAAAAAGAAAACTGATTATTGGTTTAAGCTATTTTGGATATTTGATTGTTTAATCTATTTAATAATTGTTTTATTGGTGGCAGGAGGGTTCCACTGTACCCAGCTGGATGCTATCTGTAACCCATACATCTGGTCATTAGTGAGGTTGGAGAGCTGCTACATGTGTGGGTATAATCTACTTATACTTTTAGTTGTTGGATATGGGTTTTAAAAATCCTTAAACCATGTTTTTAAATTGTATTTCAAATCCCTGATGTACTTAAACATTACTTCTTGACTTGTGTTGAAATAAGTGTATTAGTTTTCACAAAAGCTCTAAGAAGTAGGTACCACCAGTAACTCCCTTTTGCATATGGGCAGTCTGAGGCAAGGAAGTTTAAGGGTGCTTGTGTGAGGTCAGCTCAATAACAAGTAGTAGTGTCTGTGTTTTAAGTCCATACTCTCTTATGTCAGGCCCTGTTTTGTGCCCTGAATCTATAGCAGTGAGTCAGGATTTTTGCCTTCATGGTGATCACATTCTACTTGGGATTAAGGCACGTGATAAACAAATGAGTAAATATATTGTATATCAGGTGGTGGTCAGTTCAGTGCTGGGAAATTTAAGCATGGTGATGATGAGAGGGATGCGGGGGTTCAGTGGAACTATTGGATGGATAGTGAAAGCCTTTCTTTTAAGGGGACATTTGAGTAGAGATGTAAATTCACTGCCAGTGTGCACCATGTTGTAATGTGGGGAAGAGCACCCTCGGCAGTTCAAAGGTCATGAAAAAGAATTTTGCTTGGGACAGAGGGGCCAGTGTGACTGGAGTCAGGCAAGCTTGGGAGTTGCAGAAGTTGTTGAGGTCAGAGCTGGATTGAGGTCCTGTTCACTGCAGCATCTTGTGGGTTAACTGGAAGGACTTTGCCTTTCTTTCTCAGTGTGGAAAGTCAGTGGAGGATTTTGGACAGAGAAGTGACAGCCATTCAATTTCTGTTTTTAGAGGAACATAGTGGCTTATGGGTTGATAGGCTAAATAGAGGGACAAGATGCAAACAGAAACCTGTTAGAAGGTCATTGCAAAGTTCAAGTTAAATGTAACAGGGTCCAGATTATTAGTAGTAGGGGTGTTTTTAGAGTCACGTTGAATGTGGCTGTAGTTTCTTTTGTATTTTCATCCCACAATTCGTTTAACTAGTGCTGATGTACAGTTAGTTGCTGGACTATTTCCACTTTTCCCAGTTAGGAACAACGCTGCTTTAAGAAATTGTGTACATGCCTTCTGGAGCGTTGCTGAGTTATTCCAGGAGTGTGAAATTGCTGGGTTGTAAAGTCTGCATGTTCATTTTATCTTAATGCCACAGTTGTTTCTGCAGTGTTTGTGTAATGATACCTGTGTGGTAACATTTAAAACAGGTTTTACTGAAATGCAGAAAAGTGCTTAACTCATACAGCTAAATTATCACATGAACACATCCGTGTAAACAGGCAAGAAAAATGTTTTACTCTCATTTCTGATAACCCCTTCTCGCTTTGTCCACATAACAAACCTTTCCTTACCCCTCACAAGTGACTTATATTCTAACTCTGACAACATGGCTTGGATTTTTGTTTTTGAACCCTATGCAAATGGAGCCAAACAGTATACGTTCTTTAGTGTCTGTCTTAATTTGCCCAGTATTTTTGTGAGGACCTCTAGATAGTAATACATTTTATTGGGTTCCATTGTTTGAATATTCCATTTATTTAAGCAGTTTGTGTTGATGGACATTTGTCTTTTCAGCTTGGGGCTATTGTAAATAATGCTTCTGTGAGCATATTTTAGTATTTCTGATAGTGCATAAGTGCATATATTTCTCTTGGGTGTATACCCTGGACTGAAATCACTGGATCACATGGGATGCATATTTCATAGATGATGCCAATTTTCCAAAGTGGTTGTACAAATTTGTTTTTCAACAGGCTATTTTATGGAGTTGGATCAGATGATACTAAAGTTGCCTGCCTTTTTCTTACTGATTTATATATTCCAGATGTGGGCCCTATGGCTGGATACGTTTTGCAAGTAATTTTTCCCACTCTGGCTTATCTCTTCAGTGTTTTAATTGGTGTCTTCTGATTAAATGAGTTCTTGATTTTAATGTCACCTAATTTTTTTTTTTTTGGCAACACAGGACTGAAAAGCCATTTTATTTCCACAGTTACAGTCTTAGGATTAATAAAATTATTTTTGGAATTGATCTTGGAGGTAGGGGACCATAATATTAATAATACCTCACCATTTCCCACACAGACACAAAGCAAATGCACAACACAACACCAGACATACCGAATGTCATCTAATCTTTATGGGCATCATTCTTCTGTTCCTGTGTAAGAAACATTTACCTACCCTGAAGGCAAGAAGATGTTTCACATTTTTTTCTATAGGTTTTATTGTTTTAGTATACACATTTAGATCTACCCCTTGGAATTGATTTTTTGTGTTATTGTGTGAGGGAGGATTAAGGTTTTTTTTTCCATATTAACTCAGCATCATTTATTTTAAAAGTACATCTTTACCCTAGGGATTTTTCACCTTTGTCATATACTGAATTCCATATGTCTTGGGTCTAAATTTGGACTTTATTCTATTCTATTGGTCTGTTTGTTCACACACCATGCCACAGTGTTTAAATTATAAATCAGAGGCTTTATAATAAGTTTCAATGTCTGGATGGACTAGTTCCCCCTCATGGTTTTTCTTTTTAAGTGTTTTTCTAGGTATTCTTGTATGCATGTGTGTGTGCGGGGAGGGAGGTATATGTACTTGTCTATTATCTTGTCCAACTCCATAAAATTAGCTTGTTGGTATTTTTATTGGCTTTGCCTTGAATTTATAACTTATAAATTAACTTGGGAGAATTAATATTTCTATAATGTTGTCATCTTATCCAAGAACAGGGGATGTCTTCCGATTAGTTCAAGTCTACTTTAGTGTATGTCAGGAATGTTTAAGAATTTGCTTTGTAAAAGTTTTCTACATTCTTGTTAGGTTTTCCCTAAGTATTTAATATTACATTGTAAATTAAATTTTCTCTACCATTATGTTTTCTCTTCACAGTTTCTGTATATGAGAGCTATTAATTTTGTATCTTGATTTTATAATTTGATACTTCACTGAATTCTTTCATTTTTTGAGTTCATTTTATTATTTATTTTCTGGGATTTTCCAGGTATACTACCGTATCATCTGCAAACTGAGTGAGCTTTGCTTGTTTATCAACTCTTATGCCTCTTACTGTTTTTGATTGTCTGATTGCATTGGCTAGTACCTCTAGTATGATAATAGAGGGCATTCTTGCCTTGTTCTAGAGGTAATGCCCCTATTGTTTTTCCATTCATTAAGATAAATGTTCTTTAGAACTAAGGTGTACAGTTGACCCTTGAACAACGTGGGGGTTAGGGACACCGACCCTCCACACAGAAAATCCATGTGTAACTTTACTGTTTGCCCTCCATATCCATGGTTCCACATCCAAGGATTCAGTTGCAGATTATATAGTATTGTAGTACATAATTTTTGAGGAAAAAAAAATCCATGTATAAGTGGACCCATGCAGTTCAAACCTATGTTGTTCAGGGGTCAACTGTATATTTTATCATATTGAGAAGGTATCCTGTGTTCTTGAATGTTTTACTATGAATGGGTATTGTATTTTGTGCAAGTTTTTCTGAAGATCAATGAGGAGGATTGTGATTCTCTTCCTCTGATTTATCAATATAGTATATGATATTAATAAATTTCTCAATACTCAACAGATTTTGTGTCCCTAGAATGAATTTTATTGGCCATGGTATATTATTTTCTTAATGTGTTGTTGGATTCTGTTTGCTAGTATTTTGTTTAGAATTTTGCATTGGTATTCATGAATAATTGATGTGTGGTTTCTTAGTACTGTCTGTCTGGTTTGGGTATTAGTATTATGGCTGCTTCATGAGAGGAATTAGGAATTTTTGCCTCCTTTTCAATGCTCTGGAATAATTTGTACAGCATTAAGACTATGTGGTTTTTAGAAGATTTGGTAGAATTCTTTGTGAAACCATCGGGGTGGAGTGCTTTTTAGTGGTTTGTTTTCTTAGGAACTTTATTTCTTTAATGGAAATTAGTCTGTTTTAAGCTTTCTAACCTGAATGGAGTCAGCACTGGTAATCTGTATTTTCCTAGGAAATTGTTCATTTAACATAGAGGTCAGCAAAGTGGTTATATGATTTTAAAAATATTTTTTGATTCAGTGGTCATCACCTCTTATTTTTTCTATATTTGCTTTCTCATTTCGTGCATCAAATAAGCTAGTGGTTTATTTGTTTTTTTGAAAAAAATGGAATTAATTTCTTCTTATTACTTATTTATTTAGGCTGTACCGGGTCTTAGTTGCAGCATGCAGGATCTTTAGTTGTGACATGCAGACTTCTTAGTTGCGGCATGCAGGTGAGATCTTAGTTCCCCGACCAGGGATCGAACCTGGGCCCCCTGCAATGGGAGTGTGGAATCTTACCCACTGGACCACCAGGGAAGTCTCTTCCTCATTAATTTCTGCTTTTATCTCCACTACTTCCTTATGCTTTCTTTTGGTTTATTTTTCTTTTTCTAGGTTTTTTTTTTCTTAATAGTAATTAATTTATTCTTAATCTTTCATTTCATTCACAAGTGTTTTGTGCAGTGAATTTTCCTCTGCTCACTGATTTGAATGCATCCCATAGATTCTAATATGTAGTTTTGATTATCATCATTTCTTTACAGTTCTGTAATTTCAGTTTGTATTTTTACTTTCACTTAGGAGTTAATAAGGTTTTTAAATATCCAGGTACAGGGCTTCTCTGGTGGCGCAGTGGTTGAGAGTCCGCCTGCCGATGCAGGGGACACGGGTTCGTGCCCTGGTCCAGGAGGATCCCACGTGCCGCAGAGTGACTGGGCCTGTGAGCCATGGCCGCTGAGCCGGCGTGTCCAGAGCCTGTGCTCCGCAACGGGAGAGGCCACAGCAGTGAGAGGCCCGCGTACCACAAAAAAAAAAAAAAAGTATCCAGGTACAAGAACCCTTTTTGTTTTTGTTAGTAAAGTGTAGGTTTATTTTATGTTGGTTATTCTGCAATTTGAATATAATATGCCTAGATCTAGGCTTTTTTTTTTCCTTTTTTCTATTGATCCCGTTTGTATTGATGATCTCTTAGTTTCCTGTATCTGTGATGGTTTGCTATCTGTCATTAATTTTGGAAAATTCTCATCCGTTATTACTTCAAATATTCTGTTCTTTTCTCTCATTCTTCTCCTTCTGGTATTCCCATTATATGCATTTACACCTTTTGTAAATTGTCCTGCAGTTCTTGGGTATTGTTTTTCTTTTCATATTTTTCTTTGCATTTCAGTTTTGAAAGTTTCACTGCTGTATCTTCAAGCTCACTGATCATTCTTTCTTCAGCCACATCCAGTCTATTGAGCCCATCCTTTGATAGCATTCTTCATTTCTGATATAGTGTTTTTTATTTTTAGCATTTCCTTTGATTCTTTCTTTTTTTTAATTTAAATTTAAATTTTTTTATTTTTGGCTGCGTTGGGTCTTCGTTGCTGTGCGCGGGCTTTCTCTAGTTGCGGCGAGCGGGGGCTACTCTTCGTTGCAGTGCACGGGCTTCTCATTGCGGTGGCTTCTCTTGCTGCGGAGCACGGGCTCTAGGTGTGCGGGCTTCAGTAGTTGTGGCACGCAGGCTCAGTAGTTGCACAGGCTCTAGAGTGCAGGCTCAGTAGTTGTGGAGCATGGGCTTAGCTATTCCACGGCATGTGGGATCTTCCCGGACCAGGGCTTGCACCCGTGTCCCCTGCATTGGCAGGCAGATTCTTAACCACTGAGCCACCAGGGAAGTCCTTGATTCTTTCTTAAAATTTCCATTTCTCTGCTTACATTACCCATTTGTTCTTACATATTCCCTTTATCCATTAGAACCCATACCATATTAACCACAGTTAATTAAAATTCCCAGTCTGGTAATTCCAAAATCTCTGCCATAACTGAGTCTGGTTCTGATGCTTGCTTTCTTGTTTTAGACTGTTTCTTTTCTTTTTTCCTTGCCTTTTAATACGGCTTGCAGTTTTTTTGTTGAAATCTTGACATGATGTGTTGGGTAAAGTGAACCGCAGTAGATAGTCCTTTAATGTGCTTAATGTTTTTCTAGCTAGAAGTTAGTCTGTGTTTGCTGATTGTGTAGCTATTGTGTCAGAGGCTAAAGTATCCTCCAGTGTCCTTATTTTTATCTTCCCTGTTCTTGGGTTCTTCTAGAGACTGTTTTTTAAATTTTATTTATTTACTTATTTTTGCAGCCTTTCAAATTTATTTGGGTTTGTTTAACTTTAATTTTTATCTTTTGGCCATGCTGTGCAGCTTGTGGGATCTCAGTTCCCTGACCGGGGATTGAACCCCGGGCTGCAGGAGTGAAAGCCTGGAATCCTAACCACTAGGCCACCAGGGAACTCCCTAGAGACTCTTTAAATAGGAGCTTAAGACTAGCAATTCTTTAAACTGTAGTCCTTTGTTCTACACGAGCCCAGGAAAATCCTTTCCCTTCAGTTTAAGCTACGTGCGTTCCTTTATATTTGTCTTTAGCCCACTGCTACTTTTATGAATTCAGAATAAAAGCTGATTTTTTTAAAAAGTACTCAGTTACGCCTTGAGAATCTAAGTAGATAAATAAATCTGCTTCCTAAAGACAAGTTCCAGCCTCAGGCCTTTGACAATCCTTCTGACTTAATATTTGTGATATCTAAAAAAGTTTCTCTACCTTACCCAAGAAGAAGGCAGATTTGAATACTGTAACATAGACCAACTGCCGTCTTCTACACACCACTGTAAGTTAGTCATTCACCTGAGAATACACAGGTGAAATAAGTCAACTTATCAGCTGGAAACTGGGACCATTTATTGAGTGCTGTCTGTTCAGCCTCACTTCATCTGTCAACTGCAGTACCTTTCATGCTGGTACCACCTGATAGATCAGTTGGGCTTATAGTGCATTATGTCAGGGGGGCAGGTCACAGGGCTTCCATCTTCCGTTTGTCTTCCTGAAGTCCCTGCACCCTGTCCACTTGCAGTGCTCCATGCAGGTCTTTGGGTGCTTGGTGGGGGGCAGTTGCACATCTGTGAGTGAAGGTGGTGAGTGTTCTGCAGATCAAAAGTTTTCCTCAGCTCATTAGTGAAGAAATAGCAATTATTGGCTGGCTCTTGCCTACATTTGAAAAAAAAAAATGTACCCTAGAAGCCAAGCCCAAGGGGAGAAGAGCACTTTCTCTCAGCATTGAGTAAAATATGACTCTTTCTTTAATTAGGAGCCCTGGGAACCCAGCACAGCTACTCCCTCAACCCAGTTCCTCCATCATGTCAAGTAACAGGGCAGAAGGAAATTGAATTCCCATCGCCACCTAAGTGGCTCAGAGCTCTTGCATCTCATTGCACTGTTCTGCCAGTTCTTGGGACAGTCGTGATACCTTACACAGTCTCTCTGGAGAGAACTTGTAATTATACTCCTACCCGGTCTTCTTGTCTCACTGTGGCTTTCAGTTGTTGGGGCCTCTCCAGCAGGAAGCAGCTCTGTCTTATGTAATGCTTGGGTAACTCCACTCCACTCAGGAGTGTTTCCTCTCTAGGGAACCAGTGAATATCAGTTAAGTGCCTTACACTGGACTAGGCTTTGGGAAGAAAGACATGGTACTGTCCTTAAAGGAGTAAAGGTCTAGGAGGAGAGACAGATATAAACAACAAATGAGATAGTTAGTGTGGCCTGGTAATCCATTAACGAGGCCCCAAGGAGGGATGCTGAACTTTGGAAGTTCAGGGAAAGCCGTATTGAAGAGATGATGCAAGCTACGTGTAGAAGGCTTATTTATAGTGTTCAGGATCAGATTTGAATCAGCATGTCAATCCTGAGTGCAAAGGCACAGAAAAACACATATAACATTCTCTGACATGTAAAAGGACAATCTTTGAAGTAGGAGGTAAAGCTGAAGAGATAACATGGGACATTATATAACACACATGTACATCAGGACTTTATCAATCTCAATTTAAATGTTAGTTGAAGTTGATGGAAATCCATTGGCATTTGATGCGATTTGCTGCGTAGGAAGAACGGTAGCCTGTGCGTGCTCCTTAGTAGAATGGAATGAAGGGGGCCTGTTCATATTTGCTGCATAATAAACTACCTCAAACACCGTGGTTTAAAACAACCACCATTTACTTTGTTTACAATTCTGTTGCTTGACAATTTGGGCTGTTCTTAGCTGGGCTTACCATGTGCTTGCAGTTGGCTGCTGGTTTGGTTACTTGCCCTTCACTCCGGTCTCATCCCCCGGTAGTCTAGATGGGGCCTGTACACATGATGCCAGAGGGTTCCAGAAGAGCGCAAGCTCCACTCTGCAGGGTGCTTTTCAAGCCCCTGCATGTGTCATGTTTGCCTGCACCCCATTGCCCAGTGCAGTCACATGAGTCAGCCCAGTGTGGAAGGGTCCTCAGAATTAAACAGAAGGGACATGGGTACAGGAAAGGGAAGAAATGGTACCTATTTTTACAGTTGCCACAAGGCCAGTGTTTATATTGCAAGAATTTCAAATGAGGGAGAATAGCTTTATATAGATACAATTGACATATAAGAAGCTGCACATTCTTAAAATATACAATTTGATAAGTTTTGACCTATATGTATACTTGTGAAACCATTGTCACAGTCAAGGTGGTGATCCCCCAAAAGTTTCCTCATGTCCCTTTGTAATCCTTCCCCATCATTACCCAGGCAACCAATGAACAGATAAGATTCTTGTTCTCTGGCGCTTCGGTCACTAAGATTTGTTCATCTGTTTATTCAACAAATGTCCGTTGATGGTCTGTTCCAGACCTATGGCCTCCTTCTCCATGCAAGGACTCTTCTGTCTAGAGACCAGTATTTTAGGTCCGTTCTCTTTTGGGCCTTAGGAAAACTAGGGTCTAACCCTTACTTTTTTTTTGGCAATATTTGGAGTTTTTTTTTTTTTTTTTCTTGGCTGCGCTGCACAGTTTTCAGGATCTTAGTTCCTTGACCAGGGTCTAGTCCTAACCACTGGACCGCCAGGGAATTCCCTATTATTTTGCTTTTTTTTTCTTAATTTATTTATTTTTGGCTGCGTTGGGTCTTTGTTGCTGCACGCAACGAGAGAAATCTAGTTGTGGTGAGCAGGGGCTACTCTTCGTTGTGGTGCACAGGCTTCTCACTGCGGTGGCTTCTCTTGTTGCAGAGCACAGGCTCTAGGCGTGCAGGCTTCAGTAGTTGTGGCATGCAGGCTCTAGAGCGCAGGCTCAGTAGTTGTGGCACACCAGCTTAGTTGCTCCGCGGCATGTGGGATCTTCTCGGACCAGGGTTTGTACCCTTGTCCCCTGCATTGGCAGGCGGATTCTTAACCACTGCACCACCAGGGAAGACCTTTTTACTTTTTTGAATGGGAGGTAAGAGTGGCGGAAGCTGCTGGCATGTGGTGGATAAGGCCACAGAAGCTGCTAACCGTCCTACAATGCGTAGGGCAGTACCCGTCCCCCCCTCCAAGAATTATGTGGCCCCAAATGTTAACAGTACCGAGGTTGAAAATCCCTGTGGTAGAATAATAATTTCTATACCTGCAACTAATTGAAAGATGGAGGACAGTCAGACACTGTTCAGGCTTATTAGGATGGTCCTATCTTGGCTTCATCTTACTCCAGTGCCCCAGGTCACCAGGGCCAGAGGTCCCATAGAATGGTTGGAAGCTAAGACATTGCACTGAGTAAAGTGATTTTTTTTTTTTCCAGTAGCAATCAGTTTGTTTTTTTTTTTTTTTTGCGGTACGCGGGCCTCTCACTGTTGTGGCCTCTCTCATCGTGGAGCACAGGCTCCAGATGTGCAGGCTCAGCAGCCATGGCTCACGGGCCCAGCCGCTCCGCGGCATGTGGGATCTTCCCGGACCAGGGCACGAACCCGTGTCCCCTGCATCGGCAGGCGGACTCTCAACTACTGCGCCACCAGGGAAGCCCAGCTATCAGTTTTTATCTCACACTCAGACCTCTCCTGGAGAAGAATGCAGCTGGGCAGAGCTTTGTGGGGTGCAGGATCCTGCCAATAGATATACCTCTTTTTGGCACAAGATGGGGGCACAAATATTGTGTTCATGAATATGGTATCCACTGCTTTTTCAAAATGTGTACATTTGATACTTAACACTGATTTTCTATAATCACCCCAGCAATTATTTACAAATGAAGAATCTGAGGCTGCTTAGAGACAGAGAGTAAATAATAAAGTTAGGATTCAAACATTGGAATCTGCCTGCGTCCAAATCTTGTATTCAACAAGAGTGTTCCTCGTTCCTCAAGTCAACCCAAGACAGGTTTTAATTCTTTGCTCTCGTTTCAAGAGAATCTCCCCATGGAGCTGAACCAGTATAAAGGATGCTCTGCCCTCCAGTTCCCTGTTGTAGGGAGTCCTTGTTTGGGGCCATTTCCTGGTCCAATCCTTAGTCTCTAGATCCAGGAAAGTTCTCTCCTGGACTCTACAGATCTGATATCCAGCACATGGTGCTCCTGGGGCGATTCAGAGGGCTGAGCCTTGCACAGGGCCCCCTCCTACATGACGTCCTCAGTGCCCTAAGTCAGAGCTCTGGGGATTCATTCAGCCTCATCTAAATCCATAGCCTGATCAACCCTCTCTAGTCAGCTTTTCTACCTTTTCTGCTGATAATGGATCCCTTTGTACCTTCACGTGGTGAACATGGACCCAGACAGCTCTCATGGATCTTGTGATGGATAACAGTTATTGAATGCTTGGGCTTCCCTGGTGGCACAGTGGTTGAGAGTCCGCCTGCTGATGCAGGGGACACGGTTTCGTGCCCCGGTCCGGGAAGATCCCACATGCCGCGAAGTGGCTGGGCCCATGAGCCATGGCTGCTGAGCCTGCACGTCCAGAGCCTGTGCTCCGCAACGGGAGAGGCCACAACAGTGAGAGGCCTGCGTACCGCAAAAAAAAAAAAAAACAACAATTATTGAGTGCTTATACCAGACACTGTTCTGGGCTCTCTTATGTGTACCATTTAATCCCCACCAGAACTCTTCAGGAAATATATTATGAGGCATAGAGGCACAGAGAAGTTAAGTAACTTGCATGAGGTTGCACTCGTGGTGAATGATGGCAATATTAACCCAGAGCCCTCTTAGCCTTTATGTTCTGCCACCCCTCAAAATATGATAAGTGCTATGGAAACGAATGAATAGGAGGATGGTGGTCAGGGTGGAGCTCTCGGAAGAGCTGACAGTTTTGATTTGAAGCCCAGCTTGTGAAAAGGAAACAGGTGTGTGAAGATTTGGGGAAGCAAGGGCCAGCCGAGGAAGACAGCGAGTAGATTGCTGTGGACCTTTATTCCAGATCAAATGGATTGACAAAGACCAGAATTTCCCTTCTCTTAAAGTAGACACTACAATGATTTTCCTAAAGGAGTTTCTTATTAAGTTTCTTATTATCCTCAGTATAAGTCAGTAGCCAACACCAAAGCAAGAATCAGTAAGTAAAATCTTACGGAGTGAGGGAGGTTGGTATGAGACGGTCCAAGTAATAGTTTTCAAACCAAGACCAGGGAAGAACATGGTCCAGTAGGCATGGTGCTAGAATAACCCGAGAGGGTTAAAAGATGAGCCAGTGTGTAAACTTCTGTTGTCACTCTTGTCCTCTCTTCTCCCCATCTGCATTCCTTGACTTGATTTCTCCTCCCATGATGCTTGTAGGACTCTATATCCTTGAAATAGTTTGTTTTCATGAGAAGTTTTGTTATTGGTTGGCCATTTTTTTAAAAACTTTTTATTGGAGTATAGTTGATTTACAATGTTGTGTTGGTTTCAGGTGTACAGCAAAGTGAATTAGTTATACATATATCCACTCTTTTTTAGATTTTTTTCCTATATAGAGTTGGCCATTCTTTCTTGGTGGACAGTGAACATTCTGGTGTGCTGCTTCAAGTTTGTCTTTGGCTCAGGAATGTTTTCTTCTAGTATATCATAAATGGTATTTCTTTTCTATGTCTTCAGGTAACATATTCAGGAACACCAATTATCAGCACTTGAGATCTCTGTTGCCTGCCCTTAACTTCCATTGTCTCACTGAGAGTACGTTCCTCTAGTGAAAAGTCTCCTCAGAGCCCCCTTCAGTTCCTCAGACTGTAGATGAAGGGATTCAGCATGGGGGTGACTACCGTGTACATCCCCGAGGCTACTGAACCCTTTCTGGAGGGATGGGCTGTTCCAGAAGTGAGGGAGACCCCAAGGCCTGCACCATAGAACAAGGAGATGACTGAGAGGTGAGACCCACAGGTGGAAAAGACTTTATACTTTCCACCAGTAGATGAAATGCCCATTATGGAGGAGATAAGAATAAGAGAAAAGGATCCCAGTCAGGGAAATAACACCCAGCAGGCCAGTTACAAAATACAGCAGGATATCATTAACAAGGGCGTCAGAGCAGGTGAGCTTGAGAATCTGAGCAAGTTCACAGAAAAAGTGGGGGATTTCTGCCTCTTTGCAGAAGGACACCCTCAAAACCAAGCTTTGCAACAAAGAATATGTCAGGCAGATCAACCAAGAAACAAAAGCAGGAGACCACAAAGGCGAGGGTTCATGATGACCATGTAATATAGAGGGTGACAGATGGCCATGAACTGGTCATAGGCCATCACTGTCAGTGGCAAATTATCTAGCCCAGCAAAGATCATGAAAAAATACATCTGGGTAAGGCAGCCTTCATACGTGATGCCTTTGTTCTGCGTCTGGATGTTCACTAACATCTTGGGGACTGTGGTGGTGCTGAAATAGATGTCAGTGAAGGACAGGTTGGAGAGGAAGAAGTACATGGGGGAGTAGAGGTGGGAGTCTTGAGATGATGGCCAGGATGGTGAGCAGGTTCCCTTATAACACAGACCAGGTACATGGACAGGAACAGCCCAAAGAGGAGGGGCTGCAGGTCCATATCTTCCGAAGGGCTCAGAAGGATGAATTTTGAAATAGCTGTTTGGTTCCCTGTTTCTATATAACTTATGGAAATTGCCTGGAAAGAGGCAAGAATAATGTTCAAACAATGACAAAACAGGAATGTGCCATACATTTGAAACTCATTCACTTATGAAGTCTTATGTTTTATCTAGCATTTTCTAGACCAAGATCTCCTCAATAATACCCTCCCTTCCCTGCTTCAACCACTACTACCAGGAACACCTCTTTAGAAATGAATGTCCCACACCATGCAGGGGTGTCTTGCATCTTCCCTGACTCATGACTATTCCTTTGCTGTATAATTCCTGCGAAAGTACCAGCCTCGGTAACAACTCCTTTCTGCCTTGCCATTGTGGTCTCTTCAAGTTCCAGGGAAACGTAGAGAGAAAGAGATCATTGGGAGTTGCAGAATTTAATGATGTTTTATTACCCTCATGCCATTTGCCTTGAAATAATATCTTGAAGCAGACCATTCTCTGTCTCAGGTTTGACTCGGAGAAGGATATCGTGCAAAGATTTTATAGATAATTCCTCCATTATCATATTGTAACTTCTCCATTACTCTCCCAATTTGTCCCTCTGTCGTTGTCGTAATGATCAGTGTAGCATAATACACCCCAATTCCAAAGACCAAATCAGAACTCCCACCATACATTCTAATGGTGCCCTGCATGCTCGTGTTGCAGTTCTTTAAATTTCTTTAGGTTGAGAGGACTATGCCTTTTCTGTTTCCTGTTAATTTTGTAACCTAAGCACTTAGTACAGTACTTGGTATATAATAGGTGCTCTATAAATATTTGTTGAATGAATGACAGAAATTGTCAGGGTTTGTAGAGGCAATTCCCTATCATAAAATCTTTTTTTTTAATTAATTAATTTTTGGCTGCATTGGGTCTTCGTTTCTGCACACGGGCTTTCTCTAGTTGCAGCAAGCGAGGGCTGCTCTTCGTTGTGGTGCGTGTTCTTCTCATTGCAGTGGCTTCTCGTTTCAGAGCACAGGCTCTAGGCACGCAGGCTTCAGTAGTTGTGGCACATGGGCTCAGTAGTTATGGCTCATGGGCTTAGTTGCTCCACGGCATGTGGGATCTTCCCAGACCAGGGATCGAACCATGTCCCCTGCATTGGCAAGCGGATTCTTAACCACTGCACCACCAGGGAAGTCCCTATCATAAAATCTTTTAACCAAGAACAAAGAGACCACTTATCATGAAGCCTTTTCAATTGAAAATAAAGAGAATGAGAGCCTTCTACCTTTTATGTCCCTCCTTAAAATTAAAAAAAAAGTCTTAATTTCTGTTTGAACATTACGTCTCTACCACAGGAGGGAATTTCTAAACTAAGAGACAGTTATCCTCAATTTCATACATATTTAAGAAAAAGTTCCTTCCTTTGAGTTGAAATGTGTCTCTTTATAACTTACATGGTTTTAGTTCCTCTCTCTGAAGATCATTTCTCTTTGTCATTATAATATTTAGATATTTGTAGACATCTAAACGATTCTCTGCATCTCCTCATCTTCTATTTATTCCACTATTATTTGAGTGCCTACTGTATGCCAGGCAGTGGGTTAGAACTAAGTATAGAAAGGTAAGAGGCATAGGCTCTGCTTTCCTGTAGCGTTGAGTGTTATGGTAATGTTGCTACCTTTGACTCCTCTGAGGTAATTATTCTGATTAAGACTCTTATGATCCATCCACTCAAGGAAAGTGATTAGTAGTATTGCCTGGTCATACTTAAGGAATATTAACTTAGTTGAAAATTCAAGAAAGTTTGTAAAAGGAGATGAAGGCGGACAGGCAACTTTTAAAACAGTGCAATGGACATAAATACAGAAATATCAGTGAGACAAACTGGACAGTCATGAAACAGATATTAGCCAATATGAGAATTTAGTTTGTAATATAGATATATCACAACCCATAAAAGATAAATGATATAATAAATGGTGTTTAGAAAACATTTGAAAAATACCTCAAAATAAATACCTAATAGAAAAGAGAGTGGCAAAACTGAAATCAGAACACTATTAGAAATGAATACAAATAATGTATTTATATGACTTCATGAAGTGTTCAAGCTTCCTAAATAGAAGAGCAGTGAAAGGAATCACAAAGGATTAGATGAGTAGTTTAAAAAACATTCAGTAGGGACTTCCCTGGTGGTCCAGAGGTTAAGAATCCACCTTCCAATGCAGGGGACACGGGTTTGATCCCTGGTCTGGGAACTAAGATCCCGCATGCCATGGGACAACTAAGCCTGTGTGCCATAACTAGAGGGTAGCCTGCACACTGCAACGAAAGATCCCGAATGCTGCAATGAAGATCACACATGCTGCAACTAAGACCCGACGCAGCCAAATAAATAAATACATTCAATAAATCATGTGTTTATCAATAATACCAAATGACATGAGGTAGGGAGGATTTATAAGAAAATATAAAAGTGCAATACAACATATTAGAAAGCTCGTAAAAACAGTAAGAAAAAAAACAAGTAGAAAAAAATAAAGGCTAAATACAAGTGTATAAAAACATGAAAAAATGCTCAAGTTCCATAAATATATCAATGAAAACCAAAGTAAAGGAACAATTAGATGCTATTTTTGTAGACTTTAGTTTTAGAGTAGTTTTAGTTTACAGAAAAATTGAGCAGAAAGTGGAGTTCCCATTTATTACCGCTCTCCCTGCTGGACCTTGGTTTTACCTATTATTAACATTTTGCATTGTTGTGATACATTTGTTATCATTAATGAACCATTATTCATACATTATTATTAACTAAAGTCCATAGTTTACTTTAGAGTTAACTTGGTGTTGTACTGTTTTATGGGTTTTGTCAAATGCATAATATTATTTATCCACCATTATAGTATCATACAGAGTACCCTAAAAATCCCCTGTGCTCCATGTAATCTTTCCCCTCTCCAACCACCGGCAACCACTGATCTTACTGTCTCTATAGTTTTGCCTTTTCTAGGATGGCATATGGTTTGAATCGTGTAACCTTTTAAGACTGATTTCTTTTACTTACATATGCATTTACAGTTCTTCCATGTCCTTTGATGGCTTGATAGCTCACTCCCTACTATTCCTAAATAATATTTAATTGTCTGGATGTAACCACAGTTTGTTTACTGAAGAACATCTTGGTTCCTTCCAATTTTGGTCACTTATGAATAAAGCTACATAAAATTTGTATAAGTTTTTGTGTGGACATAAGTTTACAACTCACTTGGGTCAATACTAGGAACACAACTTCTGGGTAATATGGCAAGACTATGTTTCCATTTAAAGAAATAGCAAACAAAACAAAACAAAACCAGCACCAGATTTAATGAGACTATCAAATGTTGGTCATAATAAGTGAAATGGCATGACTGTGTTTGAAAAGACGCCTTTTGGCTAAGCTATTCTAGAGATCAAGTTAGTAAGTATTTGGACCCCTGCAAATGTATATATACACTGGGAGCCCTCTATTTTAATTCTAAGAAAATAGGTTATTAGATTGGTCCCAAAAGATTTAGGTATGAGACTGTTGCAACATTACTTCTTATGTTATGGTGCTTTTATTTTATTTTATTGAACCGAATGGATGAATGAATGATTTTCTATTTGGCCATGCCGCGTGGCATGTGGGACCTTAGTTCCCCAACCAGGAATCGAACCCATGCCCCCTGCATTGGGAGTGTGGAGTCTTAACCACTAGCCCACACAGGGAAATCGATTATGGTATTTTAGAATGTACTGTGGAGTATTGCTGTTACAGTACAGGCATACCCCATTTTATTGTGCTTCACTTTATTGTGCTTCACAGGTACTGCATTTTTTACAAATTGTTAACTAAGTCTATTGACGCCGTATTACCAACAACATTTGCTCACTTCATGTCTCTGTCACATTTTGATAATTCTCACAATGTCTCAAACTTTTTCTTTATTATACTTGTTATATTATACTTTACTTATATCATACTTGTTTATTATCAGTGATCTTTGATGTTACTACTATTACTGAAGGCTCAGATGACGGTTAGCATTTTTTAGCAATAAAGTATTTTTTAAGGTTATACACACTGTTATTTTAGACATAATGCTATTGCACACTTAATAGACTACAGTCTAATGTAAACATAACTTTTATACGCACGGGGAAACCAAAAAAATTCGTGCGACTCACTATTGTGCTATTCGCTTTGTTGTGGTGGTCTGGAACCAAACTCGCAATATCTCAGGGGTCGGCCTTGTATAATGTTTATAGAACATTACTGTTACAGATCTTTCTTGACTTATAAAGGGGTTATGTCCTGATAAACCCATTGTAAATTGAAAATATCATTAAGTTGAAACCGCGTTTAATACACCTAACCTACCCAACATCATAGCTTAGCCTAGCCTACCTTAAACGTGCTCGGAACACTTACATTAGCCTACAGTTGGGCAAAATCATCTAACACAAAACCCATTTTTAAATTGAAGTATAGTTAATTTACAATGTTGTGTTAGTTTCAGGTGTACAGCCAAGTGATTCAGTTATATCTATATGTAAAGAATATATTCTTTTCCATTAGAGGATATTACAAGATATTGAGTATAGTTCCCACAAAGCCTGTTTTATAATAAAATGTTGACTCACTCATGCAATTTATGGAATACTGTACTGGAAGTGAACGACAGAATGGTTGTATGGGTACAGAATGGTTGTAAGTGCATCATCGGTTGTTTACTCTCCTGATTGCTCTGGCTGACTGGGAGCTGCGGTGGCTGCCACTGTCCAGCATCATGAGACTACTGAATGCTAATCGCTTTCACTTCATTATAGAAAGTCAAAAATAGTAAAGTTAAACCACTGTAAGTCAGGGACTATCTGAATACTGTTTGGAGTATTGCTGTTAGCGTATAATGTTTATAGAGTGGAGATTTTTGAACAAACAAAATGGGACGGTTGAGAACACTAACATGACAAAGAGTCCATGTTATAATCGTAAGTGGGGAGAATAGGACAGAAAGCCATTCCTTTAGAACAATAGCAATTTGGAGATGAACTCTGTGACTAGAAAGAAATTCACCAGAATGTCCACATTGATTATATCTATGGGATTATGGGTGCCTACTTTCTTTGGATTTTGTTTCTTCCTATTCTACATTTTTTTAAAATTATTTTATTTTTTGGCTGCCCCACATGGCATGCCGGATCTTAGTTCTGCAACCAAGGATTGAACCCACACTCGCTGCAGTGGAAGCACAGTCTTAACCACTGGACCATCAGGGAAGTCCCTACATTTTCTTAATTTTCCACAATGAGAATATATTATTGATACTTTGTGATCAGAAAAAGTTATTTATAGAGAACTATATTCCTATCTTGGAACAAATTTCAGGATGGCCTTTCCATTCTCCCTGTTCCCATGGGGTAGGTCAGGTATAGCCCCCTCAACAAAAGATAATTTATCATGAGCCATTATTCTAGGCTGAGAGGGAATAGTGGTTGGAAGAGGAAAGGAAAGGGAAAGCAGGAGTAAAATAAAAATATAAAGATGAAAATAAGGTGAAGGGACTTCCCTGGTGGCACAATGGTTAAAAACCTGCCTGCCAACGCAGGGGACACGGGTTTGTGCCCTGGTCTGGGAAGATCCCACATGCCGTGAAGCAGCTAAGCTCGTACACAACAACTACTGAGCCTGCGCTCTAGAGCTTGCAAGCCACAACTACTGAGCCCACATGCCACAACTACTGAAGGCTGCACGCCCAGAGCCCGTGTTTTGCAACAAGAGAAGCCACTGCAATGAGAAGTCCATACAACACAACGAAGAGTAGCCCGGGCTTGCCGCAACTAGAGAAAGCCCGTGCACAGCAACGAAGACCCAACGCAGCCAAAAATAAATAAATGTTTTTAAAAAAAGAAAAGATGAAGAAACTGTGTAATAAGTCAGGATTCTCCAGAGAAACAGAACCAGCAGGGGATCTGTGTGTGTGTGTAAAGAGATTATTATAAGGAATTAACTCACACATTATGGAGGCTGACAAGTCCCAAGGTCTGCAGTTGGCAGGCTAGAGACTCAGGAGAACTAAGATATAGTTGTCTGAACCCAAAGGCCTAGGAACCAGGAGAGCTGATGGTATAGTTCCAGTCTGAAAGCTGGCAGGTTTGAGACCCAGGAAGATATTTTAGTTCCAGCCTGAAAGCTGGAAAAAAAAAAAAAAAGTTACAGGCTGAAGGCTGTCAGGGAGAAGGAATTCTCTCTTACTCAGCCTTTTTGCTCTATTCATGCCTTCAACTGATCAGATGAGGCCCACCCACATTAGGGAGGGCAATCTGCTTTCCTCACTTTACAGATTCAAATGTTAATCTCATCCAGAAACATCATGGACACACCCTGAATAATGTTTGACCAAATATTTACCATCACAGAATTGTATAGGTTATAATTGGTGTGTTCATTTCAAAGGTAACAGCCTGCAGAACTAAAAGATCTCCACCTGGCTGCAATGATAATGAGGGATTGCAAACTGGGTAACATCCAGTAATGGGAGGCAGACATTGCTGATGACTCTAGCAGAGAATTGGAGATATTTGCTTTGATTTTGAATACTTGGTGATGGTGGTAGTGGTATGTATACAGCATACAGAATAAAAGATCTGTATGGGAGGGATATAATCAGACTATGTGACAGATGCAGGTTTATTGCTTCAGGACTCCATGGATCATAGGCAGACAAGCGAGAGGAACTTTGTCAGTGGGAACATCTGAGACTCAGACATGCAGTAGGATATGAAGCCAGGACTGAGTGAGGAAGGCTATTGCTACAATACTGATTAATAAAGCACATGGACATACGATGATTGCTGTTTAGGGAGAGTCTGACTGCCTTGGGTATCCAGGTGTCAACAGAAACGGCCACTGGACACTTTGTTCGCTCACCAATGCTGCTTTAATTCAGGTCCGCATAACCTCTCCACTGGGCTGCAGACTGGCATCCTTCTAAGTTCACCCTGCAGGGGATGTCAGAATAGTTCAGTGTCATCATTGTATGCATTTAAAAAATCATTCAGTGGCTCTATATCCTCCAGGAGAAAGACCAAATCCCAATGTCCTCCACGATCTGGTCCCTGTCTTATTACTCCAGGTTTGTCTCCCACACTCCCACCCTCATCATGTATTCCAATCCATCCTTTGAATTAAGGGGAAAATTACCCAAAACTTTTCAATAAGGCAAAAGGATGCCTACATTTCTTTTCAATATCATGCTGAAGTATTTTCTGATAGGCCTGCCTACTTCTCTCATTTTGGGGGCAAGTGTTCCTTTGTTCCGTACCTAGACTCTGTGAAGTTAGTGTTAACTCATAGGAGATTAATAAATTGCAAGCAGTTTCTGTCCAGTGGAATGCAAATTATTTCTGTTCATCTAAAAATATTACCCCAAAGGTTATGTTTTATTGCCCTGTAAGACTTCTCTATCTGATAGAAAAGATAACTCCAAGGGCTAAGGTTTTATTTTTCTGTATTTTTGTATCTAACTTGAAAAACTAAATCCATCATTCCTGACAAAATAAATTCCTGTTCCTCAAATGCTCTGCAAACTAGCTTTACTCACCTGGCTCCCTCATTAATAAATGTCCTTGACATACGCTCACTATATATTTGTAGGAGGGTCACATTTTTATCTATTGGAATAAAATACTTTGACATTAGATACTCAACTACTCGACATCTTATAATTCTAGGAACATCCTGTACAATTTCGTAGCTCTGGACCTTTGCACTTACCAGCTGCTCTCACTGGATGAGTCCTCTCTCACCTGGAAAAGTCCTATGCTCCCTTCCATACTCGGTCCTGAAATCTTCATTGGCATCCCCAGGCAGTGATGAACACACTCCCTTTGGACCTCCCCGTACCTTGTGGAAACTGGACCACACCTGGGACAAGCTATCACACTGCATGCACGTGTTTCATTTCTTGGTTTTGCATCCTCCCAGCAGAGCAATACATTATACTTCCCTCTTTATGTGCAGTACCTAGCTCAGTGTTAGGCATAGGGGAGAAGCTCTGTAGATGGAGAAATGTCCCCCTGAAGAAAAAAATGGGGGGAAGGATATTCAAGTGAGTGTAGAGTGGGTTATGAGGGGGAAGCCCAGAATTGAGGGACAACGAAAGGAGAGCTGACCTAGAGATAGAGGTAAAAGAACATAAGAGTGTAGACTGGGGCTTGGAGAGCCCTTTCCAGGGCTGGGGACTTTTTCTTAGTTTTGGTGGGCTTTTCTTCCCCCTACATCCCTGCCTTTATGCCAGGAAAGCATGCAAGGAAAAGATTTGCCTCCTTCTTACCTCTTTGCCACAGCAGTTTCTAAGCAACACGAGGTCCTCACAATGGAATTTCTGAAGGTCTGGGCTCTATGATCTTTGCTTCTCCCAATGGAGGACAAATGACAGAGATCAGAGACAACGAGCTGAGTCTGGGACTCAGGGCCAGACTGATACCTGGTGTGGCACAAGGGCGTTTCCTCCTGGTATGGGATAGGTAAGCCAGAGGAGAAGAAAATAAGAGGATTATCTGGGGCTGAATCCCCTCACTTCCCATTAAATAATTTGCTGCTTTGACTGTTTCTAGAGAGTTTCCCCCTCAAGGGTCAGGGGAGTGATCTGCTCTGCCACGTCTACCCACTGGGAGCAGCGTTGGAGCCACCTGTGGGATCTGCCCTCACCTCATCTCCACATCCTCCAGCCCCACACCTCAGCCCTCATTACACCCTTTTCTTCCTAAACCACTTCTTCTCCTCTTGGTTGTGGCCTCCAGGGTACCCAGCTTCCCTTAGGGAACATCTTACTGCATCTCCATGTTTTTTTACAAGTCTAGATTAAGAAATATCTTTTGTCAAGTCTTGCTCTAGATCCCTGGGACACCTGTGGACCTTGCTTTGGAACAAATATCAAAGCAGTGGAGAGGAGGGCAAGCTTTCCAAAGAGTCACCTGAGTGACAAGGCAATGCCCAGGCCCTAATGAGCATGAGGTACCTTGACCGTGAGTGTTGGAATGAGCCTGAGATCAGGAGTACCTGAATGATGGGGATGTCAGGACCTTCACAGAGCCCTTTGCTAATCTGCTTTGCAGTCAGCCTAGCAGATGTCCCCTTGTTCATTCAACATGTAAGCCCTTTTTGAGCACCTTACATTTTTGATCGAGTGATAAACAGGTCAGATAAGGACCCTCCCCTCATGGGATTTCCTTCTAGTTGTGGGTGAGGTTATGCAAAGGGACAAAGGATAAATAAACAGGTAAAGATAATGATGCATATGATTAAAATAAAATAGGGCTATGTGCTGGAGCAAGCCTGGGGGCTTCTCAGAGGAGGTGACATTTGGATATAAGACGGAAATGTTGAGAAAAGGCCAACCAAGAAGAAGGGGAGTGGAAAAGTATACCTGGCACTCGTGGGAGAGGAAATCACGCATGCAAAGGCCCTGAAGCAGGAACTGGTTTGACATATTTGAATCACAGGCCTGTGTTTCAGAAGGCAACGTGGAAAATAGTGTGAGATGGGTGTGGTCAAAAGTCAGGGTCCTGGTCATTCAGGGCTTTATAGACCCATGTGAGGAATTAGGGTTTTAATGTAAGAGAGATGGGAAGCCACTGGAAGGCTTTGTAGCAAAAATGATGTGATGTGATGTCCTTTTCTGATTTCTAAGTTTGCTCTAGCTGCTGTGTTGAGATTGGGCTGTAAGCGGGCCGGGCTGTAAGCGGGCCAGACTTTAGAAGCCATGGTGGGCTTCTAGGTCCATTCCTAGATGCGGCCGGAGTGGGAGAACGGGAACAGCTCCCTGGCCTTAAAATTATCTTTTCATTGTTGATTCCTGACTTAATGGCATTGTGATTAGAAAATGTTCCTTATGATACTGCTGCTTTTTTCTTTTTCTTTTGATTTTTTATTTTTGGCTGTGTTGCGTCTTTGTTGCTGCGCACAGGCTTTCTCTAGTTGTGGCAAGCAGGGGCTATACTTCATTGTGGTGTGCTGGCTTCTTGCTGTGGCTTCTCTTGGTGTGGAGTCCAGTCTCTAGGGGTGGGGGCTTCATTAGTTGTGGCGCACAGGCTCGGTAGTTGTGGCGCACAAGATTCATTGCTCCGCGGCATGTGGGATCTTCCCGGACCAGGGCTTGAAACCATGTCCCCTGCATTGGCAGGCGGATTCTTAACCAATGCGCCACTAGGGAAGTCCCAGTACAGCTTCTTTGGTACTTGTTGAGATTTGCTTTCTCCCTGGTATATGATCAGTCTTCCTACCTTTGCACGTACGCTCCAGAAGCACAGGCAGGCCCCTAGTTCCATGTGTGTCCCCTTGACCAAGCCCAGCAGCTGTTCATCGAGGCTTCTGTGAATTTGCTCATCTCTATAAGACTTGTTGGTTACGACACGCAGGACATTCAGGCATCTTGTCCCTCTCAGGTTCCATCGGTTTTCGTGTCTGTCTTTTGAGGCTGTGAGAGGAACACTGTCTGTGTCCTGTCCCTTCCCCTGGAACCGCGTCTCCAGACCGCGTGTCCCTCATGCTGTCAGCCCCCAAGGCTGCCCCCAGATTCCGCACCAGCACAGCCTCCTCCAGCCCTACCACACTCCCGTCCTCACACTTAGGGGTGTTGCTCATAACCGCTTTTAGAGAGAACTTATTTCATTTCACTTACAATCATTGCATGGTGTTCACCTTGCTTTTCCTTTTCTTTGTAATATGAACACATGAGCTCTACCCTTGGAACATTTGAAGTACACAGCGCAGTGTTGTTAACCACAGGTGCCTCTAGAACTGATGTTTTCCAGTCATACACACGTCTTTATTTTTAGTTTGAACTTTCTTTTTTATTAATGTATAGTTGATTCACAATATTATATTCATTTCAGGTGTACAGCATAGTGATTCACAATTTTTAAAAGTTACCTGTCACGCATTTTTTTTTTTTTTTTTTTGCGGTACGTGGGCCTCTCACTGTTGTGGCCTCTGCCGCTGCGGAGCACAGGCTTCGGACGCGCAGGCCCAGCGGCCATGGCTCACGGGCCCAGCCGCTCCGCGGCATGTGGGATCTTCCCGGACCGGGTCACGAACCCGTGTCCCCTGCATCGGCAGGCGGACTCTCAACCACTGCGCCACCAGGGAAGCCCCTTTTTTTTTTTTTTAATGTCAGTGACAAGTTTTGAGTGTTGAACCCCACCCAATCCCATTTTTCCCATAAGCCCTGTGGCTTTCACTGTGTGATTATGCATAATATTGGTTAGCAACACCTATGAAAAAGTCTTGTTTAAAAACAAACTTCCCTGGAGGGGGCAAGTTCCAGCCCACTGGCTGAAACTCATTAAGTTCAACCACGTCGTGACCTTCTGCCCTGTTGTCACTCAGGGAAAGGGGGTGGGGTCTCATGACTTGTCCAATCAGGGGCGCAGCACGGGAAGGTGGGTGGGGCAACACTTAGCCGACCGCTTAGAGGCACCTGTAGGTGCTCAGCGTAGCGTTTCATCGGCTCTCCCGGGTCCCAGGTGTCTGTCTGCACCGTATATGATGCTGTGAACTGCAGAGGTGGAAGGGAGGACCCCAGGGGAACCCCAGAAGCCAGGAAATGGTGAGTTGAGGGGCCAGGTGTCCCAAGACAGGGAGGAGGGGTTGAGTCGGAACCTACCACTGTGGGACCCGTACCCTGCTGCGGTCAACTCCGGAGTCTGCAGACCCAAGTCCGCCTGGGGCTCAGCTCAGACCTAAGCCCCCTCCAGCTCTCAGCGCGGGGGCTGGGCCAGCTGCCGAGACTTCGGGCGTCCTGTCCCATCACTGTGCGTGGTGACTTTGGCCCCGGAGCCTCTCTGGGCAGCTCTGCACCCGCAACCTGTCTCTCCTCAGATTGTGCATTGACCTCGGGTAGAGTCTTCAGACTGTGTGTCTGGTCTTCAAGTGTGGGTGGAGCTTTAGTCTGTGGGGACCCCAGTGCCACCTTTCTCCCCAAGAGGACCCGTTTTCTCCTGAGTTCTCCAAATGTTTGGGGAAGCAGAATCTCGAAACCACGAACCTGACGCCCCAGCCTAGCTCTTCCTAGGGCTGGCATTAAATCCATAAATTCCAGGTCCCTTCCCGCCTTCCCAAAGCCCTGCGTCTCTAATTCACAGCATCATTATCAACTATTTGTCCTCCGTGGTGCATGTCAAACAGACGCGGTATGGTTTTTTCCAGGGAGGAAAATTTATGCGTTCATTTATTTAATAATAAAATCAATAATATTATTAATGGAAATAAAAATTATTTAATGCTCACCATATATCAGGGACTGTGCAAACACCTTACCCAGATCTCATTTAATCCTAACACCTAATATATATATATATATGTATATATATATATATATACATATATATATATATTTTTCCCGGTACGCGGGCCTCTCACTGTTGTGGCCTCTCCCATTGCGGAGCACAGGCTCCGGACGCGCAGGCCCAATGGCTCACGGGCGTAGCCGCTCCGCGGCATGTGGGATCTTTCCGGACCGGAGCACGAACCCGTGTCCCCTGCATCGGCAGGCGGACTCTCAACCACTGCGCCACCAGGGAAGCCCAGGTGTCTTCTTGATGTGGTGGTACGTTGAGGGTGGAAAGGAAATGTTTTATAGTCCCATGATTGGGTCTCAGTATGTGACCATGGGCTGTGACCCTTCTGTGGTATAAGAAAGATATTTGGTCTTTGTCCATGGTTCTTAGCAAAGACCTCCTAAAGCCCTTGGAATTTCCCATGTGATAAGGGTGATAGTAGCATCTTATGTTCTAATGAGGCAACTGTTTCCAGACCCATAGATGATTTCATGATGGGGGATGGTTACCAGGAAGAACAAGCTATGATTAGAGGCTTAGAGCTTTCAGCCCAGCCCATGCTCAAGCCCCCAATGTTGAAAACTCCATCAAAACCCCTAAACCTCGGGATTCAGAGATATCTGAGTTGGTGAACACATCACTGTGCTGGGAGGCTGTCATGCCAGGAGAGGGCATGGAACCTTCCTACCCCTGTTTCCCTACTTTGCCTTGTGCACCCTTTCCATCTGGCTGTTCCTGACTTGTATCTTTTTGTTTGTTTGTTTTTTTGCGGTACGCGGGCCTCTCACTGTTGCGGCCTCTCCCGTTGCGGAGCACAGGCTCCGGACGCGCAGGCCCAGCGGCCATGGCTCACGGGCCTAGCCACTCTGCGGTATGTGGGATCTTCACGGACCGGGGCACGAACCCGTGTCCCCTGCATTGGCAGGTGGACTCTCAACCACTGCGCCACCAGGGAAGCCCCCTGACTTGTATCTTTTCAGATAAACTGATAATAATAAGTAAAGCATTTTTCTTAGTTCTAATAGTCATTCTATCAAATTAACAGATATGAGGGGTTATAGGGAACTTCCGAATTTGTCGTCAGCCATCCAGAAACGTGTGTGGCCTGGGCCTTGCATTTGCAGCTGGCATCTGACACGGGGGTCGTCTTGTGGTGTTGCAGGAAGGGGAACCCCTTCCAGGGCCTGAGAATGGGCTCTTGTCTAACACTCAGAAATGAATTGTCCAAGGAGACGCACATGCTGACAAAGCGAGAGATTTCACTGGGAAGGGGCGCCCGGGTGGAGAGCAGCAGGGTAGGGGAACCCAGAAGAACTGCTCTGCCACATGGCTCAAAGTCTCACGTGTTATAGTAATGGGGTTCGTTTCTGGGTTGTCTCTGGCCAATCATTCTGACTCAGGGTCCTTCCTGGTGGCACGACCATCGCTCAGCCAAGATGGATTCCAGTGAGACGGATTCTGGGAGGTTGGTAAGATACACGGACTGGCATCTCTTCTCTCCTTTTGACCTTTGCCGAATTCTTATGGTTGGTGGTAGCTGTTAGTTCATTCCTTACCAGAACCTCCTGTTGTAAGATAACTCATTGCAAGTGGCTACTATCGTGTCTGGCCAGGGTGGGCAGTTACGGTCAGAGGTTCCCCCAACAACAGGACTGGGCCCTTCAACTGTGGAATTTGATGTTAACTTTGGTTAGTGGTAGAATTGAGTTGTAAGACACCCAGTTGGAATTGGAGAGCTGGTGAAGTGGTTTCAGAAAACACACCACGTGTTTGCTGTTGGGGTTTAAACAAAACAAAACTCTCAACCTCACAAGTCTTTCTGAGGTCTCTCTCTCCCTCAACTTAGGTCAGGCAGAAAGGCTAGAGGGGACTCAAGTTAGCAAATTTCCCCTGTTGCCAAAAAAATCTTGGCTCTCTGTGCACTGATATTGAACAGAAATATGGAGACAGAGTTTTTGGAGGAAAAGAAAGATAGCTTTTAATTCTTTGCCAGGCAAAGGGGAAAACACAGCAGGCTAGCACCTCAAGAACTGTGCCCTCACTTCCTGAGGAGTCAGAGGAGATCTTATAGGTGGGGCTCGAAGTCCGGGGGTGTATGATAAGGATCAAATCATGAAGGTCTTGCATTTTTCTTCTTCTTGCATTATTTCAAAACAGTCACAGCTGGAGTCAGGCAGCCCATCCCGGTAACTGGGCCTGTTTGTCTCTGGTTTATTGGCCTGTGACCTTCTTTCTGAAATGCAAAAAGCGACAAGGGGTGACTTGTAACAAGGGAGTGCAGGGAGCTTAAACACCAGGTGAAGGACGTAATTTACATCACACAGAGTTAGGGGGTGATAGGTGCAGGATGTAATTCACATAGTGTCAGGTAGTGATAGGTTAGCTTTGTGAAGGACTAATCTAGTTACAGACACTACAGATTAGTACCAGTTAAAATATAGCTAGGAGTGATTAACTCTTTCAGGCCTGTTGGTTTCTTCTCTAGCCTGATCACTGTTCCCTTAACTTTCCTTGTTCTCAGGAGAGGAAAAACTTCATTTCTATTTTTGCTGCAACAAACTCCCCACTGCTGGTTCATTCCCTCCATATCAGTGGAGGAAGGGAAACGGGCATCATTCTTGTCTGGCTGAGGACAAAACTTCAGTTTTGCTCCACTTGACAAACACCAGCTGTCTGGCCCAGGGGCCCATCCATCTCCTACTTCACCCTCCCACCGTGTCAGTTAGACACTGGCAAAACAGACTCTTTTGAGGACAGGCATTGTTAAGAGCAGAATATTGTGGGCGTATTTCAAATTTTCTATTTTACTCTCTCTCCAATTTTGGAGACAGCAGTCGGCCCTGTGATTAATGGTTTGATAGATCCGAGCCGTTAATTTGAGGTTTGTTTGCTTTCTTCTGGTGAGGATAATAGGAATGTCCCCTTCTGTGCTCTTTACATGCCAGATGAGAATCTAGAAGTCTGACTCCCTTTTTTTATGTTTGACTGCTGACAACTTTTAAAGCCTCATCCTTCCTTCTCCTGGTGCCCCACATCTGTACAAGATGACAAGAAGCCCTGCGTGCTTACTTCTTTGGTGCTGGTAAGAGATGAAATCCTTGGTAGCCTCTGCCTTTCTGTGCAAAACCTCACACTAGTCCGCCTCCTAATCTCAATTCAAACAAACAAGCAAACAAAAACCTCAGGCCGAAATTTGCAGCAACATGGATGGACCTAGAGATTCTCATACTGAGTGAAGTAAGTCGGACAGAGAAAGACAAATATCATATTATATCGCTTATATGTGGAATCTAAAAAAATGGCACAACTGAACTTATTTATAAAACAGAAATAGAGTCACAGATGTGAAAAGCAAACATGGTTACTGGGGGGAAAGGGGGGTGGGGAAGGTTAAATTGGGAGATTGGGATTGACATATACACACTAACATATATAAAATAGAGGGACTTCCCTGGTGTCCAGTGGTTAAGACTCTCCACTTTCAATGCAGGAGGCACAGGTTCAATCCCTGGTCTGGGAACTAAGATCCCATGTGCTGCATGGTGTGGCCAAAAAAATTTTTTTAATTAAAATAAATAAAATAGATAACTAATAGAGACCTAATGTATAGCACAGGGAACCCTACTCAGTCCTCTGTAATGACCTATATGGGAAAAGAATCTAAAAAAGAGTGGATATATGTTTATGTATAATTGATTCTCTCTGCTGTACTGCAGAAACTAACACAATATTGTAAATCAACTATACTCCAATAAAAATTTTTAAAAAAACAAACGAAAAAAACTCAGGCCAGGCTCCTTGCCTTGTTCTGTCCAGGCACTTCCCACCTGCTTAAGAGGCCTTCCCTGCCCTCCCCAGACACTTCCATTATGGAAGTAATAAACTCTTTCATACGTTCCTGGCAGTAATGTGTTGTCAGTCAAACCTAGGGTAGGGACCCCCCTAACACAGTAGGTTACCATAACAGTTATAGAAGGGGTGTAAGGTATTGTCAACTGAAAAAAATATTCACAACCTGAAAGTTGAGAGTTGTGTTTTCTTCAGTGGACATACTGAGGAGTTCAAGTCCGGAGGCAGCATTTCAAGTAACCCTGAGAAAACTGCTCTGAGGAGGCGAGAGGGGAGCTAGTATATATAGGAGTTTTGCAACAAAGGGCAGGTAGTAGGAACAAAAGATTACTGTTAATAAAAGAAAACTAGTTACAGTAAGTCCCCTACATAAGAATGAGTTCTGGTTCTGAGAGCACGTTCATCAGTCCGATCTGTTTGTAAGTCCAACAAAGTTAGTCTAGGTACCCAGCTAACACCATCGCTATATGGTACTGTACTGAAATAGGTTTATAATACTTTTCACACAAATAATACATTAAAAAAAGAATAAATAAAACATTTTTAATCTTACAGTACAGTCACTTGAAAAGTACAGTAGTACAGTACAACAGCTGGCATACAGGGCTGGCATCGAGTGAACAGGCAAGAAGAGTGACTGACTGGAGGAGAGAGAGGAGGTGGGAGATGGTAGAGCTGAAGGATCTTCAGCAATAGGAGACGGAGGGCAAGCTGCAGTTTCACTCAAGCCTAACGTTGATGGAACGCTCATTTGCATCTTTGAAAGTTCGCAACTTGAAGGGTCGTTTGCAGGGACTTACTGTATCTCAAGTTAAGGAATTTAGCGCTTTTCTATGTTTGGGAAGATGCAAGAGTCTGGGCTCACTGAAATCATTCCTTTGATATGCACCTCAGCTATCTGGGGTCAGTATCTTGTGTTTTCACATCCTGAGCTTCCTCCGGGCTCACCGGCTCACCTTTTCGGCGCTGCAATCGCTGATGACTGTGACATCGTTTGCTTACTGATATGGCAGGCAATATTTTATTTCTCAGTATCTTTATCAATACACTTTGCTTAATTGTTCTATTGATAAATACTCCAGATTTTTACGTATCAGTGCACGCCACCCTTTATTTTTAAAAGGTACAAATGATGATGAATTTATGTAATCCATTTTTTCTAAATATTGGCTTGGCCAAAATGTTCATTTGGGTTTTTCCATAATGTGGAAAAACCCAAACGAACTTTTTGACCAACCCAATAGATACATGGCTTGTTACTGTGGATGAAAAATGCTGCCTGCCATATCGATAAACAAAGGATGTTGCAGCCATTAAGTCATCAGCCATCAAGCCATCCCCAACTGTGCACCCTGAGGGGATTCAGGGTGGAAAAAAGGATACTGGCCCTAGATAGTTAAGGTGCATATCAAAGGAATGTTTTCAGTGAGCCCAGACTCTCGCATCTTCCCACATGTAGAAAAGCGCTAATTCATTAACTTGAGATACCTAGTTTTCTTTAATTAACAATAATCTTTTGATGTTCCACTACCTTGTTTTTATCGCAAAACTCCTATATATCCTGGCTTCTCCCTTACCTTTTTGGAGCCCCTCAGAGCTACCTGAGAGACGGCCTCCCAGGCTTGAGTCCTCAGGAAGTCTGCCACATAAAACATAATCCTCAACTTTTATATTGTGCATTTTTTTCAGTCGATATTACTAATTTTTGCTGCCAAAACCATGAATGAAAACTCAGATTGCCACCTTACAGGGCAAAAAAACATATACAAATTATGTTATTTTCCAAACTGAATTTCTTCTTAAAATTTTTATCATAAAATATATTCAGGGAAAAATGTACAAAATGTTTTGTGGTGAGATTTAGTAATAATATACACATCCTTGGAATCATCATGAAGATTATTAAATGGCCTGTGGGCAGTGGTGAGGTGTCCTGATGTTCCCATGCCTGACTTATCTCCATCCTGCCCCATTCATGACCACTGTCCTGATTTGTTTATCTACATACCCTTACCATCTAAATATTTTTCACTCAGCAGTGTTCTTTCAGTTTTACCTCCTTTGACCTTTCGACAGAGTATTGATGGAATTCCATTGAAAAGGTGGTTTCTCTGCCTGTGTTTCACACATGCTAGTGTTTGAGGCTTCAGGGCTGGTCTAGGACTGTGGGGTTCATCCTCCCACCAGAGCCAAGTGCCCCTGAGGCCAGGGGACTTAAAGTACCAGATGAGTGAGGGTGGGGAGGGGGGACAGAATTCTCCTAAAGGAAATGGTTAAAGATGAAAGTGGAACAGAGTCTTTTTTTTGGGGGGGGAAGGTGGGAGCTGCTCTGTGGGGCTTGTGGGACCTTGGTTTCCAGACCAGGGATCCAACCCGTGCCCCCTGCAGTGGAAGCACGGAGCCCTAACCACTGGACAGCCAGGGAATTCCTGGAACAGCCTCATTATTACCGAATAGTGAGGACACAGAAGTGTCCATGTTTGTGAAGGGTCACAGTTCTGTGCCAGGCCTTAGTGGCCTTACGGTTTGACGATGTGTCCTTGGAGAGAACATTTCCCACGCACTGCCAGGACAAGGTTGGCTCAAAGACGCGACCTCCGCCCTCCTGTCACTCAGGCATGGGGGGGCGGGGCCCTGTGAACTGTCCAATCAGGGGAGTCGCCGATTATTTTACGTGGCGGTGCTGCTACGATGACGCCGGAGGCGTGGACTGCGTGCTCAGTGCCGCTTGTTCTGACAGTGGCCGTATCAGCTCCTGCTGCCCTTAAAGGCTCCAGGTGGTTATGCCGCATTCTGTGTCGCTGTGACCGGCACTTGCCGCGGCGGTCATGGGGTGGACAACCGGAAACTCCAGAAACCGAAAAACGGTGAGTGTGCGGGGTCGGGTGTTGGGAGAGGGAGGCGGTGGGACTGATGGAACCGGGCCTCCCGTGCGGCCAACTCCAGAGTCTGTGGACCCGAGTCAGCCGGTGGCGTGCCACACAGCCTTAGGGGCTGGGTGGACAGCGGGGACCCCCGGGTGTCCTGTCCTGTCCCTGCGAACCCGAGTCTCCCCCACACGGCGCGGTGGCCATAGGGAGGGACTCGGGGCAATCGTGACTCGGTCTCTGGGGTACACGTGTGGGAGCAGCTGTGGTCTGGGGGTGTCCGGTTCCCCCTTTCTCTCCAGGGGAATCATTTTACTCTCACTTCTTAAAATGTTTGAGGAACAGGATCTCAAATCCACGACCCTGTCCCCCCAGCCTGGCTCTTCCTAGGGCTGGCAATAAATCCCTAAATTTACAGATGTTTCCCCGCATTCCCAAATGCCATCTTCCCCTCGGCAGTTCATAGTATCACTAATAACTGTTTTTCTCCTTGGTGCGTTGCAAACGGATGCAGTATTTTAATTGTTTAATCATTTATCAACGGAGCCATGGATGGCTCTTTTTAAAGATTTATTGTTACAGCTGTTTTACTTGAGAGGAAAGCAGAGAACCACTACCTGGAATATGTTATATGGAATGCTTTTGCCTCTCCTCTCAAAATCCTTCTTGGTCACTGACATCCTATGGGAAGACCTTTGGGTGGAGGGTCCTCTTGAGAAACTTTCCTGGGTGATCTTTTTTCAGCACTGCCTCCGTTCCTGAGTTTCTCTCTTTGAAAAGATTTATTCACTTATTTGAGACTCAGTTTTTCAATAAGTGTAAATTTTATTTATTCAGTAGACCTGGGGAGACAGTATAAAGTTTTTCCAAAGAGGCAAGAAAGGTGAATTTCAGAAAAATATTTCATTATTACATTCTGTGTGTTAAAATTTTTGTTTCCTTTTTTTTTTTCCCCACCCTGAGTGGATGTAGTAATATTCTGAGGTCTTTTGGGTGATTTCCAATGGCATATCAGGACTTAGACTTGCAAAATCTAGAAGTGTTCCAATACGATTGTTTACAAATCAGTTTCTTTTTTTGGAATTAATTCATTGACATCTTCATTTTCCGACAGGAATAGGTGTTTTGGGATTTTCCTGTTGAAAAAAAAAATTGCCTTACAGTCTTCTCTCTTCCTTTACACATAAATACTGGGTTGAGTGATTTTTCTGGATTATTGAATCACTGGGTTTATGTCATTTAAATCATCATTGGTGATCCAAAGTATTGTGACTGGAGCAGAGGCCTGAGGCCAGTGACTCCAAACTAAAGTTCCCATCTGGAGCCGGCAGTGGGGGGGTTTTCTTTGGCCTAGATGTTTTATGTTTGAGTTCTGCATCCATGATATAGCACTCAGAGTGTATTTTGTGTATTAAAAAAGTCTGTGGTCAGGAGTTCTGTCTCCTGGACAAAAAGTTTATGAATTTGGGAGTTTAAGTCGGATCTTAAACTGAATCTACCTGAGAATTTCCTCACTTGTGAGAATGTGAGGAGAGTTCTCTCCGGTGACTGTTCAGGTGTCCCTACCCTCCTTCACCAGGGACTGACCCACCTTAGGGGTTGTATCTCAACCTGGGTATCTAGACCCCAAGCTTGGGAATGCGTTTAACTTTCTGAATGTGGGTTTTCGTTCTTAACTGTGGGCAAGCAGACTTCTTACCTGAGCTGATTTGAATATTTGTGTTTCT
This sequence comes from Globicephala melas, assembly GCF_963455315.2. Taxonomy (NCBI): domain Eukaryota; kingdom Metazoa; phylum Chordata; class Mammalia; order Artiodactyla; family Delphinidae; genus Globicephala; species Globicephala melas. The sequence continues at coordinate 160,817,686 of NC_083316.1, read as the reverse complement.
TTTCTTTAGATGCCTTTATCTATTGGATATTTCAGTCCTTTAACTCTAGTTTCCCTTAGCAGTTTGCAATTTTATTTCCTTGGTGAGTGTATGTGATGTTTGATTTCTTAGGCTTTGAAAAATATAAGTTGATTGAAAAATATGTGTTTAAGGCAAGAAAATCCTGGAACCAAACAGAATTTCTGTGCCTTTTAGGCAACAGAATCTTAAGCTGTGAGATGGGTATGTTTAGGTTCTCAGGCACATTTTTCATTTTTAGATCAGTTTCTGTATGTGCTTGTCCCTAGAGAACTTTGATATTTAAAAGGCTGTACAATTCTTAAGGCAAGTGAATTTCTACTTGTGTTGATGAGTGAAAAAAACTGTTGAATTTCTGTTTTAATTGATATGAGAAAAACTACTCAAACTTAGGAAAGTCTTTGAAAATCCTAGTAGGTTTCTTCATGGATTAAATGCAAACCCCTAATGCATTATAATATGCTACTCATTCCTGACCATATCCTGAATGTGAAATATAGTGGAGGGACAAACTATGATGTCGTTTGTCCTTTTAGTTAGAAAGACATTTGAAGTTTTTCACTTTCTACAGTTTGCAGTTTTATACCCAATAGTGTTTAAAGAATTAAATTTAGAATGATTTCCTATGTAGAAAAATTAAAATTAATTTAAAAATAAATTTAAAGTAGCAACAGTTAATTAAAAACAGACTACTAGGTAGGAAAGTACGGTGTATATAAATTTCTCTTAATTTTAAATAATGTTTGTAAAGGATTTAAAAAATAGTAAGGTATGAAACAGTGAGATATCCAGTTTTTTAGAACATTTTAGGCTTACAGAAAAATTGATCAGAAAGTACAGAGTGTTCCCACTTGACCCCTCTGCATCCACACAGTTTGTACTATTTTTTTACATCTCATATTATTATGGTATATTTGTTACAATTCATGGTTCAATATCGATGCTATAAAGTCCACTGTTTATATTAGCCTTGACTCTTTGTGTTATACAATGTAGGGGTTTTGGCAAGTGTATAATGACATGTATCCATCATTTCTATAGAATAGTTTAACTTTGCTAAGGATACCCTGTGCTTCACCTGTTCATTCGTCCTTCCCTCAAACCCCCAAATCCTTCCCAAGCAAAGATCTTTTTACTGGCTCATAGTTTTATCTCTTCCAGAATGTCCTAAACAGTAGGAATCATACAGTATGTAGCCTTGTCAGAGTGTCTTCTTTCACTTAGCGATATGCTTCTAAGTTTCCTGTTTCATTCAGGCAAATTATGCTCAGAGACTGAGACTGTCTTTGCCAGTAATTTATTTAACACAGGTTCACTGCGGGAATTATAATTTATAATATTTCACAAGCCAATAGCAAATAGGATAATGTCTCTTAATAAGCCAGTAAAGACATAACGTACCCCAAACCAATGATAGTTTAATTACACTGTTGTTCCAGCCAAAGGGAAGATGAAAGAAATAAAGTCCAAATTTAGTTGAGTTGCACCTTTATATGAATTGGTTCGTGATAGTGTCAGTCCTTCCAACTAAAAGCTGGGTATCAGATGCCCACTTAGATCCCTCCCTGCTGGGCAAAGGCACTAGTGTTGGCAGGCAAGGTAGGCTGCTTGGTCCAGGGACCATTTCATGGCTTGCACCACTGCCTATGAGGAGTAGGCTCGCCAAGGCAGAAACAAATATGTCCCTTCTCTTCCTGAGACTGCTGCTTGGTTTAACACCATTGCTATCCAAGAGTAACCTGGCCACAGCAGGAGCAAGTGTCTCATGATCTTCTGAGAGCTTTTTAGATTAGCAAAGAGTAGCCTTACCCAGACTGAACACTCAACTTAAGTCCTCACAGATTCTTGGTGTTTAAAGTTTAAATGTCCGTCACATGATTGTCACTTCTCCACATGTTCATAATGATAAGCACAATTTTGATGGCGTCATCCTGACATGGCCTCCCAAAGTAAACAAATTCACTCTTGGACCAAAATATCTTTACTTGAGCCATAAGCAGGTAGATCAGAACAACTTCACTTAAGCCATAAATGCATTAATTTGAAATTATAACAAACCAGTACACAGCAGCTTCCTCCTTTCTGTTGATAGCTTGATAGCTCATTTCTTTTTATCACTGAACAATATTTCATCATATGGATATACCACTGGTTGTATTCAACTATTGAAGTGTATCTTGCTTAACTCTAAGTCTTGGCAATTATGCATAAAACACCTATAAACACTGATTTGCATATTTCTGTGTGAAGACAAGTTTTCAACTCATTTGGGTAAATATAAATATACAAGGAGTATAATCTAGGAGCTAGATCCTATGATAAGGGTATGTTTAGTTTGTGAAAAAACCGCCTGTCTTCCAAAGTAGGCATACCATTTTCCATTCGCATCAGCAATGAGTAAGGATTCCTGTAGCTTTACATCTTCATCAATATTTGGTATTCTGAGTGTTTTGTATTTTACCTGTTGTAATAACCGCTTAGTGGTATCTATTTGTTTTATTTGCAATTTCCTAATGATATTTGATGTTGAGCTTCTTTTCATATGCTTATTTAACATCTGTATATCTTCTTTATTGATGTGTGTGCAAATCTTTTGCCCATTTTTCCCCCATGTTTGGGACTTTATTTTTTTTCCTCAGGGATTCTTGCTTATTTTCAATTTTGCCCTTTTTTTTTTTTTTGGCTGTGCCACACAGCATGTGGAATCTTAGTTTCCCAACCAGGGATCAAACCCATGCCCCCTGCATTGGAAGCATGGAGTCTTAACCACTGGACCACCAGGGAAGTGTCCCGAATTTTGCCCATTTTTTAACTGGATTGTTTGTCATCTTACTGTTGCATTTTAAGAGTTCTTTAGACTTGTTGGATACCAGTCCTTTGTCAGATAAGTGTTCTGCAAAGATTTTTTCCCCAATCTGTGACTGTCTTTATATTCTCTTACCACTGTCTTTTGTAGCACAGGGGATTTTAATGAAGTGAAGCTTATTGTTTTCTTTCTTGGATCTTGCTTTTGGTGTTGTATCTTAAAATTCATCAATTAACACAAGATCACCTTGATTTTCTCCTATGTTATCTTCTAGAAGTTTTTTACTTTTGCATTTTACATTTAGAGCTATGGTCTATTTTAAGTTTTGTGTAAGGTCTGTGTCTAGGTTTACTTGTTTTTTGCATGTGGATATCCACTATTTCCAGTACTGTTTGTTGAAAAGACTTTCTTTTTTCCATTGAATTGCCTTTTAGTCCTTTATCAAAGATCAGTTGGCTATATTTCTCTGGGTCTATAAGAAAGCAGTTGACTTCTGTATTCTCAGTCTTTCTATACTCTCATTAATTCCTGGAGGGATCTCTGGTGTTATGGTTTCTTTCAGATATTTTACATAGAAAATCATGTCATACACAACAAAGACAGTTTTATTTCTTTCTTCCCAATCTGTATACATTTTATTTCCTTTTCTTGCCTTATTGCATTAGCTAGGTCTTCCAGTACAGTGTTGAATAGGAGTGGTGAGAGGAGACTTCCTTACCTAGTTTCTTACCTTACAAAAAAAAAGCATCTAGTTTCTCACCATTGTGATGTTGCCTACAAGTTTCATGAAGATGTTCTATCTCAAGAGCCTGAACTCCCCTCTATTCCTAGTGTGTTATCATAAGTGGATGTTAGATTCTATCAAATGGTTTTCCATTTTATTTACACTCCTTTCATTCCTGATATTACTAACTTCTGTCTACCCTTTTTACTCAGTTAGCTTGACTAGACCTTTATCAATTTTACTGATTATTTCAAAGCACACCAGCTTTTGGTTTTGTTGATAGTCTCTGTTCCTGCAATTTTTATGTCTTCCTTAATCATTTCTTTTTTTGGTCATTTTACTTATTTTTATTGAGATATAATTGATATATTTCAAGTGAGATATTGAGATATAATTGATATATAACGATTTGATATTTGTATACATTGTGAAGTATTACCACAATAAGTCTAGTTAAACTAGCGTAACATCATCACACAGTTACAGTTTTTTTTCTTGTGATGAAATTTTTGAAATTTCCTCTCAGCAACTTTCTGATATGCAATAAAGTATTATTAATTATAGTCACAATGCTGCACATTATATCCCCTGACTTATTTTATAACTGAAAGTTTGTAATTTTTGATCTGCCTTCACCTATTTCGCCCACCCCTCAACAGCCCCCCCCCCCCACCTTCACGTCCCACCTCTGGCAGCTACCAGTCTATTCTCCATATCTGTGAACTTGGGGGTTTTTTTTTGTTTGTTTGTTTTGCTGCATGGCTTGCAGGATCTTAGTTCCCTGAACAGGGATTGAACCCAGGCCCACGGCTGTGAAAGCACCACATCCCAATCACTGGACTGCGAGGGAATACTCAGGGTTTTCGTTCTTTGCTTCAGATTCCATATATAGGTAAGATCATATGGTATTTTTCTCTCTGACTTATTTCACTTAGCATAATACCCTTAAGGTCCATCCATGTCACAAATGGCAAGATTTCCTTTTTATGACTGACTAGTATTCCATTATATATATATATGTGTGTGTGTACACATTTTTTAAATCCATTCATCCATCATTGGGCACTTAGGTTGTTTCCATGTCTTGGCTATTGTAAATAGTGTTGCAGAGAACATGGGGGTGCAAATATTGGGTTGGCCAAAAAATTTGTTTGGATTTTTAAATTTTTTGAGGAACCTCCACACTGGTTTCCATAGTGGCTTCATCAATTTACATCCCCACCAACAATGTGCAAGAGTTGCCTTCTCTGCACTTACTCACCAACACTTGTTAGTTTTTGTCTTTTTGATAATAGTCATTCTAACAGGTGTGAGGTGATATCTCATTGTGGTAGTAATGTTGAGCACATTTCGTGTACCTACTGGCCATCTGTATGTCTCTGGATAAGTATCAGTTCAGATCCTCTGTTCATTTTTTTTAAATCAGATTGTTTTTGTGCTGTTGAGTTAGTTGTATGAGTTCTTTATATATTTTGGATAGTAATTCCTTATCACATTTGATTGCAAGTATTTTCTCCCACTCAGTAGTTTGCCTTTTCTTTTTGTTGATGGTTTCCATGGCTGTGCAGAAGCTTTTTAGTTTGATGTAGTCCCACTTGTTCACTTTTGCTTTTCTTGCTTTTGTTTTTGGTGTCAAAACCAAAAAAAATCATCTCTAAGACTGATATCAAAGAGGTTACTGCCTGTGTTTTCTTCTAGGATTCTTATGGTATTGAGGCTTATGTCAAGTCTTATGCCATTTAAAAAAAATTTTTATTGGAGTATTGTTGATTTACAATGTTGTGTTAGTTTCAGGTGTACAGCAAAGTAAATCAGTTGTACACATATCCACTCTTTTTTAGATTCTTTTCCCATATACGTCATTTCAGAGTATTGAGTAGAGTTCCCTGTGCTATACATACAGTAGGTCCTTACTATCTTTTTTTTGAATTTATTTATTTATTTATTTTTGGCTGTGTTGGGTCTTCGTTGCTGCATGCAGACTTTCTCTAGTTGCAAAGAGCGGGGGCTACTCTTCATTGTGGTGCACGGGTTTCTCATTGCAGTGGCTTCTCATTGCGGAGCATGGGCTCTAGGCATGCAGGCTTCAGTAGTTGTGGCACGTGGGCTCTAGAGCACAGGCTCAGTAGTTGTGGCGCATGGGCTTAGTTGCTCCGCGGCATGTGGGATCTTCCCAGACCAGGGATGGAACCTGTGTCCCCTGCATTGGCAGGCAGATTCTTAACCACTGCACCACCATGGAAGTCCTCTATTTTTTATATATTAGTGTGTGTATGTCTATCCCAATCTTCCAATTTAGTTAATTCATTTGAGTTGATTTTTGTATATGGTGTAAGATAGTGGTCCAGTTTCATTCCTTTGCATGTAGCTGTCCAGTTTTCCCAAACCGTTTATTGAAGAAACTGTCCTTTCCCCATTGTATATTCTGGGTTTTTTTGCCAAAAATTAATTGACCATATACGCATGGGGTTTTTTCCTTAGACTCTTTATTCTGTTTCACTGATCTATATATGTCTGTTTTATGCCAATACCATACTGTTTTGTTTTTAGCTTTGTAATATAGTTTGAAATCAGGAAGCATTATGCTACCAGTATTGTTCTTTCTCAAGATTACTTTGGCTATTCAGGGTCTTTGTGGTTCCATACAAATTTTAGTATTGTTTGTTCTATTTTGTGGAAAATGCCATTGAAATTTGGATAGGGATTGCATTGAATTGTTCATTGCCTTGGGTAGAATGGACATATTTCCAATCCATGAGGGCAAAATATCTTTCCATTTATTTGTATCTTCAATTTCTTTCATCAGCACCTTATAAATTTCAGTATACAAGTCTTTCACGTCCTTGGTTAAATTTATTCTCAGGTATTTTATTCTTTTTAATGCAGTTGTAAATAGAATTGTTTTCTCTTTTTTTTGTCACTGAAGTAGAGAATTTTTTGTTTTTTTACAAAAGATAAAATTTAAGTTTAGACTGATGTTTCCACAGGACTACAGGATTTTAGTCTCTCTAGTAAATGTGTATCTCTTTTCTCTCAGACTGAAATTCCTGGTTTTCAAGAGTTTGATCTAATTAGAATATGATCTGATTTGCTAATTACTAATTGGCTTTTTTTTTTATATTGAAGTATACTTGATTTACAATGTTGTGTTAGTTTCAGGTATACAGTAAAAGTGATTCAGTTATATATAATCCTTTTTCAGATTATTTTCCATCATAGGTAATTACAAGATACTGAATATAGCTCCTTGTGCTAAATAATAGGTCCTTATTTATATCTATTTTATATATAGTAGCATGTAACTTAATACCAAACTAATTAGTATTATTTTCTTAATTTCTATTTTTGATAATTCATTGTTAGTGTATAGAGATAGATTTTTGTATATTGATATTGTATCCTGCAGCCTTACTGAATTTGTTTATTGGTTCCAACAGATATGGAGTCTTTAGAGCTTTCTATATATAATGTCATGTCATCTGCAAATAGTGACGGTTTTACTTCTTTCTTTCCAATTTGGATGCCTTTTGTTTCTTTTTCTTGCCTAATTGTTTTAGCTTATCCAATACTATGTAGTGGGCATCTTTGTCTTGTTCCTGATCTTAGAAGAAAAGCTTTCAGCTTTTCTGTATATTAATTTTGTATCCTGCAACTGTACCAAATTTATTAATGAGCCCTAGTAGTTTTTTGGTGTCACTAGGATTTTCTGTGCATAGTGTTATGTCATCTGCAAAGAGTGACAATTTTACTTCTTCCTTTCCAATTTAGATTCTGTCTCTCTCTCTCTCTCTCTCTCTCTCTCTCTCTCTGATTGCTATGGCTAGGATTTCCAATACTATGTTGAATAAAAGTGGCAAGAGTGGGCATCCTTGCCTTGTTCCTGATCTTAGAGGGAATACTTTCAGCTTTTCACTGATGAGTATGATGTTAACTGTGGGCTTGTAATATATGGTTTTAATTATATTGAGGTACATTCCCTCTATACCCACTTTATTGAGTATTTTTAATCATAAATGGATGTTGAATTTTGTCAAATGCTTTTTCTGCATCTATCAAGATGACTGTGTGGTTATTATCCTTCATTTTGTTAATGTGGTGTATCACATTGATTGATACACAGCTGTTGAACCATCCTTGCATCCTTGGAATAAATCCCACATGAACATGGTGTGTGATCCCTTTAATTTGTTGTTGAACTTTGTATAATAATAGTTTCTTCAGGATTCTTATATTTACTTTCTTCCTGGACTGTAATTTTCTTGTGGAGTCCTTGTCTGGTTTTGGTATGAGCAGAATGTTGGCCTTGTAAAATGAGTTTCGAAGTGTTCTGTCCTATTTTTTGGAAGAGTTTGCAAAGGATTGATATTAGTTTTCTCTAAATGTTTGTTAGAATTCACCAGTAAAGCTAGCTGGCCCTAGACTTTTCTTTGATGGGAGGTTTTAGATTACTGATTGAATCACCTTACTAGTAATTGGCCTTTTCAGATTTCCTATTTCTTCATGATTCAGTCTTGGGAGGTTGTATGTTTCTAGGAATTTCTTATAGGTTGTCCAATTTTGGGGGCATGTAATTGTTCATAGAAGTCTCTTCTGATCCTTTGTATTTCTGTGGTACCTGTTGTAACATTTCTCATTTCTGATTTTATTATTTGGATCTTCTCTTTTTTGTCTTCATGAGTCTAGCTAAAGGTTTTTCAGTTTATCTTTTATTTCTTTTTTTCTTTTTTTTTTTTTTTTTTTGCGATACGTGAGCCTCTCACTGTTGTGTCCTCTCCCGTTGCGGAGCACAGGCTCTGAATGTGCAGGCTCAGCGGCCATGGCTCACGGGCCCAGCCGCTCCGTGGCATGTGGGATCTTCCCGGACTGGGGCACGAACCCGTGTCCCCTGCATCGGCAGGCGGACTCTCAACCACTGCGCCACCAGGGAAGCCCTCGTTGTACTTCTGATGTGCATTTGTCTAACAATTAATGATGTTGAGCATCCTTTCATGTGTTTGTTAGGAATCTGTATATATTCTTTGGAGAAATGTCTATTTAGGTCTTCTGCCCATTTTTGGATTGGGTTGTTTGTTTTATTGATATTGAGCTGCATGAGCTGCTTGTATATTTTGGAAATAAATCCTTTCTCCATTACTTTGTTTGGAAATATTTTCTCCCATTCTGAGGGTTGTGTTTTCATCTTGTTTATGGTTTCCTTTGTTGTGCAAAGGTTTTTAAGTTTCATTAGGTCCCATTTGTTTCATTTTGTTTTTAATTCCATTTCTCTAGGAGGTGGGTCAAAAAGGATCTTGCTGTGATTTATGTCATAGAGTGTTCTGCCTATGTTTCCCTCTAAGAGTTTTATAGTGTTTGGCCTTACATTTAGGTCTTTAATCCATTTTGAATTTATTTTTGTGTATGGTGTTAGGGAGTGTTCTATTTCATACTTTTACAGGTAGCTGTCCAGTTTTCCTAGCTCCACTTATTGAGAGGGCTGTCTTTTCTCCATTGTATATTCTTGCCTCTTTTATCAAAGATAGGGTGACCATAGGTGCGTGGGTTTATCTCTGGGCTTTCTATCCTGTTGCATTGATCTATATTTCTGTTTTTGTGCCAGTACCATATTGTCTTGATTACTATAGCTTTGTAGTGTAGTCTCAAGTCAGGGAGCCTGATTCCTCAGCTTCATTTTTCTTTCTCAAGATTGCTTTGTCTATTCGGGGTCTTTTGTGTTTCCATAGTAATTGTAAAATTTTTTGTTCTAGTTCTGTGAAAAATGCCACTGGTAGTTTGATGGAGATTGCATTGAATCTGTAGGTTTCTTTGGGTAGTATAGTCATTTTCAAAATGTTGATTCTTCAAATCCAAGAACATGGTGTGTATGTGTGTGTGTATGTGTGTGTGTGTGTGTGTGTGTGTATATATATATATATATATACACACACATACATACATATATATCCATCTGTTTGTATCATCTTTAATTTATTTCATTAGTGTCTTATAGTTTTCTGCATACAGGTCTTTTGTCTCCTTTGGTAGGTTTATTCCTAGGTATTTTACTCTTTTTGTTCCAGTGGTAAATGAGAGTGTTTCCTTAATTTTTCTTCCACACTTTTCATTGTTAGTATATGGGAATGCCAGAGGTTTCTGTGTATTGATTTTCCATCCTGCTACTTTACCAAATTCACTGATTAGCTCTAATAGTTTTCTGGTAGCATCTTTAGGATTCTCTATGTGTAGTTTCATGTCATCTGCAACCAGGGTCAGTTTTACTTCTTCTTTTCTGATTTGGATTCCTTTTATTTCTTTCTTTTCTCTTACTGCTGTGGCTAAAACTTCCAAATCTATGTTGAATAATAGTGGTGGGAGTGGGCAGCCTTGTCTTGTTCCTGATCTTAGAGGAAGTGGATTCAGTTTTTCACCGTTGAAAACAATGTTGGCTGTGTGTTTGTCATATATTGCCTTTATTATGTTGAGGTAAGTTCCCTCGATGCCTACTTTCTGGAGATTTTATCATAAATGGATAGATTTTATCATAAACGAATTTTGCTGAAAGCTTTTTCTGCATCTATTGAGATTATTGTATGGTTTTTATCCTTTGGTTTGTTAATATGGTGTATCACATTGATTGATTTGCGTATAGTCAAGAATCCTTGCATTCCTGGGATAAACCCCACTTGATCATGGTGTGTGATCCTTTTAAAGTGCTTTTGGATTCTGTTTGCTGGTATTTTGTTGAGGATTTTTGCTTCTATGGTCATCAGTGATATTGGCCTTTAGTTTTCTTTTTTTGTGACATCTTTGTCTGGTTTTGCTACCAGGGGTCCTCCCCTCTACTATGTTTTGGAAGAGTTGGAGAAGGATAGGTGTTAGCTCTTTGCTAAATATTTGATAGAATTCGCCTGTGACGCCATCTGGTCCTGGGCTTTTTTTTTTTTTTTTGCAGTATGCGGGCCTCTAACTGCTGTGGCCTCTCCCACTGCGGAGCACAGGCTCCGGACGTGCAGGCTCAGCGGCCATGGCTCACGGGCCCAGCCCCTCCGCGGCATGTGGGATCTTCCCAGACCAGGGCACGAACCCGTGTCCCCTGCATTGGCAGGCAGACTCTCAATCATTGCGCCACCAGGGAAGCCCTGGTCCTGGGCTTTTGTTTGTTGGAAGATTTTTAGTCGCAATTTCAATTTCAGTGCTTGTGAGTGGCCTGTTTATATTTTCTATTTCTTCCTGGTTCAGTCTTGGAAGGTTGTGCTTTTCTAGAATTTGTCCATTTCTTCCAGATTGTCCATTTTATTTGCATATAGTTGCTTGTAGTAGTCTCTCATGATCCTTTGTATTTCTGCAGTGTCAGTTGTTTCTTCTCCTTTTTCATTTCTAATGCTGTTAATTTGAGTTTTTTCCCTTTTTTTCTTGATGAGTCTGGCTAATGGTTTATCAATTTTCTTTATCTTCTCAAAGAACCAGCTTTTAGTTTTATTGAGCTTTGCTATTGTTTCCTTCATTTCTTTTTCATTTATTTCTGATCTAATCTTTATGATTTCTTTCCTTATGCTAACTTTGGGGTTTTTTGTTCTTCTTTCTCTAATTGCTTAAGGTGTAAGGTTAGGTTGTTTATTTGAGGTAGGATTGTATTGCTTGTTTCTTGTTTCTTGAGGTAGGATTGTATTGCTATAAATTTCCCTCTTAGAATTGTTTTTTCCTCCCATAGGTTTTGGGTTGTCGTGTTTTCATTGTCATTTGTTTCTAGGTATTTTTAGATTTCCTCTTTAATTTCTTCAGAGATCTCTTGGTTATTAAGTAGTGTATTGTTTCACCTCCACGTGTTTGTATTTTTTACAGATTTTTTCCTGTAATTGATATCTAGCCTCATAGCATTGTGGTCGGAAAAGACACTTGGTACGATTTCAGTTTTCCTGTATTTACCAAGGCTTGATTTGTGATCCAAGCTATGATCTGTCCTGGAGAATGTTCCATGAGCACTTGAGAAGAAAGTGTATTTTGTTGTTTTTGGATGGAATGTCCTATTAATATCAATTAAGTCCGTCTTGTTTAATGTATCATTTGAAGCTTGTGTTTCCTTATTTTCATTTTGGATGATCTGTCCATTGGTGAAAGTGGGGTGTTAAAGTCCCCTACTATGATTGTGTTACTGTCAATTTCTCCTTTTATGACTGTTAGTATTTGCCTTATGTATTGAGGTGCTCCTATGTTGGGTGTGTAAATATTTACAATTGTTATATCATCTTCTTGGAGTGATCCCTTGATCATTATGTAGTGTCCTTCTTTGTCTTTTGTAATAGTCTTTATTTTAAAGTCTTTTTTGTCTGATATGAGAATTGCTACGCCAGCTTTGTTTTGGTTTCCCTTTGCATGGAATATCTTTTTCCATCCCCTCACTTTCCATCTGTATGTGTCCCTAGGTCTGAAGTGGCTCTCTTGTAGACAGTATATAAACGGGTCTTGTTTTTGTATCCATTCAGCCAGTCTGTGTCTTTTGGTTGGAGCATTTAATCCATTTACATTTAACGTAGTTATTGATATGTATGTTCCTATTACCATTTTCTTAATTGTTTTGGGTTTGTTATTGTAGGTCTTTTCCTTCTCTTGTGTTTCCTGCCTAGAGAAGTTCCTTTAACATTTGTTGTAAACCTGGTTTGGTGGTGCTGAATTCTCTTAGTTTTTGGTTGTTTGTAAAGGTTTTAATTTCTCTGTCTAATCTGAATGAGATCCTTGCTTGGTTGAGTAATCTTGGTTGTAGTTTTCTCCCTTTCATCACTTTAAATACGTCCTGCCACTTCCTTCTGGCTTGCAGAGTTTCTGCTGAAAGATCAGCTGTTAACCTTATGGGGATTCCCTTGTATGTTATTTGTTGTTTTTCCCTTGCTGCTTTTAATATTTTTTCTTTGTATTTAATTTTTGATCATCTGATTAATATGTGTCTTGGCGTGTTTATCCTTGGATTTCTCTTGCATGGGACTCTCTCTGCTTCCTGGACTTGATTGACTATTTCCTTTCCCTTGTTAGGGAAGTTTTCAACTATAATCTCTTCAAATATTTTCTCAGTCCCTTTCTTTTTCTCTTCTTCTTCTGGGACCCCTATAATTTGAATGTTGATACATTTAATGTTGTCCTAGAGGTCTCTGAGACTGTCCTGAATTCTTCTCATTCTTTTTTCTTTATTCTACTCTGCAGCAGTTGTTTACACTATTTTATCTTCCAGGGTCTTACCCTTTCTTCTGCCTCATTTATTCTGCTGTTGATTCTTTCCAGAGAATTCTTGATTACATTTATTGTGGTGTTCATCGTTGTTTGTTTGCTCTTTAGTCCTTCTAGGTCCTTGTTAAACATTTCTTGTATTTTCTTCATTCTATGTCCAAGATTTTTGGGTCATCTTTTCTTTCATTACTCTGAATTCTTTTTCAGATAGGCTGCCTATTTCCTGTTAATTTGTTTGGTCTGGTGTGTTTTTACCTTGCTCCTTCATCTGCTGCATATTTCTCTCTCTTCTCGTTTTGTTTAACTTACTGTGTTTGGTGTCTCTTTTTTGCAGGCTACAGGTTCGTAGTTCATGTTGTTTTTGGTGTCTGCCCCCAGTGGGTAAGGTTGGTTCAGGGGCTTGTGTAGGCTTCCTGGTAGAGAAGACTGGTGCCTGTGTTCTGGTGGGTGGGGCTGTATCTTGTCTTTCTGGTGGGCAGGGCTGTGTCCAGTGGTGTGTTATGGGGTGTTTGGGAACTGAGTATGATTTTAGGCAGTCTTTCTGCTAATGGGTCAGGTTGTGTTCCTGTCTTGCTAGTTGTTTGGCTTGGGGTGTCCATCACTGGAGCTTGCTGGCCGTTGAGTGGAGCTGGGTCTTAGGGTTGAAACAGAGATCTCTGGAAGAGTTCTCGCTGATTGATATTACATGGGGCCAGGAGGTCTCTGGTGGTCCAGTGAACTGAACTCGGCTCTCCCACCTCAGAGGCTCAGGCCTGGCACCAGGCCAGAGCACCAAGATCCTGTCAGCCACCCGGCCAGGTACGTGGGGAGTTTCTTGCCCTCTGGAAAGTCTGAGGTCTTCTGCCAGCATTTAGTAGGTGTTCTGTAGGAGTTGTTCCACATGTAGATGTATTTTTGGTGTATTTGTGTGGAGGAAGGTGATCTCCACGTCTTATTCCTCCACCATCTCTACTGGATATCTGTCTTATATTTTATTTTTTTATTTTTTAATTTTTTTTCTGTCATATTTTAAAAGCTCTTAGTTTCATTGATTTTTTTTTTACTCTCAGTCTTTTTCATTTATTTCCACTGTGATCTTTGTTATTTCCTTCATTTTATTAACTTTGGCATTTGTTTTTTTCTTTTTTTTCTAGCTCCTTGAGGTGTAAAGTTAGGTTTTTTGAGATCTTTTTTGTTTCTTGATTTATCATTGTCACTATGAACTTCCCTCTTGGAAATGCTTTTGCTGCATCCTGGAAGTTTCAGTATGTTGCACAATAGTCTCCCTTTATCTGCAGTTTTGCTTTTTACAGTTTCAGTTACCTGCAGTCAACTGTGCTCTGAAAATATTAAATGGAAAATTACAGAAATAAACATTTTAAAAATACATTAAACATTTTTTAAAATAAAGTTTTGAATTGTGCATTGTCCTGAGGAGTGTGAGAAAACTTTGTCCCGTCCTGCTACATGTTGCCTGGGATATGAATCATCCCTTTGTTCGTTGTATGCACTCTGTGTGTGCATGTGTATGTATAGGAATAAACATTATATTTATGGGGTTAAGTACTCTTTATGGTTTCAGGCATCCACTCAGTGTCTTGGAATGTATCCCTCACAGATAATGGGGTTCTACTATATTTCCAATTCATTTGTCTAAGGTAATTTTTAAAATTTCTCTTTTGATTTCTTTAACCTATTGGTTGTTCAGTATCATGTTTAATCTCCACATGTGAATTTTCCAGTTTTCTTCTCATAATCGATTTCTAGTTGTATTGCATTGTGGTTGGGAAAGATGCTTAATGTGACTTTAATCTTAAATTTATTAAGACTTGTTTTGTGGTCTAACATATGCTGTCTCCTGGAGAATGTTCCGTGTGCCCTTGAGAAGATTGTGTATCTTTGTTGCTTTTGGACAGAATGACTGGCCTAATATGTCACTGAAGGCAAGTGTTTCTTTATTGATTTTCTGTCTGAATGATGTATCCACTGATGAAATTGGGATATTAAAGTCCCTTTCTGTTATTGTATGGCTTTCTACTTCTCCCTTTAGATCTGTTAAATTTTGTTTTATATATTCAGATGTTTCTATTTTGAGTGCATAAGTGTTTACAAATATTATATTCTCTTTTTGGATTTACCCCTTTATCATTATATAATGACCTTTTTTGTCCCTTATAACAGTCTTTGTCTTAAGTCTATTTTGACTGTTACAAGTATAGCTACCCCAGCTTTCTTCTGGTTTCCATTTGCATGGAATATTTTTTTTCCATTCTTTCAGTCTTTGTGTGCACTTTTATCTCAGGTGAGGTTTTTGTAGGCAGTATATAGGTGAGTCTTTTTTTTTTTTTAAATCCATTCAGCCACTCTGTGTTTTGATGGGAGAATTTATTATTTCTTTTACATTTAAAGTAATTATTGATAGGTATGTCCTTATTGCTATTTTGTTCACTGTCTTCTGGCTGTTTTGTAATTCCTATTTTCCTGTCTTCTTCGCTTGCTTAGATTCCTGTCTTTTTTGGTATGCTTAGATTCCTTATCTTTATATTTTGTGTATCTACCACAGGCATACCTCAGAGATATTGCAGGTTCAGTCCACTGCAATAAAGCAGTTATCACAATGAAGCAATTATCACATGAAGTTTGGTTTCCTAGTGTATATAAATCTATGTTTACCTTATATCAAGGTCTATTAAGTGTATAATAGTATTATGTATAAAAAGTGTACATACCTTACTTTTAAAATACTTTAGAGCTAAAAAATACCAATCATCGTCTGAGCCTTCAGTGAGTCATTGTAGAAACATCAAAGATCATGGATCACAGATCACCATAACAAATAGTATAATAATTTAATAATTTGAAAGGAGAAAGGGGAATCAAGATGACAGGGTAGGAGGATGTGGAACTCACCTACCCCTAAAAACACATCAAAAATCTTCTACAGTTCTCACAGAAAATTAACTGGAACCTGGTAGAAGAACTTTTTTTTTTTTGGCCCACGCCACACAGCTTGAAGGATCTTAGTTCCCCAACCAGGAATCGCACCCACGCCCCCTACAGTGGAAGTGCAGTCTTAACCACTGGACCACTAGGGAGGTCCCCAGAAGAACTTCTGTACAACCAAAGCTGCAAGAAAGATCTCCATGTAACTGGGTAGGACAGAAAAAAAGACATCAGGTTGGGATCTGTGCCCCTGGGAGGGATCTGAAAGGAAGAGAAGGTCCACACGGGCAGCCCCTCACCTTGAGGAGCAAGCAGGTGGAGCCACAGTCTGTGTGTCCCAGTCCTGGCATCCTGCAGAGAGGAGACTAGCTCCGTTGGCTGCTTGGAGAACCACTAGGACAGTCAGAAGGTCTGGAGAGGCCAAGACACTACTCGCAAGGATTGTGCACATGCTGGCTTGTCAACAATCAGGGCAGAGAGAGCCTCGCCACTCCCCAGTCTGAATTGGGCAAATACCCTGGCCCTGCACACTCCACGCCACAGCCTGGTGGGAGATCTGGGCCAACTGGGCCCTAGGGAAAGATTTGGTCTGGACACAAAGACCAAGGGTCTTGGGTGTGATCTTGGTGGGGCGGCTGGAAGCAACCATTGTCCTTGCACACACACGGCAGCACCCCAGGAATCCCGGGCAGACAGGCCCTGGGAGAGGACTCAGTCTAGCTATGCAGAGACAGCCCCGAGAGCCTGGGGTGTGATCCAGCAGGGCAGCAGCAGACATTGTCATGCATACAGGAACATGCAGCAGCTCATCTCTCGTTGCCCATAACTGGCGATTCCCTATGCACAGGGCAAATGAGAACACCCACATCAAAGTGGGTAGAAGCTGAGGCACAATCTTACCATAACCAACCCCCCCCCACATGGTACCCCACCTTCAGGAAGACACTCAAAACTCCAAGCTTCTCCTTGAGGAGCAAAGGGTTTAGACCCCACACTTGGCACCCCAGCTTTTAAGAGTCACACATGAAGACAAGCCCCCCAAACATCTAGCCACACAGCATGTGGGATCTTAGTTCCCTGATCAGGGATGGAACCCATGCCCCCTGCAGTGGAAGGGCAGAATCTTATAACCACTGGACCACCAGGGAAGCTCCAAAACATCTAGCTTTGAAAACCAGTGGGGCTTGTGTCCATGAGACCAACAAGGCTATAGTGAACTGAGAACAGTTCTTAAAGGGTCCTCTTTTCTAATGTTTCACCTGTTTATATCATTTTCAGACATAGCTTATTTTATTGCAATTCACTTTATTGCACTTTACAGGTAATGCATTTTTTGCAAGTTGAAGGTTGGTTGTAACCCTGTGTGAAGCAAATCTATTGGCACCTTTTTTTCAATAGCATTTGCTCACTTTGTGTGTCTGTCACATTTTGGTAATTCTCACAATATTTCAAATTTTTGTTACATTTGTTATGGTGGTGTGTGATCAGTAATCTTTGATGTTACTGCCATCACTTGCTGAAGGCTCTGATGATGGTTAGCATTTTTTAGCAATAAAGTATTTTTAAATTAAGGTATGTACATTGTATTTTTATACATAACGTTAGTGCACACTTAACAGAGTACAGAATAGTATAAACATAACTTTACATGCACTGGCAAACCAAAAAATTCATGTGATTTGCTTTATTGTGGTAGTCTGGAACTGAACCCTCATTGTCTCCAAGGTATGCCTGTACCTTCTAATGAATTTCTTTTACTGTTTCTTGTAAAACCAGGTGTATTGATATCAGAGTTCCTCAATTTTTCTCAGAAAGTATTTCTCCGTCACTTTTTTTTTTCCTGAGATGCAGCAGTCCTAGAGATTTTTTTTTTTATTACAAAGGCTTATCGGCTTTTTAATATTTTTTTATTGAAGTATAGTTGATTTATAGTGTATGTTCATTTCAGATATATGGCAAAGTTATTCAATTATTATATATATATTCAGTTATTTAATTTATATATATAATTATTTTCCAGATTCTTTTCCCATGTAGGTTATTACAAAATATTCTCCCTCACTTTTGAAGAATAATTTTGCTTGACACAGAGTTGTAGGATGGTGTTTTTTTACACTGTGCACTTTAAATATTTCATTCCATTCTCTTGCATAGTTGGGTTTTTTGTTGTTGTTGTTTTGTTTTTTGGTATGTGAATGTTTACAGCACCTTTATTCATAATCACCAAAACCTGGAAACAACTCAAATGTCATCTGGTGAATGAATAAATTATAGTACATCTGTACAATGCAATCCTACTCAGCAATAAAAAGTAATGAACTATTAATATATGCAACAACATGGATAAATCTTATATATATATTTATTGCTAAGTGAAAGAACCCAGATTCCAAAGGATAGTTTGATTCCAGTTATATGATATTTCTTGCTTGCATAGTTTTTGAAAAGAGGTCTGATTTAATTCTTATCCTTAAGTAAAACTAAGGTTTGTTTTTTCCCTCTGGCTTCTTTCAGAATGTTCCCTTTGTCTTTGATTTTTCTCCAGTTGAAAATGATGTGCTTGGCAGTGAAGTTTTTGGTGTTGTTTTTTTGTTTTTCATGTTTTGTGTTTTTCTTAGTTTCCTGGATCTGCAGTTTGCTGACTATCACTAATGTTAGGAAAACCTCAGTGATGATTGCTTCACTTATTTTTTTTTCCTTTCTGCTTTTCTATCAGGTATTCTCATTGTGTGTATTTTACACCTGCTGTCATTGTCCCAAAGTTCTTAGATGTTGTATTCTTTTTTGTCTTTGCATTAGGCCCTGGTGAAATAGTCTCTTCTGAGGATAGGCCTTGTTAAGAATAGCTGTTTCAGGGCTTCCCTGGTGGCACAGTGGTTGAGAGTCCGCCTGCTGATGCAGGGGACATGGGTTCTTGCCCCAGTCCTGGAAGATCCCACATGCAGCGGAGCGGCTGGGCCCGTGAGCCATGGCCACTGAGCCTGCGCGTCTGGAGCCTGTGCTTCGCAACGGGAGAGGCCACAACAGTGAGAGGCCCACGTACAGAAAAAAAAAAAAAAAAAAAAGAATAGCTGTTTCAAAATAGCTTCTTTCTATCTTTCCGATTTTGGAAACTGGTTTGCTCTGTGTCTTCAGTTCTTTGTTTTTTTTCTTGTGAGGTTAGGAATGATAGTTTCTAAGTTCATTATACAATGAACAAGAAAAGAGAAGTCTCTGTCTCCAGTTTTTTATGTTTAACTGCTGACAGCTTTGAAGCCTCATCCCTCCTTCCTCCTCTTGTGACCCACATGTATCCATGATGATAGGAAAGCCTTAGTTTCCTTCCTTTGGCAGTGACAAGAGATTCAATTCATGCCTGCTTCTGCCCTTGTATGTGAACTCTCTCTTCAGTCCACCCACAACCTCAACTAAAAATTAAGTTCATGTACTTTTCCTTGCACTCTCAAGCCATTTCATGCCTTCTTGTGAGGCCTGCCTTACTCCTCAGAGACCTCAATTATGGAAGTAATAAACCCTTTTGTACACTATTGGCAGTGTGTGGTGTCATCAATTTACGTATTCCTATATTTAGGGCTGGGCCGTTATGCTTCTGTGCACCATGTGGGAGCTCAGAAATGAGACATGTTGGGAGGATTGCCTCTGGAGTGGCTGGCCAGGAAACTTCCACCTGAAATTAGAGAATGGAGGTTTTACATTCTTCGGAGGAAAGCGCTGTGAATCCTTTATGCATTATATAATCATGGGCAGATTCACCATCAGACCTTTATGGAGTGTAGTGAATTCCTGTGCAAAATGCAGCTCTTAACCTGTTCCTCAAGGTTATTTAGCAAGGGCTTTGACCAAAAAGAAATCTTTTGGCACTTCATCATTTCATTATGTGTGCTAAAAACTGGTGAGAAGCAGCTCTGAGGCTCATTGTGTATAGGGTTTTGTTGAGGTCTAAGTAGTTTTGTCTTTTTAGCATGTCATATCATGTGAAGTTGTCTGAGCCTTAACTTCTGAGTAACTTCCTAGCTCCATGAATGGGACAGAGAGAGAATGGAGAAACTGAGTCTGCAATAAATTTTACACAAGCTAAAAGTACTACTTCTTTACAAGAATATTTTAACCTAGCCAATTGCACCTGGCTATTTCTAATCACCTGGAGTAATTCTCAGGCCAGTATGGCAAACTGATCCTTTTCACAAGTTGGATTTCCACAGGCCTCCTGGACTGTCATGTTTGGTGATGGGAATAGAAGAAAAAGCTTCCAGTTCTTCACTGTGTCTTATTCCTTAAAAACTCCTGCATATTTGACCTCATACATCAGTAGAGTATACAGAGTTAAATGGTGTATAATAACAAGGAGATGAGTTTTTTTTCACAAGAGATTGATGTGTTTAAAATGATATTTGATTCATTTGTGTAGCATTTCTCTCATTTCTCCAAGGTGCTCTAGACCCTGACATCAGAGAGCAATAACATTTAAAGTGATCACAGTGAAAATGAATAAATAATTTGCACGTGTTCATTATGCTGTTAAATTCATGAAGAAGTAAGGACATAGAGTCAGTTTCTGATGACCAAGACATAAAATAAATGTTTGAAGGTGACAGAATTATATGTAATCTTCCTATAAATTGAGTATAAATCCCCAGTTCTGTCAGATTCACACATCTTACTGGAAACATATTTGGGATGTTTTAGGACTCAGTGACCTTCGAGGATGTGGCTGTGAACTTCACCCAGGAGGAGTGGGCTTTACTGAATCCTTCGCAGAAGAAACTTTACAGAGATGTGATGCAGGAAACCTTGAGGAACCTGGCCTCAATAGGTAAGCATGACAACATTCCTTCACTTCTTCAGTTAGAGAACAAGTATTTCTTGCCCATCAACACTGTTCCAAGATGTGGAATATGGAAAAGGAATACAGTAGTCCCCCCTTATCTGCAGGGGATACATTCCAAGACCACCAGTGGATGCCTGAAACTGCAGATAGTACTGAATCCTATACATACATACCTATGATAATAAATTTAATTTAGAAATTTGGTGCACAGTAACAGATTGATAATGATAACTAAGAACAGAACACGTATAATAGACATGAACTTAACATGCATAAGTGTTAAGTGTCCATAACTTTTGCAGTTTGAGATGAGACAGCAAAACTAAGATCAATTTCTTTTTCCTTCTTCAAAATTTCATGATAGAAGTTTCATCTTTCCTATAGATCTTAGCAACATCAGTGTATGATTTTTTTCTTCCCTTAAATCAAGAACTTTCATTTTTTCACTTAAAGGGAGTACTTTATAACTTTTCTTTGGCATACCCTAATTACCAATATCATTATTCTTGCGCTTTGGGGCCATAATTAATTAAAATAAGGATTACTTGAACACAAGCACTGCAGTATCACCACAGTGATCTGAAAACTGAGATGGCTACTAAGTGACTGATGGGTAGGTAGCATATACAGCATGGATACACTGAACAAAGGGATGATTCACATCCTGGACAGGACAGAGCAGGACGTTGCAAGATTTCATCATACTACTTGGAAGGGAGCACAGTTTAGTATTTTCAGACTGCAATTGACCGTAGGTAACTGACACCACAGAAAGCAAAACTGGGGGTAAGGGGGGACTGCTGTACATTGGTAAATAAACTAAGCATGGTCACAGCTCATCGTGGACCTAGAATCTAATATTTTTCTATAATTTCCAATAATTTGCATTATTTTTCTGGGTCTGCATTTTAGGAAAAAAATGGGACAATCATAACATTGAAGATTGGTACAAAACCCAAGGGAGAAGACTAAGGTGAGTCACACAGAGTAGATAGCAGTGTGCCACATGAGAATCCTGGTATGTCATAAACTTTTTAAAATAAACGAAAAAACAACCCCAGCTTCAAAGTTATCCTTAAATTTTTTTCACCGAAAACATTTACTTAAACATGACATAGATGTCCAGTGTTTTTGGAAACAATATTAAGAAACCCAATATATTAATATTACTGTTCTCATAATAGCTATGTCAAGTCCTCTTACAGAGCTTTCAGTATAAATCACCCTCAAAAAGTTCAGAAAGGGCAAAAAACCTTCACTTTTGCTATAAAATATAAAAATATAATTCTAATACCCTACTAATAAATGTGAAATTGGTAAAGAAATCATTAATAATTTCTCATTTTTTACAGAAGTCATATGGTAGAAAAACTCTGTGAAAGCAAAGAAGGTAATCAAGATAGAGAAACTGTCAGCCAGATTCCAAATCTTAATCTGAACCAGGAAACTCTTTCTGGAGTAAAACCATGTGAATGTAATGTGTGTGGGAAAGTCTTCATGCGTCATTCATTCCTTAATAGACACATCAGATCTCACAGTGGACACAAACCATATGAGTATCATGAAGATGAGGAGAAGCCATATAAATGCAAGGAATGTGGGAAAGCCTTCAGTTACCGCAAATCTGTTCACAGACATGAAAGGACTCACACTGGAGAGAAACCCTATGAATGTAAGGAATGTGGTAAAGCCTTCACATGGCTCACAACCTTTCGAAGACACATGATAACACACACTGGAGAAGGACCCTATAAATGTAAGGAATGTGGAAAAGCCTTTAGTTGTTCCACTTCATTTCGAGCACATGAAAGAACTCACACTGGAGAGAAACCCTTCGTATGTAAACAGTGTGGTAAATCCCTCAGGTCTCCTCTAGGTTTGCGAATACATGAAAGAAGTCACACTGGAGAAAAACCCTATGAATGTAAGCAGTGTGGTAAAGCCCTCAGTTGTCCCAGTTCCTTTCGAAGACATGAAAGGATTCACACTGCAGAGAAACAATATGAATGTAAACGATGTGAGAAAACCTTCAGTTCTCCTCTAGGTTTGCGAATACATGAAAGAATTCACACTGGAGAGAAACCCTATGAATGTAAGGAATGTGGTAAAGCCTTCATATCTCTTTCAAGCATTCGTACACACATGATAACACACACTGGAGATGGACCTTATAAATGTAAGGAATGTGGGAAAGCCTTCATTTGTCCCAGTTCGTTTCGATCACACGAAAGGACTCACACTGGAGAAAAACCATATGAATGTAAACAGTGTGGTAAAACTTTCAGTTGGCCCAGTTCCTTTCGAATACATGAAAGAACTCACACTGGAGAGAAACCCTATGAATGTGCAGAATGTGGGAAAACCTTCATTTATCGCACAACCTTTCAAGGGCATGTGAGAAAGCACACTGGAGAGAAACCCTATAAATGTAAAGAATGTGGGAAAGCCTTCATTTCTCCCTCAAGTGTTCGAACACACATGATAATGCACACTGGAGATGGACCTTATAAGTGTAAGGAATGTGGGAAAGCATTCAATTTTCCCAGTTCATTTCGAATACATCAAAGAACTCACACAGGAGAGAAACCCTACGAATGTAAGCAATGTGGCAGAGCCTTCAGTTGTTACACATCCTTTCGAACACATGAAAAAACTCACACTGGAGAGAAACCTTATGAATGTACAGAATGTGGGAAAGCCTTCACTTATCGCACTACCTTTCGAGGGCACATGAGAATACACACTGGTGAGAAACCCTACAAATGTAGAGAATGTGGGAAAGCCTTCAGTCGACCCAATTCCTTTCGAAGGCATGAAAGATCTCATACTTAATAGAAACCTCTCTTGAATGTAAGCAATGTGGGGAAAACATCAGTTGGCCTTCATTCTTACATGTGAAAACTCCCACTGGAAAGAAACCCTGTATGTGTAAGAAATCTGAGAAAGCCTGATACAAATTAATCCATGTATAATGTTCCAGAAAAAAATAACATGAAAGAATAATTTTTAGAGTTATATTGTCTTTATCAGTGCCTCATTCTTAAAGGGGATCTCTCGACTGGATATTTACTACTTACACGTTCAAAAATGAACACTGAAGTGAGAGAATTCTGTAAGTACTCTGTAAGCAATACTACATAATGATTAACAGGTATTGTTTTGTCCTTAAATCAATTAACATTTTTCTCTTTTCATTTTGAAGCCTGTTTGTTCCATGGTTGAATTGACATGTATTTCTAATATGCAGGTTGGTTTAATTTTTATGTTTTGATTGTTTTGTGTGGGGCTATTGATAAGTGACATTTTGGTATTTGTTGGGATTTTCGTACTGGCCTCCTGTAGTGCCAGGTATTGGATATTCCTTACCCATATATAGTCCATCCTTCTTATGAGAAAATCTACTCTTGTTTTGGCTAGAAAAGCCTTGTTTCATTTTCCTTGCTAGTAAAAGATGGCATAAATTTGTAAATATCATAGTGTATGTAGTCTCATGTGAATTTCTATGTTTTGCCCTTTGCTCTTTGTCATTCCTTCCGGCTAGGATTTGAATAATAAAGAGTTTGCATTAACACATTATTGACCAGGGGATTTTTGCAGAAACTAACACCTGTGGCCAGCAATTTGTTACATAAATGAATATTGAAACACCCACGTTTGAGTAAATATCAACAACTTTTTTTGCACTTAATGTATTTATTTGAAACTTTGTACATGTCTTACTAAAGCATTCTAATATTTCTTTAGAGTGTGATAGGTGTATAGCAAGCACCTCTGTGCAGGGGAACAGAACGTCTATTACAAACATACTGTGTTTCACTGCACTTTCCCCTAGAAGAGCAGGCTTTCTGGCGGCATTTTTTTTGGTCCTATGGATATTATTTCCTCTAGAATATGTTCTTTTATTTTACTTGATAGTCAACAAGGTGGATCTTAACGGGGTACTCTTTCAGTCTGTATGTGTCCCTAGATCTGAAGTGGGTCTCTTGTGGACAGCATATATATGGGTCGTTTTTGTATCTATTCAGCCAATCTATGCCTTTCGGTTGGAGTATTTAATCCATTTACATTTAAGGTTAATTATCAGTATGTATGTCCTTATTGCCATTTTGTTAAATGTTTTGGATTTGTTTTTGTAGGCCTTTTTTCTTCCTTCCCTCTTTTATTCTCTTCTCTTGTGATTTGATGACTATCATTAGTGTTGTGTTTGGATTCTATTTTCTTTCTTGTTTGTATATCTATTATAGATTTTGAGGTTTTGATATAGTAGTCTATATATATATATATATACACACACACATATATATAGTGCTGTATATATGTATGTAACATGTATATATATGTGTATATGTATACATATATATGTTTTAAGTTGATCTCAATTTCAAATGCATTTCAAATATCCTGCATTTGTACTCTCCTCCTCTCATGATTACTGGTTTAGATTTCATATTTGTGTGTGGATGACTTCCTACTTTTATTCTATGTTTGCCTTTACTGGAGAGCTTTCCCATTTCATAATTTCCTTGTTTCTAGTTATGGCCTTTTCCTTTCCTCTTAGAGAAGTTCCTTTAACATTTGTTGTAAAACTGATTTGGTGTTACTGAATTCTTTAGCTTTTGCTTGTCTCTAAAACTTTTGATATCTCTGTCAAATCTGAATGAGAGCCTTGCTGGGTAGAGTATTCTTGGTTGTAGGTTCTTCCCTTTCATCACTTTAAATATATCATGCCACTCCTTTCTGTCCTGCAGAGTTTCTGCTGAAAAATCAGCTGATAATTTTATGGGAATACTCTTGTATGTCATTTGTTGCTTTTAATATTTTCACTTTATTTTTACTTTTTGTCAATTTGATTTCTATGTGTCTCAGCATGTTCCTCCCTGGGTTAATCCTGTATGGGACTCTCTGTGCTTCCTGAACTTGGGTGACTGTTTCCTTTCCTGTGTTAGGGAAGTTTTCAGCTATTATCTCTTCAAGTATTTTCTCAGACCCTATCTGTCTCTCTTCTCCTTCTGGGACCACTATAATGTGAATGTTGGTGTTTGACATTGTCTCAGAAGTCTCTTAAACTGTCCTCATTTCTTTGCATTCTTTTTTCTTTATTCTGTTCCATGGCAGTGATTTCCACCACTCTGTCTTCCAGCTCACTTATCTGTCCTTCTGCCTCATTAATTCTGCTGTCGATTCCTTCTAGTGTATTTTTCGTTTCAGTTCTTATATTCTTCAACTCTGATTGTTCTTTATGTTTTCTCTTTGTTGAAAACTTCTTGTAAATTGTCACTCTGTGCATCCATTCTTCTCCCAAGTTCTTGGATCATCTTTACGATCATTACTCTGACACTTTCTCAGGTAGATTGCTTATCTACATGTCACTTCGTTTTTCTTCAGGGTTTTATCTTGTTCCTTTGTTTGGAACACATTCCTGTGCTCTCTCATTTTGTCTAAATTTCTACTTGTATGTTTATATATGTGGAAGGTTAGTTATGCTTCTCAACCTTGGAGAAGTGGTCCTCTGTAGGGGATGTCATATATATCCAGCAGTACACTACCTTCTCATCACCCAAGGTCCAGGGACCATCTGGTGCCAAGATTGGTTCTGAACTGTTTGTGAACTCAGTTCCACAGGCTGCAGGACTATAGTTTTCTTGCTTCTGGTATCTGTCCCCCAATGAGTGAGGCTGGTCTAGAGGCTTGTGCAGGCTTCCTGGTGGAAGTGGCTGGTGACTGTCCACTGATAGTTGGAGCTGGTTCTTGGCCATCTGGTGGACAGGGCCATGTCAGGCAGCATGTCTAGAGGTGGCTGTGGGCTTAGGAAGTCTTTAGGCAGCCTCTCTGCTGATGGGTGGGGTTGTGTTTGCACCCTTTTTTTGTTTGGCCTAAGGCATCCCAACACTGGAGCCTACAGACTGTTAGAGGGGCCAGGTCTTGGTGCCAAGTACCAAAGATGTCTGCCTCCAGCCAGAATTCACATAGATGAATGCTCCCTGCTATGTCTACCACCAGGTTTTATGACCCCAGAGAGAGCCACAGCTGGCCCCTATCTCCCCAGGAGACCCTCCAATACCAACTAGGTCTGGTCCAGGCTCCTATGAAGTCACTGCTTTTGCCCTGGGTCCTTGTGCATGCAAGACCTTGTGTGTGCCCTTCAAGAGTGGAGTCCTGTGGAGCTTCAGCCATCAAGACCCACTGGCCTTCAAAAGCTAAATGCTCTGGGTGCTCCTCCTCCCATTGCCAGACAGTCAGGCCGGGAGCCTGACATGGAGCTCAGAACCCTCACTCCTATGGGAGAACTTCTGCAATATAATTATTCTCCAGTTTGTTGGTTGCACACTTGTGGGGGTTGGGACTTGATTATATTGCAAGTGTGCCCCTCCTACCATCTCACTGTGGTTTCTTCTTTGTCTTTGGATGTAGAATATCTTTTTGGTAGGCTCTGGTCTTTTTTATTGATGGTTGTTCCACCATTAGTTGTGATTTTGGTGTTCTCGTGAGAGGAGGTGAGCTCAAGGTTCTTCTACTCCACCATCTTGTCTTGACCACCATTTAAATCTTCAATCTTCCACCCCAAGTGTTTCCATCTTCTTTTTCTTGTCCTGTCAGGAATACCTAGCCTCTTAATAGTTCTATAAACATATAGGATATTTGTAACATGTTGATAATTAAACCAGAATTGGGATGTACATGCCAAAACTGCCCAGTTGTTTGTGTGGTCACTTCTAAAGAACTGTTCTGCTTCATCCTCGATCTGACTAGCAGCCAAGCTACCAAAGGGCAAGAGCAATGGCCCTACCAGGACACTCAAACCCTGGCTGAGAAAATAGGTGTCTACCATATTTTTCTTGTTGATGTTTTAATCACTTTAACCCTGCTAGTCTTCTCACCTCCATCACCAATGAAGTCAATTTCTCATGGCTCACCAAAGATTCTTATTTAAAAGGCAATAATGGCAAATATTGTTCTCCCTATGCTACAGCAACTTCCATTGATACTGCTGAGGCAGCACCTTTACCTATGACTACTTTTCCCAAAGAGGCTGAATTATGTACTCTGATATGGTTTTGTACTTCAGCCAAGGACAAAACTGCCAATGTCTATATTGATAGTACATAAGCTTTTGGAGTGGCTCATGATTTTGGAAAGTTTTAGAAGCAATGTGACTCCTTACTTCCAGGGAAAATAAAATTTTAAATGGCCCCTATGTTCAGGAATCATTGGATGCAGCACTTCAAACTGACACTTCAGCTATTATTAATATTTCAGGTCATCCTAAACTTGACTCTCTGAAAGCTAGGGATATCACCTTGCTGACATTTTCACAAGGAATGCTGCCCTTTAAGGACCCAACAGCAGCCAAAACTCTCATGGTCCAAAGGGATATTTCTCTAAATTACAACACAGAAAATCTCACTAGAGAAGCAGTGATCCTCAGAAAAGGAAAAGCAAGATGGAAATTCAACAACTGTTGGTTTGATAAAAGAGAAAACTAGGTTTGGACCTAACACTCTAAAATTCTCATTCCTCACCCCTGTGCCTGCATTAAACCATAGGTTTATTGACAAGATAACAATGTTCATGAATCAATATTTGTGGGGAATTATTTAAAATCCTGCAAAAATGCCTAACTCAGTTGATCCACTTGTCCAAAGCTCAACCCAGGGAAGCTTGCTCATACTGTTTCCTGATTTTTTAAACTGATTAATTAACCATTTGAGGTCTGGCACATGAATTTCATACAACTTCCCCAGTCTTGTGGATATAAATATGTTTTAGTCATGGCCTGTTCAACACTGAACTGAAGCCTTCCCTTGCAGGCAGGTTACTCCCTCTTTTGTGGCTTAAAACCATTAGGAAAAGATTGTCCCCACCTGGGAAACTCTTCTCTAACTGCGTAAAGGACAAAGAATCCTTTTTAGTGGTCAAGTACTTCAACACATCTGTGCTGTTTGGTCAGTTTTACAAAACTGTCACTGCACTTACTACCCTCATTCCTCTGGTTTAGGTGAAGGCATGAAGTCCCAATTGGAAAATTGTAGAGGCCCTCCAAATAACTTGGCCAAAAGCATTGCTATAAATTCTCCTCTTGGAACTCATAAATGCTCATTGTTTGAGATAGCCACAGGATACCCAATGCACTTGACTCTTGCCTCTTTTGACCCACAACTGCTAAATGGAGAGGTACTCCAATATTGTGAAGTCCTAATTTCTTCTACTAAAAGTAAGCATGTTTTGGTAAAGCGATCTTTTCACAGTGCACTCATGGGAGACAAATGTCTTAAGCCTCACACTTGCAACCTGGATATTTGGGGATTTTAGAAATGAAATCTCCAGAACAGGGGTGCGCAACCCCCGGGCCACAGACCAGTACCGGTCCGCAGCCTGTTAGGAACAGGCCAAACAGCAGGAGGTGAGCGGCGGGTGGGCGAGCAAGCGAAGCTTCATCTGCCGCTCCCCATCACTCGCATTACCGCCTGAACCATCCCCCTGCCCCCGATCCGTCTGTGGAAAAATTGTCTTCCATGAAACGGTCCCTGGTGCCAAAAAAGTTGGGGACAGCTGCTCCAGAAGGACTATCTTCAAACTCGCTTGTAAGGCTTCTATCAGGTACTGATAACCAACCTTTGTGTCACCAAATTTCAGGAAATAGACTCTTGGATTCACAAACACACCTAAAGAAAGCATGAAACTTTGACTCAAACTGACAGCCATCTGTTGACCTGAAAGCAAAGATTTCCCAGAACTGAAGCAGCTGACATCTGATGAGATAGCTTTCCCAAGATATATAGACCAGGTCTGTTGGAAGTTCCTCTTTGATGATGACACAATGCTAAAGATGATCACCAATCTCTGTAATCTTGTTAACTTAGGGACTTCACATAATAAGTACTTCAGCGTTCTCCTTCTTACAACTCCCTGTGATTCAGATGTGAACGTCAATAGGTTTCAAATCTGTGCAATTTCCATTTGATGTAGGACAGTACATCCAGGAATGTCCTTCTTTGCATTGAGGGATAAAAAGTCACTGGAACCAGAAAACCTGACTCTCAATCAGTGATGCTTTCAGAGAACAATCTTGATCAAAAGGGAGAAATTGTCAAGAAATAATAAAAGGAAATCTCACTTAAGATAGTCTGGATGTCAGGCAGGGAAGCTTTTCACACCTATAAAAATAACAGAGCCCAAAACGAAAAAGACTTCCTCTTCTTCCTTCAAGAGCTCAGCCAATAAGAACCTGTCACAACCTACCCAATGAAAAGCTACTGTACTTCAAACTCTTAATTTTTCCAGTGGACTCTGTTTACTAGAGCTATCTCAACTTCATTTGCCCCTATTTAAAACAACTCTCTCCATTTTTTGTGGGGGACATGCACATGTCTCACCATGGTTGCAAATCTGGAAATGCAGTTACTTCTTGATCTTGACTAACCTCATGTTTGCTAAAGAAACAACTAGTCATCTATTCGTTTTATGTCAACAGAATATAAAGCAAACTAGTATTTGTGAGGGAAACAAGAAATTACCTTATTGGTTTCATGAAACCAATTGAAACTATATACAAAAATTTTATCATTGTGGCTGTGTCAGTTTGGTCCAACACTCACTGCTTATTTTAATATCACAGTCACTATTGTTTCATACTCATTGCCAGGGCGAATTAATTTATCACATCAACTACCATATCCTAGTTTTCGTTTCATTTTTATTATCACTTGATATTTTCTCTCATTCTTCCTACACTAATCAAGAGTGTACCAATTAAGAGTGGATATCTAAGTGAAATAGAAACTATAGGCTTCCTAGATAAATATTTAATTAATGGGATCAAGTGAAGCACCTAAAAGACCTTAATGTACTTTTAGGCTACTTCCATCAAGTTTTTGCATTCTTTGTGACTTTGGATTTACATTTAAATCATTTAAATTATTTTATACATCAGGAAATTTGAGTTCTCATTGTTTGGAATTGTTAGAAAAACCTATGAATTAGTAGGGACTATTATGTAAAAATTGACTAATTTTTGTCCATCTGTTTTGGCAATATAGAGAGAATACTTGATTTTATTTCAGTTGCTATGAAATAAGAAGATGGTGAAAATAATGTCATCTCAGGGGAAGACATTATCTTAGTTGACTTCTCAGAGTATCCCCAGGTTGAGTTCATCCTTTCTTTGTTTCTGGGTTCTACGTGATGACACTCACAGGCAACGCAGCCATCATCTTAATTTCCCTCCTGGATAGCAGGCTCCACACCCCAATGTACTTCTTCTTCCCAAACCTCTCAATTTTGGACATGCATTTTACTAACTGCATTGTTCCTCAAATAATGGTAAGCTTGTGGAGAAGTTAAGAATATCAGCTACATAAGCTGCATTGTTCAGTATTCTGTGGCTTTGGCTTTTGGCTCCATGGAGTGTGCTTTTTACTGTATTGGTTGTTGACCATTATGTTGTCATCTGCTGGTCCCTCCACTCTGCTACAATCATGCACCAACAGATCTGTCACCTTCTTGCAGCCATGTCCTTGTTTACAGGGCTTGCCAACTCTCTCCTTCAGGCTTCACTGTCCATTGTTTGGCCTCTATGTGACCACTGCTGTGTGGATTATTTTCTTTTTGATGTCCTGGTCATTATCAAGCTCCTTGTGGACACTGATCCAACTGAATTGAAGATGTTATGTTAATCACTCACTGATCACTCATTGAATATCCTTACTATTCTAGCCTGCATCATCATTACTTCCTATGCCTGAACAACCATGTATGTTGTGGGAATGCCCTCTGCTGGCAAATAAACACTGGAACTTGTGCATCCCACCTGAGGGTCATCTTACTGTTCCCTAGAACCATCACGTTCATGTATATTCAGCCTAAAAGAGAGGAGAAAGGAGAAAAATAATACTTGCAGTAATAACGGCTGAAAATGTTCTAATTTGGTAAAAGATACGAATCTCCATACCTAAAGGGTCAATGGACTCTAATTAGGATAAACTAGGAAATCAAAGCCAGGACATATTATCAAACAGTCAAAGACAAAAGCAGAATCTTGAAGCAGCAAGTGAAAAACTAATTGTCACGTATAATAGTTCATCAATAAGATTAGCAGCTTATTTGTCATTGGCAATGACAAAGGACAGGATGCACTGAAAAGCCTGATTTAAATGCCATATTTAAAGTACTAAGAGAAAAAAATATGTCAAACCGGGCTCTACATCTAGTAAAACTATCTTTAAATATGAATGATAAAGATGTTCCAAAGATAAGCAAAAGTTGAGGGAGATAATCATTAGCAGATCTGACTGACAAGAAATGCTAAAGGGAACCCTGCAAGCTGAAAAAAATGTCACTTGAGAACTACTCAGTGTCATGAAGAATAAATGCTGCTAAAGGAAACTATGTAGATAAATATAAAAGCCAGTATGATTGTATTTAGGTTCGTAGGTTCTCTTTTTTTCCTATATTATTTAAAAGTCAAATGAGTAAAGCTTTAACATAAATCTATGTTAATAGACACAAGTATATAGAGTTGGGACAGTAAAAATATAAAGGATATATGTTTAATACATAGGGTTTTTTTTAACATCTTTGTTGGAGTATAATTGCTTTACAATGTTGTGTTAGTTTATGCTGTATAACAAAATGAATCAGCTATACGTATACATATATCCCCATATACCCTCCCTCTTGCGTCTCCCTCCCACCCTCCTTTTCCCACTCCTCTAGGCGGTCACAATCACAAAGCACCGAGCTGATACTGTGCTATGCGGCTGCTTCCCACTAGCTATCTATTTTACCTTTGGTAGTACTACATAGTTTCTTATACTATAGAAACTATGTTGATATTAATTCAAACTAGATTATTCTAAGTTTAAGGTGTTAGTTTTGACCCTCAGGGTAGACATTAAGAAAATAACTAAAATAAGTGAGAAGAGAATTAAATGGTACACTACCAAAATAAAAACAATTAATTTCCAATTAAAAGGCAGAGAGAAACAATAATTTTTTTTTTAAAAAAGTAATTTAACTACATATCATCTACAAGAAACACACTTTAGATCCAAGACACAAGTAGGATAAAAATGAGAGGATGGAAATAGCTTCTATATAAATAGTAAACAAAAGAATGCTGAGGTGGCAATCCTAATCTCAGACAACGTAGAAACTCAGGTGAATTTCTTAAATAAGACAAACTAGGAGATTGTATATTGACAAAAGGACCAATCCATCAACAATAGTTTGTGGTATTTGGTAGCTTATTCAGGGGAACAGTTAAAATACCCACTGTACAGGGCTTCCCTGGTGGCACAGTGGCTAAGAATCAGCCTGCCAATGCAGGGGACACGAGTTCGAGCCCTGGTCCGGGAAGATCCCACATGCCGCGGAGCAACTAAGCCCGCACGCCACAACTACTGAGCCTGCGCTCTAGAGCCCATGAGCCACAACTACTAAAGCCCACACACCTGGAGCCCGTGCTCCACGACAAGAGAAGCTACCGCAATGAGAAGCCCACGCACCGCAACGAAGAGTAGCCCCCGCTCGCCATAACTATAGAAAGCCCGCGTGCAGCAACGAAGACCCAACGCAGCCAAAAATAATATAACTAATTAATCAATCAATTAATTATTTTTTTAAATACCCACTGTACAGAGTGTACAAAGAGTGGCTTGTGCAGGATCCAAATCATTTGGTGATTTGGCAGACATCTGTACCAAAAAGGGTAGTGCTAGAGTCATTTACAATCTCCCAGAGAGGTTTGAAGTTGCCACTTGTGGAATCTACAGTTTGTTACAACATTTTCCTAGTATGTCACCAAGAGAAGTTCCAAGGTCATGTTTGTTTTCAATGCAAAGAGAACATTTTTCATTAATTGTCTTTATCTGGTCAAGGGCCGGTCCTTGAACTTCTATACAGGTGGTCTGGGTCCCAAATAACTCACCAGAAGAAAATAATGCAGTGATTATTT
Organism: Globicephala melas; assembly: GCF_963455315.2. Taxonomy (NCBI): domain Eukaryota; kingdom Metazoa; phylum Chordata; class Mammalia; order Artiodactyla; family Delphinidae; genus Globicephala; species Globicephala melas. Next base: position 160,784,241 of record NC_083316.1, on the reverse strand, counting down.
TTCAGTCTTGGATACCATAGCTTGTCATTCATCCATATTTTCTACTTTAGTCCACCAGGTGTTCAATCAGCAGGAATGAAGACCAGTTCTGGTTCTTTTGCTCTATCTAGATTTGATATAACCAACAGATTGATTAGTTAACCTGACCAGTGTTTAGTAAACAGGCATAAGGGAGCGTTTGGTTTGTGCTCAGCATGCTGAAAAAGTAAGGGTTAATAAGAGCAACACACAGTTTGAAAAAGAGTCTATAGTGGACCTGGAGATGGAAACAACCTAAGTGCCCATCATCAGATGAATGGATAAAGAAGATGTGGCACATATATACAATGGAATATTACTCAGCCATAAAAAGAAACGAAATTGAGCTATTTGTAATGAGGTGGATAGACCTAGAGTCTGTCATACAGAGTGAAGTAAGTCAGAAAGAGAAAGACAAATACCGTATGCTAACACATATATATGGAATTTAAGGAAAAAAAATGTCATGAAGAACCTAGGGGTAAGACAGGAATAAAGACACAGACCTACTGGAGAACGGACTTGAGGATATGGGGAGGGGGAAGGGTGAGCTGTGACAAAGCGAGAGCAAGGCATGGACATATATACACTAACAAACGTAAGGTAGATAGCTAGTGGGAAGCAGCCGCATAGCACAGGGATATCAGCGCGGTGCTTTGTGACCGCCTGGAGGGGTGGGATAGGGAGGGTGGGAGGGAGGGAGACGCAAGAGGGAAGAGATATGGGAACATATGTATATGTATAACTGATTCACTTTGTTATAAAGCAGAAACTAACACATCATTGTAAAGCAATTATACCCCAATAAAGATGTTAAAAAAAAAATAGTCTATAGTGGAGACCTAGAGAGTGAAGTAGGACAGTGAGAGACAAGTACTCTCCAGGCAGTTTTCTAATACATGATTAATAAATATGGGTAATGTGTTCATTATTCAGAAAAAGGTTGTTTGTTTGTTTGTTTTTTAATATGTACACCATGTTAGTCTACTGATGGAAAGGTTAATTTTTCTTCCATATAACATATACAGTCACTTCATATATCAATAGTAGCAATGCAAATTCATTTGCCTGTGTGGCCCAGATATTTATTGGGACATCTATTAAAGGTCCATCCAATTCAGAAGGATTTAAATCAGGCTGACTTTCCAGTAAGGAAAGCAGGAGGTGTTGGAACAGGGAAGAACAACTCTGACTCCATATTAGATCTATTCCTCTTTACTTTAAACTTTGTGCCTTGTTGCCTGTGCTTAGTCATGCTGGCTCTGCACCTTTTGAATGTTGCCTATAGCCTTAAGTATACAGGATAGTCTATTCTCAGGGCTCTAACCTTTAAGAGTCCATTCATACAGAGATAAAAAGTTGCAGAACAGAGAATAGCATTTGTCTTGTTGGGGGGTTACAGGAACATCATGACCTGACTTACATGGACAGCTGCAAGAACAAAAGAGTTCAACACCAAGAAGTTTGCCACAACCAAACACACCCCTAGCTCACCTTGCTTTTTTTTTTTTTCACCTTGCTTTTAAAAGTGCTTTGTTGAAACCTTCCAGAGAGTTTCGGTTTGTTTGGCCTCACTGTGCATTGGGCACATGAACTTGCATTCGGTAACAGTGTGAGGCTTTATCTGAGGGCAGGGAAATAAAAGCCCCTCCCCTTACATTTTATAGCGGCATTAAATTTACGTTAAAATCTCCACCAAGAAGTTTACTGGTGAACAGGTGGAAACTAGAATGGCCCAGTGCATGTTATGGGGGGGGGGAGCTAAAGATATTGGGGTGGACTGAAATATTGGCAATGAAATAGTCTACCCAGAGTTTCCAACTGCTTGAACAAAATCACAGGTAGAGGCAACTCCACTGAGCAGATGGTAGAGGACGTTGCACCAGTGTCAATTAAGAATCCAGTGCCTGATTCTGTGTTTTAGGTTTAATGATAAGCTATGGGGTGCAACAGAGGAACAGCTGACCCTGTTATTTGGGGGGGGAACTGTCCCTCAGAAGGAGAAAAATGAACCTACTGGCAGTCCTGGGGCACAAAGGGATTGCTTCTTAAACCCTTCTCTTAAATGCAGGACAATTTCTCTTACAACCTCCTGATTTCTTACAATATCTGCAGTAGTCTGGAGGCAAATAGGAAGAGGGCTTCAAATTATTTTCAGCTTTATGTTTTTGTTTCTCTAAATATTCAAGTTGTAAAGCAAGAATTGTGGCTATTAAACTTTTTTTCTACATTCCTAGAAGCTACTTTCAAAGAATTGAGTTGTATCCTCAATTACCACACTTGCAGTTATTTTGAATTTGCTGTCCAGTATCAGGGTGAAAAATTCTCACTGGAGCAGATATTAGTGTTTCATGTGCTCTGGGCTTCTGTTTTCAATGCAGTTTTCTGCTAAAAATTTTGTATAAAACATTCAACAAAAGCTTCTGGATTCTTTCCTTTTTGTTTTTTGAATACATAATTCAACCTTAGACCAACTAAATTTATGGGCAAAGGTCTTTAATATTTTTCCTATCGAACCTTGAATATTAGCTTCTATTTAGGTCATTTCTACTTTGGTTGACTGGGAGAGGTGCTGGCCTCTCTGTTCCTCTCTGAAGGGGTTTTGTCTACCCAGAGTGTCATCTGGCCTACCTAATAGATACAGTATAATTGTGGGCTGGAAGAAAACCCTCTAGCAGTCAATTAAGGTCCCTATGATTGGGGTTGTGAATAACAACTAATCTTTTAATTCTGCCCTGAATTGATTGGGTCTTTTGAGACTGGAGGTAAAACGTTTTATAATTTAAAGATCTGATGTTTTACAAGGGATCTGAAATTTTGGGGATGGGGTACAGTATACTTCTACAAAGGACATTGCATAGGAATGCCTGAAGCTGGCAGAGGCTGGTTAGCAAGACCTGGAAATTAGGAGTTATAAGGGACTGCAAAGTGAGCTTTATTGTGCTTCTCAAGTACTCAGCTGAATTCACTTCTGACTGTCAGCATTTACAAAATAATCTGTACTCCCCAGGACTAGAGGTCAACCCAATGTGCTCTCCGAAAAATCTTTTTAAAAAGAGAAATCAAAACAACCAGGTGAGTGCTTTATGGGAAGCTTGCAGGAGTTTTAAGATTTAGGAGAACTGGGTGAGGTGATAGAGCTGGCTTTTGAGGGATAGGTCATACCAGGATCCCAGAGGTCCAAATGATCTTATGGAGGCTAGGTGCAGGGAGCTGGGATTGAAGAGGAGTATAAAAGGGAAGAGAAGGGGAATTTACTTCAGATTTTTTTTTAATTTGTTCTAAGTCTGGCTTCTGTTAATTCATTTTATTAAAGGATTCCCTAAGAATAGCATCATACCATTTTGTGTTCTCTTTTCAATTAGATCTTCCTGTGAATACCAGTATGAGAGTTGTTTATGATGAGGGGGACGTAGTGAAAGACTAGCATTGACATATATACACTACCAAATGTAAAATAGATAGCTAGTGGGAAGTAGCTGCAAAGCTCAGGAGATTAGCTCTGTGCTTTGTGACGACATAGAGGGGTGGGATACGGAGGGTGGGAGGGAGGCTCAAGAGGGAGGGGATATGGGGATATATGTATACATACAGCTGATTCACTTTGTTGTACAGCAGAAACTAACACAACATTGTAAAGCAATTATACTCCAATAAAACTCTGTAAAAAGAAAAGATTTTCAAACATAGACGTTTTCCAGTTAAAACGATTCATTATCCTGTCACTGACGAATGGGATTTCCACTAGTATGTTTATTTCAATAATGACTCGATCCAGTAAGACTTCTTATGGAAAGACACAGAGGTAACTTTTTAGACTTAGAATAAATCTTTACCATGTATAAAACAGGCATCCCTAATGTGGGTGCAGATGATGTATCCCCCATGATCCAAAGGTCTACTCCCAATATAGTCTAAGACAGTAAAGACTTCTGTTGCACATGTGGTAAGGATGGTGTAATCAAATGTTGTCTCTGTTCTGTCATGACAATGTGAGATGCCTCCAGTCATAAATCTACTCATCTTTGGCACCAGGCAGTGCTACTGGAATGAGACTTTCTCAGCACAAAGCAATGAATGTTGAGACAAGAAATGCCTCTATAGACTAGGACCCCTTATGACAAATACCTGTGAAATCTGGCATTGCCACATGAAGAGAGAGATGCTTGTGATTTCCTGTCTCATGCCCCAGTCTATTTGGCCACCAGATAGATCCACCCCAATAAGTGCACATTTCAGAATGCAGTGACCAGATAGAATATTCTCACTGGTCATAAAGTCAAGCTCTCACAATATAGACCAAGATGGAAGGAATAAACTCTTCTGTTTTTTACACGAGGGACCCACAGCAACATTTGTCTAAACAAACACTAGTGGGTGACAACCATGAACTCACCAGTCTGTGAGGCTGGCTTGAACAGCAATTTTATACAGAACCTATGCCTGCTATTCTGCCCTATGGTTCTTCCTCCTTAGGACAAATGACACAACACAGAGAGACAAAGAAAAGCAGAGACATTTTCTGGGAGGAAGTGACCAATAAAAATGAAGATCACTCATTTACCATATTTTTATTTGAGTTGCTATGACAAAGGAGAAAGTTCCACACATATTTTCTCCTGCTAATCTAAATTTATAGAGAAAAATGACTTTTATCAGTTTCACTTCCACTGGCATTTCCAGGCAGAGATCCAGAAGGCTAACCTGTTAACAACGTTTACCTTCTGCCAGCTTAAGTTTGTGGTCACAGTACCTCTCAATTCTGTAGCCCTAAGGGGAAGAGAGTGGGTCCAGCTAGTATCCTGGCAACTAAAACAACTGTTGGGAAGGAGGAAAAGTTGCCCTCACGCCTTCTTAGTTCTTTCAGATGGTTTAACAATTAAATTGACACCAGACAGATTAACAAAGAAATAAACAAATTTAATTTATATGAACAGAGGTCTCATAGAAATGAGACTTTTGAAGAGACTAAAGCAGCCACTCATATATCATTTTTAGAGAAAGAAACAATTATTTGTGAAGATTTAACAAAACAGAGGGGTTTGTGCTTCGGGCAGCAAACTTATGAAGAAGTAACAAACTTTGTTTACATAGCTTCCTTAACCTAGAATTCCCAAATCTGGTGATAAGGATGCTTTCTATTATCCTGTTATACTGACAGTACCTTCACATGGGAGATTTGATTTATTTCCTCTTCCAGGAGAGGGGGAGCAGAGAGTGCTTGTAATTATAATTTCGTTTCATCAGCGGTTTCTCAAGGAAATTTAGTTTACTATATTCAATATACCATTGTAGCCTATCTTGGGGCAGCCTGTCCTGAGGACCGAGAGGGACATCCAAATGATCCTAAGTATGAATTTTTGACAATCATAAAAAAGGTAAAAGAGTGCCCTATCCACATGCAACTGTCTCAAACATGTTTTATTTGAGAAGCTTTGCCTTTTATCTCACTATTTCCCTAAACTAGATGGTTTAAGAAATAATCAAAGGAAAAATTATTAATGCACTTTTAGAATTTTACCTAACTAAAGTTATGGGGTGAGAAATTCTTTTTTGTTTCTTTTTTTTGGACAGACTTTTTTTTCACATCTTTATTGGAGTATAAATGCTTTATAATGTTGTGTTAGTTTCTGTTGTACAACAAAGTGAATCAGCTATATGTATACATATATCCCCATATCCCCTCCTTCTTGAGCCTCCCTCCCATCCTCTATATCCCATCCCTCTAGGTCATCACAAAGCATCGAGTTGATCTCCTTGTGCTATGCAGCAGCTTCCCACTAGCCATCCATTTTACATTTGGTAGCGTATATATGTCAATGCCACTCTCTCACTTCATCCCAGCTTCCCCTTCGCCCCTGTGCCCTCAAGTCTGTTCTCTACTCTGTGTCTTTGCTCCTGTCCTGCCACTAGGTTCATCAGTACCGCTTTTTAAAATTCCATATATATGTGTTAGCATACAGTATTTGTTTTTCTCTTTCTGACTTACTTCACCCTATGTGACATTCTAAGTTCATCCACCTTACTACAAATAACTCAATTTTGTTCCTTTTTATGGCTGAGTAATATTGCATTGTGTATATGCGCCACATCTTCTTTATCCATTCATCTATTGATGGACATTTAGGTTGCTTCCATGTCCTGGCTATTGTAAATAGTGCTGCAATAAACATTGTGGTACATGAATCTTTTTCAATTATGGTTTTCTCAGGGTATTTGTCCAGTAGTGAAGTTGCTGGGTCATATGGTAGTTCTGTTTATAGTTTTTTAAGGAACCTCCATACTGTTCTCCACAGTGGCTGTATCCATTTACATTCCCACCGACAGTGCGGGAGGGTTCCCTTTTCTCCACACCCTCTCCAGGATTTACTGTTTGTAGATTTTTTGAAAATGGCCATTTTGACCAGTGTGAGGTGATACCTCATTGTGATTTTGATTTGCATTTCTCTAATGATTAGTGATGTTGAGCATCTTTTTTTTTTTTTTTTTTTGCATACGCGGGCCTCTCACTGTTGTGGCCTCTCCCGTTGTGGAGCACAGGCTCCGGACGCGCAGGCTCAGCGGCCATGGCTCACGGGCCCAGCTGCTCTGCGGCATGTGGGATCTTCCCGGACCGGGGCACGAACCCTTGCCCCCTGCATCGGCAGGTGGACTCTCAACCACTGTGCCACCAGGGAAGCCCAAGATGTTGAGCATCTTTTTATGAATTTGTTGGCCATTTCTTTGGAGAAATGTTTATTTAGATCTTCTGTCCATTTTTGGATTGGGTTCTTTGTTTTATTGATATTGAGCTACATGAGCCGCTTGTATATTTTGGAGATTAACCCTTTATCAGTTGCTTCATTTGTAAATATTTTCTCCCATTCTGAGGGTTGTCTTTTCATCTTGTTTATGGTTTCCTTTGCTGTGCAAAAGCTTTTAAGTTTCATTAGGTCCCATATATTTTTGTTTTTATTTCCATTTCTCTAGGAGGTGGGTCAAAAAGGATCTTGCTGTGATTTATGTCATAGAGTGTTCTGCCTATGTTTTCCTCTAAGAGTTTTTTTTTTTTTTTTTTTTTTTTTATGGCTGTGTTGGGTCTTCGTTGCTGCGTGTGGGCCCTCTCTAGTTGCTGCAAGCGGGGGCCACTCTGCATTGCGGTGCGCAGGCCCCTCATTGTGGTGGCCTCTCTTGTAGTAGAGCATGGGCTCTAGGCGCGCGGGCTTCAGCAGCTGTGGCACACAGGCTTAGCTGCTCCGCGGCATGTGGGATCCTCCCAGACCAGGGCTCAAACCTGCGTCCCCTGCATTGGCAGGCGGACTCTTAACCACTGTGCCACCAGGGAAGCCCATCCTCTAAGAGTTTTATAGTGTCTGACCTTACATTTAGGTCCTTAATCCATTTTGAGTTCATTATTTGTTGTTGTTTTGTTTTGTTTTGTTTTTGCTTTTTTTTTGCGGTACACAGGCCTCTCACTGCTGTGACCTCTCCTGTTGCGAAGCACAGGCTCTGGACGTGCAGGCTCAGCAGCCATGTCTCACGGGTCCAGCTGCTCCACGGCATGTGGGATCCTCCCGGACCGGGGCACGAACCCGTGTCCCCTGCATCGGCAGGCGGACCCCCAACCACTGTGCCACCAGGGAAGCCTGAGTTCATTTTTGTGTATGGTATTAGGGTGTGTTGTAATTTCATTCTTTTACATATATCTGTCCATTTTTCCCAGCACAACTTATTGAAGAGGATGTATTTTTCCATTGTATATTCTTGCCTCCTTTGTCAAAAATAAGGTGACCATATGTGTTTGGGTTTCTCTCTGGGCTTTCTATCCTGTTCCATTGATCTATATTTCTGTTTTTGTGCCAGTACCATACTGTCTTGATTACTGTAGCTTTGTAGTGTGGTCTGAAGTCAGCCTGATTCCTCCAGCTCCGTTTTTCTTTCTTAAGGTTGATTTGGCTGTTCAGGGTATTTTGTGTTTCCATAAAAATTGTAAAATATCTTGTACTAGTTCTGGGGACAATGCCATTGGTAATTTGATAGGGATTGCATTGAACCTGTGGCTTGCTTTGGGTAGTATAGTCATTTTCACAATATTGATCTTCCAATCAAGGAGCATGGTGTATCTCTCCAACTATTTCTGTTATCTTTGCCTTTTTTTTTTTTTTTTTTTTGGCTGCATTGGGTCTTCGTTGCGGTGTGCAGGCTTTCTTTAGTTGCAATGAGTGGGGACTACTCTTCCTTGTGCTGTGCAGGCTTCTCATTGCATTGGCTTCTCTTGTTGCAGAGCATGGGCTCTAGGTGCGTGGGTTTCAGTAGTTGTGGCACAAAGGCTCAGTAGTTGTGGCACACGGGCTTTATTGCTCCACAGCATGTGGGATCTTCCTGGACCAGGGCTCTAACCCATGTCCCCTGCATTGGCAGGTGGGTTGTTAACCGCTGAGCCACCAGGAAGCCCTGTTTCTGTCATCTTTGATTTCCTTCATCAGTGTTTTACTGTTTTCTGAGTACCGGTCTTTTGCCGCCTTAGGTAGGTTTATTCCTAGGTGTTTGTTTTTCTTTTCTTTTTTGAATTTTATTTTATTTATTTATTTTTTCAACAGGGTCTTCTTAGTTATCCATTTTATACATATTAGTGTATATATGCCAATCCTAATCTCCCAATACATCACACTACCACCACCACCAACCCACAGCATTTCTCCCTTGGTGTCCATACGTTTGTTCTGTACATCTGTGTCTCAATTTCTGCCCTGCAAACTGCCTCATCTGTACCATTTTTCTAGGTTCCACATATATGTGTTAATGTACAATATTTGTTTTTCTCTTTCTGACTTACTTCATCTGTATTACAGTCTCTACATTCATCCACATCTCTACAAATGACCCAATATCGTTCCTTTTTATGGCTGAGTAATATTCCATTGTATATATGTACCACATCTTCTTTATCCATCCTTCTGTCGATGGGCATTTAGGTTGCTTCCATGACCTGCTTATTGTAAACAGTGCTGCAATGAACATTGGGGTGCATGTGTCTTTTTGATTTATGGTTTTATCTGGGTATATGCTCAGTAGTGGGATTGCTGGGTCATATGGTAGTTCTATATTTAGTTTTTTAAGGAAACTCCATACTGTTCTCCATAGTGGCTGTATCCATTTACATTCCCACTAACAGTGCAAGAGGGTTCCCTTTTCTCCACACACTCTCCAGCATTTATTGTTTGGAGATTTTTTGATGATGGCCATTCTGATGGGTGTGAGGTGATACCTCACTGTAGTTTTGATTTACATTTCTCTAATGATTAATGATGTTGAGCATTCTTTAATGTGTTTGTTGGCAATCTGTATATCTTCTTTGGAGAAATGTCTATTTAGATCTTCTGCCCATTTTTGGACTGGGTTTTTTATTTTTTTGATATTGAGCTGCAAGAGCTGCTTGTAAATTTTGGAGATTAATCCTTTGTCAGTTGCTTCATTTGCAAATATTTTTCTCCCATTCTGAGGGCTGTCTTTTCATCTTGTTTATGGTTTCCTTTGCTGTGCAAAAGCTTTTAAGTTTCATTAGGTCCCATTTGTTTATTTTTGTTTTTATTTCCATTTCTCTAGGAGGTGGGTCAAAGAGGATCTTGCTGTGATTTATGTCATGGAGTGTTCTACCTATGTTTTCCTCTAAGAGTTTTATAATGTCTGGCCTTACATTTAGGTCCTTAATCCATTTTGAGATTATTTTTGTATATGGTGTAGGGAGTGTTCTAATTTCATTCTTTTACATGTAGCTGTCCAGTTTTCCCAGCACCATTTATTGAAGAGGCTGTCTTTTCTCCATTGTATATTCTTGCCTCCTTTATCAAAAAGAAGGTGACCATATATGCGTGGGTTTATCTCTGGGCTTTCTATCCTGTTCCATTGATCTATATTTATGGTTTTGTGCCAGGACCATACTGTCTTGATTACTGTAGCTTTGTAGTAAGGGGCCCTGAAGTCAGGGGGCCTGATTCCTCCAGCTCCGTTTTTCACTATCAAGATTGCTTTTGCTATTCGGGGTCTTTTGTGTTTCCATACAAATTGTGAAATTTTTTGTTCTAGGTCTGTGAAAAATGCCAGTGGTAGTTTGATAGGGATTCCATTGAATCTGTAGATTGCTTTGGGTAGTAGAGTCATTTTCACAATGTTGATTCTTCCAATCCAACAACATGGTATATCTCGCAATCTATTTATATCATCTTTAATTTCTTTCATCAGCGTCTTATAATTTTCTGCCTACAGGCCTTTTGTCTCTTTAGGTAGGTTTATTCCTAGATATTTTATTCTTTTTGTTGCAATGGTAAATGGGAGTGTTTTCTTAATTTCTCTTTCAGATTTTTCATCATTAGTGTATAGGAATGCAAGAGATTCCTTTGCATTAATTTTGTATCCTGCTACTTTACCAAATTCATTGATTAGCTCTAGTGGTTTTCTGGTAGCATCTTTAGGATTCTCTATGTGTAGTATCATGTCATCTGCAAACAGTGACAGCTTTAATTCCTCTTTTCTGATTTGGGTTCTTTTTATTTTTCTTCTCTGATTGCTGTGGCTAAAACTTCCAAAACAATGTTGAATAATAGTGTTGAGAGTGGGCAACCTTTTCTTTTTCCTGATTGTAGTGGAAATGCTTTCAGTTTTTCACCATTGAGGACGATGTTGGCTGTGGATTTGTCATATATGGCCTTTCTTATGTTGAGGTAAGTTCCCTGTATGCCTACTTGTTGGAGGGTTTTTATCATAAATGGGTATTGAATTTGTTGAAAGCTTTTTCTGCATCTATTGAGATGATCATATGGTTTTTATTCTTCAATTTGTTAATATGGTACATCACATTGATTGATTTGCATGTATTGAAGAATCCTTGCATTCCTGGGATAAACCCCATTTGATCATGGTGTATGATCCTTTTAATGTGCTGTTGGATTCTGTTTGCTAGTATTTTGTTGAGGATTTTTGAATCTATGTTCATCAATGATATTGGTCTGTAGTTTTCTTTCTTTATGACATCTCTGTCTGGTTTTGGTATCAGGGGTGATAGTGGCCTCGTAGAATGAGTTTGGAAGTGTTCCTCCCTCTGATATATTTTGGAAGAGGTTGAGAAGGATAGCTGTTAGCTCTTCTCTAAATGTTTGATAGACTTTGCCTGTGAAGCCATCTGGTCCTGAGCTTTTGTTTGTTGGAAGATGTTTAATCACAGTTTCAAGTTCAGTGCTTGTGATTGGTCTGTTTATATTTTCTATTTCTTCCTGGTTCAGTCTTGGAAGGTTGTGCTTTTCTAAGAATTTGTCCATTTCTTCCAGGTTGTCCATTTTGTTGGCATATATTTCCTTGTAGTAATCTCTCATGTTCCTTTGTACTTCTGCAGTGTCAGTTGTTACTTCTTTTTCATTTCTAATTCTATTGATTTGAGTCTTCTCCCTTTTTTCCTTGATGAGTCTGGCTAATGGTTTATCAATTTTGTTTATCTTCTCAAAGAACCAGATTTAGTTTTATTGATATTTGCTATTGTTTCCTTCATTTCTTTTTCATTCATTTCTGATCTGTTCTTTATTATTTTTTTCCTTCTGCTAACTTTGGGGGTTTTCTTGTTCTTCCATCTCTAATTGCTTTAGGTGTAAGGCTAGGTTGTTTATTTGAGATCTTTCTTGTTTCTTGAGGTAGAATTGTATTGCTATAACCTTCCCTCTTAGAACTGCTCTTGCTGCATCCCATAAGTTTTGGGTCCTCGTGTTTTCATTGTCATTTGTTTCTAGGTGTTTTTTGATTTCCTCTTTGATTTCGTCAGTGAACTCTTGGTTATTTAGTAGTGTATCATTTCGTCTCCATGTGTTTGTATTTTTTATAGTTTTGTTCCTGTAATTGATATCCAGTATCAAAGCATTGTGGTCAGAAAAGATACTTAATACGATTTCAATTTTGTTAAAAATACCAAGGCTTGATTTGTGACCCAAGATATGATCTATCCTGAGAATGTTCCATGATCACTTGAGAAGAAAGTGTATTCTGTTGTATTTGGATGGAATGTCCTATAAATATCAATTAAGTCCATCTCGTTTACTGTGTCATTCAAATCGTCTGTGTCCTTATTTATTTTCATTTTGGATGATCTGTCCATTGGTGAAAGTGGGGTGTTAAAGTCCCCTATTATATTGTGTTACTGTCAATTTCCCCTTTTATGGCTGTTAGCATTTGTCTTGTGTATTGAGATGCTCCTATGTTGGGTGCATAAATATTTACAATTGTTATATCTTCTTCTTGGATTGATCCCTTGATCATTATGTAGTGTCCTTCTTTGTCTCTTGTTAAAGTCTTCATTTTAAAGTCTAGTTTGTCTGATATGAGAATTGCTACTCCAGCTCTCTTTTGATTTCCATTTGCATGGAATATCTTTTTCCATCCCCTCACTTTCAGTCTCTATGTGTCCCTAAGTCTGAAGTGGGTCTCTTGTAGACAGCATATATATGGTCTTCTTTTTGTAGCCATTCAGCCAGTCTGTGTCTTTTGGTTGGAGCATTTAATTCATTTACATTTAAGGTAATTATTGATATGTATGTTCCTATTACCATTTTCTTAATTGTTTTGGGTTTGTTATTGTAGGTCTTTTCATTCTCTTGTGTTTCCTGCCTCGAGAGGTTCCTTTAGCATTTGTTGTAAAGCTGGTTTGGTGGTGCTGAATTCTCTTAGCTTTTGCTTGTCTGTAAACGTTTTAATTTCTCTGTCAAATCTGAATGAGATCCTTGCTGGGCAGAGTAATCTAGGTGGTAGATGTTTCCCTTTCATCACTTTAAATATGTCCTGCTAGTCACTTCTGGCTTGCAGTGTTTCTGCTGAAAGATCAGCTGTTAACCTTATGGAGATTCCCTTGTATGTTATTTGTAGTTTTTCCCTTGCTGCTTTTAATATTTTTTCTTTGTATTTAATTTTTGATAGTTTGATTAATATGTGTCTTGGCATGTTTCTCCTTGGATTTATCCTGTATGGGACCCTCTGTGCTTCCTGGACTTGATTGACTATTTCATTTCCCATATTAGGGAAGTTTTCAACTATAATCTCTTCAAATATTTTCTCAGTCCCTTTCTTTTTCTCTTCTGCTTCTGGGACCCCTATAATTTGAATGTTGGTGCGTTTAATGTTGCTTTCCATCCTCTCACTTTCTGTCTGTATATGTACCTAAATCTGAAGTGGGTCTCTTGTAGACAGCAAATATATGGGTCTTATTTTTGTATCCATTCAGCCATTCTTATCTTTTGATTGGGCATTTAATCCATTTACATTTAAAATAATTGCTGATATGTGTGTTCTTATTGCCATTTTGTTGTTTTCAGTTATTGGTGGGGTTTTTTTTCTAGTCTTTTTTCTTCCCTTTCTCTTTTGTTCTCTTCTCTTGTGATTTGATGACTATCTTTAGTATTGTGTTTGGATTCCTTTTTCTTTTTTGTGTGTGTATCTAATTTAGATTTTTGGTTTCTTGTTACCATGAGGTTTTGATACAGCAGTCTATATATGCAGGATTGTTTTAAGTTGCTGGTCTCTTAATTTCAAATGCATTTCCAATATCCTGCATTTGTACTCTCCTCTTCTTACAATTGCTGGTTTGGTATCATATTTGTGTGTGGATGATTTCCTACCCTTACTGCATGGTTGCCTTTACTGGTGAGCTTCCCCATTCGTAATTTTCTTGTTTCTAGTTGTGGCCTTTCCTTTTCCAGCTAAACAAGTTTCTTTAGCAAATGTTGTAAAGCTGGCATGATGGTGCTGAATTCTCTTAACTTTTGCTTGTCTGTAAAGCTTTTGATTTCTCCATAGAATCTGAACTAAAGCCTTGTTGGGTAGAGTATTCTTGGTTGCAGCTTTTTCCCTTTCATCACTTTAAATATATCATGCCACTCTCTTTTGTCCTGCAGAGTTTCTGTTGAAAAATCAGCTGAAAATATTATGCAGATTCCCTTGTATGTTATTTGTTGCCTTTCCCTTGCTGCTTTTAACATACTTCTTTGTCTTTAATTTTTGTCAGTTTGAATAATGTGTCTCTCAGCATGTTCCTTCTTGGGTGTATCTTATATGGGACTCCCTGTGCTTCCTGGACTTGAGTGAGTTTTTCCTTTCTCATATTAGGGAAGTTTTCATTATAATCTCTTCAAATATTTTCTCAGACACTTTCTCTCTCTCTTCTCCTTCTGGGACCCTTATTTTGCAAATGTTGGTGTGTTTAATGTTGTCCCAGAGGTTTCTGAGACTCTCCTGATTTCTTTTAATTCTTTTTCCTTTATTCTGTTCCATGGCAGTGATATCCACCATTATGTCTTCCAGCTCATTTATCCGTTCTTCTTCCTCATTTATTCTGCTATTGTTTCCTTCTAGTGCATTTTTCATTTTAGTTATTGTATTGTTCAACCCTGTTTGTTTGTTCCTTATATCTTTTTGTTAAACATTTTTGTATCTTCTCAGTCTGTGCCCCCATTCTCTTTCTGAGATCTTCAATCATCTTTACTATCATTACTCTGAATTCTTTTTTGGATAGATTGCCTATCTCCACTTCACTTAGTTGTTCTTCTGGGTTTTTTATTGTTCCTTCGTTTGGAACATGTTCCCCTGCCATATTATTTTGCCTAATTTTCTGTGTTTGTGGTCTCTGTTCCACAGGTTGCAGGATCGTATTTTTTCTTGCTTCTGGTGTCTGCCCCCTAGTGTGTGGGTGAGGCTGGTCTAAGAGGCCTGTGGAGGCTTCTGGTGGGTGGAGCTGGGTTTTTTCCCTCTGGTGAGCAGCACCCTGTCAGTGGGTGTCTTTAGAGGTGGCTATGGGCTCAGAAAGACTTTAAGCATCCTGTCTGCTGATGGGGGGGGGGGGCTGTGTTCCTGCCCTGTTGCTTTTTCAGCCTGAGGCATCCCAGCACTGGAGCCTACACTTTGTTGGGTGTGACCAGGTCTTGGTGTCAAAATGGTGACATCCAGGAGAGCTCAAGCTGATGAATATTCTCCAGTACCTCTGCCACCACTGTCCTTGTCCCCACAGTGAGCCACAGCCTCCCCCCACCTCCCCAGGAGATCCTCCAACACCAGCAGGTAGGTCTGATCCAGGCTACTATGAAGTCACTGCTTTTTCCCTGGGTCCCAGTGTGCATGAGACCTTGTGTGCACCCTCCAAGAGTGGAGTTTCCGTTTCTCCTGGTCCTGTGGAGTTCCTGATCTTCAAGGCCAAATGCTCTGGGAGCTCCTCTTCCCAATGCCAGACCCCTAGACTGGGGATCCTGATGTGGGGCTCAGAACTTTGCTCCTGTGGGGAACTTCTGCAGGTTTCCAGTTTGTGGGTCAACTACCCAGTGGGAATGGGATTTGATTGTATTGCAAATGCTCCCTTCCTAACTGTCTCATTGTGGCTACTTCTTCGTATTTGGATGTATATTATCTTTTTTGGTAGGTTTCGGCCTTTTTGTAGATGGTTGTTCGGCAGTTAGTTGAGATTTTGGTGTTTTCATGAGAGGAGGTGAGCTGAAGTCCTTCTACTCCACCATAATGTCTCTGGTCTTCCTCCAATTTGATGGAATTTTTTTTTTTTTTTTTTTTTTTTTTGCTATACGTGGGCCTCTCACTGTTGTGGCCTCTCCGTTGCGGAGCAAAGACTCTGGACACACAGGCTCAGCGGCCATGGCTCACAGGCCTAGCCACTCCATGGCATGTGGGATCTTCCCAGACTGGGGCATGAACCCGTGTCCCCTGCATTGGCAGGTGGACTCAACCACTGTGCCACCAGGGAAGCCCCAATTTGATGGATTTTTGATAACTGGCCCAGGATTAAGAGAAGTCAAAAGAGAAGATCCAGAGGATGGGTGACATGACTGAGAGACTGGACCCCTGTAATGTGAAGCCTCACACAGGCCTGGTCCACGACCCAGAGAAGGTGAAGAAGGAGATCTGGCAGGAGCTAGAGGAGTTGTAGACCTGAAAACTGCCCAGCACCCACAAGATAAGGAACCACAGGCACAATTTAGCACACTGCTTGGGGCTATGGGCCACCTCAGAGCACTAATATGGCAGCAGTTCCACTCCCAGTAATTCCACACCAAGACATATCATAATTAAAACTGCAAAAGTTAAAGAGAATTCTAAAGGCAACAAGAGAAAAACAAAGAGACATTTACAAGGGAATTCCCATAAAGCTTTCAACTAATTTCTCTGCCAAAACTTTGCAAGCCAGAAGGGAGTGGATGACATATTCAAAGTTCTGAAAGGGAAAAACCTGCAACAAAGATACTCTACCCAGCAAGATTATCATTTAGAATATAAGGAGAGATAAAGAAGTTCTCAGGCAAGCAAAAACTAAACGAGTTCAACAACACTAAACCTACTCCAAAAGAAATGTTGAAGGGTCTTCTCTAAGCGTAAAGAAATTAAGAATCTATAGGGGAGAGAAAATCCCATTAGGAAAGCAAATATATATTAAAAACTGAGGATCAACAACTCAAATAAGCTAGTACAAAGTTTAAAAGACAAAAAATTATAAAAGTAACTATAACTACAATACACAGTTAAGGGACAAACATAAAGATGTAAAATATGACTTCAGAAACAGAAAATGTGAGGTGGGGGAGTAAAAACGTGAGGAGGGAGAGTAAAAAAAGTTTAGAACATGTCTGAACTTAAAGGAATACCAGTTTAAAAACAAGTAGATAGGGCTTCCCTGGTGGCACAGTGGTTGAGAGTCCACCTGCCAATGCAGGGGACATGGGTTCGTGCCCCGGTCTGGGAAGATCCCACATGCCGCAGAGTGGCTGGGCCCGTGAGCCATGGCCGCTGAACCTGCGCGTCTGGAGCCTGTGCTCTGCAACGGGAGAGGCCAGAACAGTGAGAGGCCCGCATACTGCAAAAAAAAAAAAAAAGTAGCTATAATTATAGGTTAACATATGTGAGCCCCAGGATAATCAAAAACCTATAATTGATGCATGAAAACTAAAAATGAAGGAACACAGCATACTTCTAAACAAAGAAACAAATCACAAGGGAAGAAACAAAAAGAAAAAGAAATAAGCAGAAAGGAACTACAAAAACAAGTAATAAAATGGCAGTAAGAAAAAAATGGCAGGAAGTACATATCTATCAATAAGTAGTTAAATGTCAATAGACTAAATGTTCCAATCAAAAGAAATAGGGTGGGACAGAGTCAGGATGGCAGCATGGGAAGACACGCAGTTCATGTCTCCCCACAACGAGGGCACCTGCCAGACACTGTTGGGGGACCTCGATGTCCAAGGAGATGGGAGGAACCCACAAGCGACCAAGTAGGATATGGGGTGACTGAGCGTGGAGGAGAAGTGGAGCCTGGACAGGACCGATGCCCCTGAGGGGCGGCTGGGAGGGGGAAGGGGTTCCCACGCCTGGAGGGACCCTCAGGGGCTTGGATCAAGGAGGAGCTCACCTACCGTTTCCCCTGCCCAGTTGGCCCAGGAAGACTGGGACTCCCAGGCCGGGTCCCCTGCCCTTAAAGGACCCCTCAGGGCAGCATTGGTCCTGGGAGTGTAGGAGGGAGGCCAGGGGAGAACAGGAGAGGAAGGCAGGAGGGGCCCTCCAGGACCAGAGGAGCATGAGAGGTGCAGAGGGCATTTGCTCTGCCCACTCGGGCCCAGGAAGCCTGCTGGACTCCCAGGCCGGGTCCCACACCCACCGAGACTAGAGGCACGCCTGGGACCCTTCTGTTGTTTGACCCTAAGCCCCACCCCCCACTCCACACGAGGACCTTTAGCAGCCCTGTGGGTGCTAAGCATAGGCTGCGCCCACTGCCTAAACCCTACCCCAGCCTAATCCCCACACTCACAGCCAAGACGTTTTCCCCTCTTTTTTTTTCCCCCGCTTTTTTACTATTGTGGTTATGTTTAACATTCTGGTTGTTGTTTCATCTATATTTTTATTTTTATATTCTTTCTAACATATCTGTTAGTTTCCTAGTCTAATTTTATTTTTTAATCTTTGTTATTCTGCTCCTTTATTTCTTTTTTTTTCTTCTTTGTCACCCTGTGCAGCTGGCGGGATCTGGTTCATGAGCAAGGGGTCAGGCCAAAGCTCCTGCAGTGGGAGCTCTGAGTACAAACCCCTGGACTAACAGAGAACATCAGACTCCAGGGAATATTCATCAGAGTGAAGTCCCCCAGAGGTCCTAATCTCAGCACCAAGACCCAGCTCTACCCAACAGCCTACAAACTCCAGTGCTAGAAGCTTCAGGCCAAACAATGAGTAAGACAGGAAAAAAATCCCACCTTACAAAAAGAAAAAAATGAGATGGCAAAAAAATATGTCACAGATAAAGGAACAAGGTAAAAATCTACAAGACCAAATAAGGAAATACACAATCTGCCTGAAAAAGAATTGAGAGAAATGATAGAGAAAGTAGAAAAAAAAAAAAAAACACCAAAGTTAATAGGAAGAAATCATAAGGATCAGAAATAAATGAAAAAGAAATGAAGGAAACAATAGTAAAGATCAATAAAACTAAAAGTTGGTTCTTTAAGAAGATAAACAAAATTGATAAACCACTAGCCAGACTCATCAAGAAAAAAAGGGAGAAGACTCAAATCAATAGAATTAAAAATAAAAATGGAGAAGTAACAACTGACACTGCAGAAATACAAATAATCATGAGAGATTACTACAAGCAACTCTATGCCAATAAAATGGACAACCTGGAAGAAATGGACAAATTCTTAGAAAAGCACAACATTCTGAGACTGAAGCAGGAAGAAATAGAAAATATAAATAGACCAATCACAAACACTGAAATTGAAACTGTGACTAAAAATCTTCCAACAAACAAAAGCCCAGGACCACATGTCTTCACAGGGGAATTCTATCAAACATTTAGAGGAGAGTTAATGCCTATCCTTCTCAAACACTTCCAAAATGTAGCAGAGGGAGGAACACTCCCAAACTCATTCTACGAGGACACCATCATCTGGTGTCTGATACCAACACCAGACAAAGATATCAAAAAAAAAGAAAACTATAGACCAATATCACTGATGAACATAGACACAAAAATCCTCAACAAAGTACTAGCAAACAGAATCCAACAGCACATTAAAAGGATTGTACACCATGATCAAGTGGGGTTTATCCCAGGAATGCAAGGATTCTTCAATATAAACAAATCATTCAATGTGATACACCATATTAACAAATTGAAGGATAAAAACCATATGATAATCTCAATAGATGCAGAAAAAGATTTTGACAAAATGAAACACATATTTATGATGAAAACTCTCCAGAAAGTAGGCATAGAGGGAACCTACCTCAACATAAGAAAGGCCATGTATGACAAACCCACAGCCAACATCGCTCTCAATGGTGAAAATCTGAAACCATTTTCTCTAAGATCAGGAACAACACAAGGATGCCCACTCTCACCACTATTATTCAACATAGTTTTGGAAGTTTTAGCCACAGCAATCAGAGAAGAAAATCAAATAAAAGGAATCCAAACTGGAAAAGAAGAAGTAAAACTCTCACTGTTTGCAGATGACACGATACTATATAGAGAGAATCCTAAAGATGCTACCAGAAAACCACTAGAGCTAATCAATGAATTTGGTAAAGTAGCAGGATACAAAATTAATGCAAAGGAATCTCTTGCATTCCTATACACTAATGATGAAAAATCTGAAAGAGAAATTAAGGAAACACCCCATTTACCACTGCAACAAAAAGAATAAAATACCTAGGAATAAACCTATCTAAGGAGACAAAAGACCTGTATGCAGAACACTATAAGACACTGATGAAAGAAATTAAAGATGATACAAACAGATGGAGAGATATACCATGTTCTTGGATTGGAAGAATCAACATTGTGAAAATGACTATACTACTTAAAGCAATCTACAGATTCCATGCAATCCCTATCAAATCACCAATGACATTTTTCACAGAACTAGAACAAAAAAATTCACAATTTGTATGGAAATAAAAAAGAACCCGAATAGCCAAAGCAATCTTGAGAAAGAAAAACGGAGCTGGAAGAATCAGGCTCCCTGACTTCAGACTATACTACAAAGCTACAATAATCAAGACAGTATGGTCCTGGCACAAAACCGTAAATATAGATCAATGGAACAGGATAGAAAGCCCAGAGAGAAACCCGTGCACATATGGTCACCTTATTTTTGATAAAGGAGGCAAAAATATACAATGGAGAAAAGACAGCCTCTTCAATAAGTGGTGCTGTGAAAACTGGACAGCTACATGTAAAAGAATGAATTTAGAATACACCCTAACATCATACACAAAAATAAACTCAAAATGGATTAAAGACCTAAATGTAAGGCCAGACACTATCAAACTCTTAGAGGAAAACATAGGCAGAACACTCCATGACATAAATCACAGCAAGATCCTTTTTGACCCACCTCCTAGAGAAATGGAAATAAAAACAAAAATAAACAAATGGGACCTAATGAAACTTAAAAGCTTTTGCACAGCAAAGGAAACCATAAACAAGATGAAAAGACAGCCCTCAGAATGGGAGAAAAATATTTGCAAATGAAGCAACTGACAAAGGATTAATCTCCAAAATTTACAAGCAGCTCATGCAGCTCAATATCAAAAAAATAACCCAATCCAAAAATGGGCAGAAGACCTAAATAGACATTTCTCCAAAGAAGATATACAGATTGCCAACAAACACATGAAAGAATGTTCAACATCATTAATTATTACAGAAATGTAAATCAAAACTATAATGACGTATCACCTCACACCAGTCAGAATGGCCATCATAAAAAAATCTCCAAACAATAAATGCTGGAGAGGGTGTGGAGAAAAGGGAATCCTCTTGCACTGTTGGTGGGAATGTAAATTGGTACAGCCACTTGGAGAACAGTATGGAGTTTCCTTAAAAAACTATAAATAGAACTACCATATGACCCAGCAATCCCACTACTGGGCTAATACCCTGAGAAAACCATAATTCAAAGAGAGTCATGTACCACAGTGTTCATTGCACACTACTTACGATAGGACGTGGAAGCAACCTAAGTGTCCATTGACAGATGAATGGATAAAGAAGATGTGGCACATATATACAATGGAATATTACACAGCCATAAAATGAAATAAAATTGAGTTATTTGAGTGAGGTGGATGGACCTAGAGTCTGTCATACAGAGTGGAGGAAATCAGAAAGAGAAAACAAATACCGTATTCTAACACATATATATGGAATCTAAAAAAAAAAAAATGGTACTGATGAACCTAGTTGCAGGGCAGGAATAAAGATGTAGACATAGAATGGTTTTGAGGGCACTGGGAGGGGGAAGGGTAAGCTGGGACGAAGTGAGAGAGTAGCATTAACACATATACACTACCAAATGTAAAATAGATAGCTAGTGGGAAGCAGCCGCATAGCACAGGGAGATCAGCTCCGTGCTTTGTGATGACTTATAGGGGTGGGATAAGGAGGATGGGAGGGAGGCTCAAGAGGGAGGGGATATGGGGACATATGTATGCATATGTCCCCATATCCCTGATTCACTTTGGTGTACAACAGAAACTAACACAGTATTGTGAAGCAATTATACTCCAATAAAGATGTATTAAAAAAAAATTCTTGTTTCCCAGCAGGCTCTGTGGTGTAAGAGCTAAAGATGTCGGAAAGTGACGTTAGAGGTAAACAGGTCATGTAGCCTTGGCAGCAGCTGAGGCTGGTGGGCAGGGCTCCGGCTGCCACCGACAGGAGAGGAGCTGCCTACCGCCGTCAGCCTGGGTTGCAGGCACAGCTGCTGCGGGGTGGACAGCCATGGCCAAGGACATCCTGGGTGAAGCAGGGCCGCACTTTGATGAGCTGAACAAGCTGCGGGTGTTGGACCCAGAGGTTACCCAGCAGATCATAGAGCTCAAGGAAGAGTGCAAGGACTTTGTGGACAAAATTGGCCAATTTCATAAAATAGTTGGTGGTTTAATTGAGCTTGTTGACCAACTTGCAAAAGCAGCAGAAAATGAGAGGATGAAGGCCATTGGTGCTCAGAACTTGCTCAAAACTACAGCAAAACAGAGAGAGAGAAAAAAAAAAAAAAACACACACACACACACAGAGAAGCCCAACAGCAGCAACTCCAGGCACTAATAGCAGAAAAGAAAATGCAGCTTGGAAGGTATCAGGTTGAGTATGAAGCTTTGTGTAAAGTAGAACCAGAACAAAATGAATTTATTGACCAATTTTTTTTCAGAAATGAACTGAAAATTTCATTTTCTAGCAAAAGGGCAAAAAAAGAAAGGAAAAGCTACAACCCCCAAACCAAAAAAACCTCTGTACAATTCCACTGACTTGACTAATGACCCAAGTGTGTCGTGTGAGATGGTGTGTGAGGAATGCAGCAACTCTGAAGGCAATAAAACAAATCTGGGGGAGCTTGTTTCAGATGTCAGTGCCTATCTGCAGGCGAACACCCAGTGGCCATTGTGGTCCAGGTTCTCACCTCTTGCATTCTCAGTCTGAGCTGAGCAGCCTGTAAACTTTTTTTTTTTTTTTTTTTTTGTAAATTCACAAAGCCTTGGAAGGAAAAGCAATAAATTATTACTTTTTTAAAAAGAAGACATTTCTAATGGCACTGGTTGTGTGAATGAATCAAGATAATCTTATTTCTGTAAGATGTGTTCACCACTCTGTGCTGCGTATTACACACTCCCTATGGAAACGTGTAAAATATGTCAAGACTGCTAGTGGCATGAATGAATCCGTATCATGTTTTTGTGTGGAACAGTGTGTTTCCCACTCTGTACTGCAAGTTATACACTCTCCCAAGTCCTAGCCCGAGCCCAAGGCTGAATTTAAATCCAACAACAAACACCAACATGAATACAAACATGAACACGTACACAAACCAGACCCAACTCCAACACTGAATCATGACCTTATTCCTGCCCTAATCCTCATCCTAACCATAACATTTACCCCAAATTATAACCCTAAATCTGACTTTATCCTTATCCAACCCCAACCTTGACCCTCATTCTATAGGTCTTAAATTTCTATCTTGACCCTAACCCTCAAAAGTTGACCTTGATTTTAACCTTAATATTGTCATTGAAATTGAGCCTTGCCTGATTATCATGGTACTTTCAGACCCGTATTCTGTCTCTACTATATGACCTTTTCTATCACTGACTTTTTTTTTTTTTTTTTTTTTTTGGTTGCATCGGGTCTTAGTTGCGGTGCACAGGATCTTCGCTGTGGCATGTGGGATCACTTGTCTCTAGTTGTGGTGCACGGGCTCAATAGTTGCCCCATGGCATGTGGGATCTTAGTTCCCGGACCAGGGGTCAAACCCATGTCCCCTGTACTGGAACGTGGATTCTTAACCACTAGACCACCAGGGAAGTCCCTCTATCACTGACTTTTAATTTGACCATGACCTTAATCTCCTATATCTGTGGGGTTGTTTTGGACCATGAACTTTACCTTGATCTTGAACTTGAATCTGACTTTTACCTTGACCCTGAGAGTCGAAATACTGCCATTGACTCTGTCTTAATGGAAATTTGTCCTGACCTTGGTGTTTTGGTCTTGACCTTGACCTTTTTCAGATGCATATCATGTGTGAAACTTTCTCTCTAACTTTATTCCTTACTGACCAATAATTTGATCTTGATTTTTACCTTGAAGTTGACACTGACCATTTTTAATCTCTGTTCTGTCCTTTCGTTTCTTGCTTTTCTATTACAAATTGATTATTTCGAACCTTGCATTTGAATCTTGACATCTCCTTTGACCTCACTTTGTCCATATCCTTTGTCCTTTAACTTGATCTTCACACTGATTCACAATATATTCCAACCTTGATTATCATCCTATCAGTTTACACCACTGAAATCCAATTTGAACTTGACCTGTCCTTTAATACAACCTTTAATTTACCTAAAGGTGACCATTACCTTACCTTGAACTAGAGTTTGCACCAATTACCCTATATCCTGTCCTTGTCTATCTCCCTGACATTTCTATCATTGATGGATAATTGGACCCTGATCTTGACCTTGGCTTAACTTCGAATATTACCTTTAAAATCTTGAACTTGAGTCCAAACAAATCCTGTCCTTGTCTATCATCCTGTCCATTTTATCTCTAACTGAAAATTTGAACTTGACCATGATTTTTTAAAATTATTATTATTTTATTTTTGGCTGCATTGGGTCTTCGTTGCTGCACGCGGGCTTTCTCTGGTTGTGGCGAGCGGGGGCTACTCTTCGTTGCGGTGCGCAGGCTTCTCATTGTGGTGGCTTCTCTTGTTGTGGTGTATGGGCTCTAGGTGCACAGGCTTCAGTAGTTGTGGCACGTGGGCTCAGTAGTTGTAGCTTGCAGGCTCTAGAGCGCAGGCTCAGTAGTTGTGGCGCATGGGCTTAGTTGCTCCGCAGCATGTGGGATCTTCCTGGACCAAGGCTCGAACCTGTGTCTCCTACATTGGCAGGTGGATCTTAACCACTGCACCACCAGGGAAACCGTTGACCATGATTTTTACCTTTTCCTTTACCTTCATTTTCATATTGACCCTTCATTAGAACATTTTCTATCCCTAATTTTGATTCTATCATCCTGCCCATCTTCACCATCAACTGATAATATAATCTTGACCTTGAATTTGAACTTGATCTTAAACTTGATCTCACACTTGGTGTGACCAACTGCAAACCTTGAACCTTTTTAGAACTGTAAGAATATCATTTAAAAAAAAAAGAATATCATTATGACCATTTCTTTCATTGATTGGGGATTTGACCTTGATCTTGGCATTAACATAATTTTGAACTTGATAGAGATCCTTGTCTCCTGCTATGTTTCAAATATTTGTGTCCCCTCGAAACTCATGTTAAAATTCTAATGCCCATTTTATGTGTATTAGGATGTGGGACCTTTGGGAGATAATTAGGTCAGGAGGGCAGAGCCCTAATGAATGAGATTAATGCCCTTATAAAAGAGGCCCAAGGGAATTCCCTGGCAGTCCAGTGATTAGGACTCAGCACTTCCACTGCAGGGGGCACAAGTTCAATCCTGGCCAGGGAACTAAAATCCGCAAACTGCGTGGCACAGCCAAAAAAAAAAAAAAGAGGTCTGAGAGAGCGCCCTCACCCCTTCCACCATGTGAGGATATAAGAATTCTGCAACAGGGAAGAGGGTTCTCACCAGAACCCAACCATAGCACCCTTACCTTGGATTTCTGGTGTCCAAATAAATTCATGTTGTTTATAAGCCACCCTGTCTGTGGTATTCTGGTATAGCAGCCTGAACAGACTAAGACATGTCCCTATCTTCCTGATAGTCTTCTTAATAACTGATAATTTGATTTCTCTTGACCTTGACCTTCACCTTTCCTTGACCTTTTCAGACTAATATCCTATATCAGACTATATTTTCATATCTCTAACACTGACTATTTGAACCAGGCTTATATTTTTACCTTGATCTTGACCTCACCTTGACCTTGACACCTTTCAGGCCCATATCCTGTCCTTATCATGACAACTTTCGGTAACACTGAATGATTATTTTAATTTGACCTTAACCTTCACCTTTATATTGACTGATACAGACCAACTCCTGTCCTTCACAATCTTCAATGTTCGTTTCTACCCCGACTGAAAACTTAACCTTGAATTTGACCCTGAATATGAACCTGACCTGGCATTTTTCTTGACCTTTATCTATTCCAGTTTTGTGCTCTGTTCCTATCATCCTGAAATTCTCTACGACTAATAATTTTCCTTTGACCTCAACTTAATACCTTTAACTTTGCCTTGACCCTTATTTTAAACAAATCCTGTCCGCTATCTACTGTACTGATCCTTTCTATCACTAATTTTTAATATGACCTTGATTTTGGCTTTTTATGATACTGAACTTGACCATGGCCTAATTTTGACCTTCACCCTTTTCAGAACCATAGTCTCTGTAGAAATATTATCCTCCCCATTTCTAATAATGAGTGAGAATTTGACCTTGATCTTGTTGACTTGACTTTGAAATTGACATAATCTTGAACTTGATATAAACACTAGTTGAATATATCGTGTCTCTGACTGTCTTCCTGAATTACTCTCTCTGTGACCAATAATTTGACCTTGGCCTGACATTGTGACCTGACTGTGAACTTGACTTTGCCCTTTTTCACCCATGTTCCTCTTTTCACCTATGTCCTGTCCCTTACAATTGTCTTGATCTTCTCTATTACTGACCAATAATTTGTCCTTGGCTTAAACCTCAACCTTGCTCTTGCCCTTGCCCTTTCCCTCGAACTTGATCTGGACTTGACCTTGACTCTTCTCAGACCCATATCCTGTATCCTGACAATTTTTATTACTGACTGATTATGTGACCTTGATCTGGGCTTTTACATTGACTCTGTTTCAGATCAAACCCTGCCATTGACCATCATCAATGTATATTTCTATCACTGACTAATAATTTGACCCTGACCTTGACCTTTTGAAGACCCATATACTGTCCTTGACTACTATCCTCATAATTTCTATCACTGCCTGAAATTTTTACTACAGTTGAGTTTGGCCTTGAATATCACCTTGAATTTGACCTCAGGTTGACCCTGGCCTCAATGCTTTTCAGACTCTTATCCTGTGTTGGGTAAAGAACCTATACCACCACCTCTGCCACTCTCAGGTGCCACAGACCAAAAGTAGCAGTGAGGTCAAGACACGTGGACAGATGAAAGCCAGCACATGTGCAGTTCAAGCAGGAGTCATCTTGGATGGTGGAAAGTCTATAGCCCATTATTCTGAATAGCCAAAGATTAGCATATCACCACCATTCTGGTGGCCCAATCTGGCTGCCAGGTCAGAAAATGCACCCCTACCCACATCAGTATGCAATATCTACACCACAGGCTGACTTCCTGGAACTTCAACCTGGCCACTGGGACCCGCAATAGCCTCATCACTGAGACCTAGAACACTGTGGGCCATCTGGTCACCTCCTTATATGGAGTGGCAGGAAGGCCTGGATCCCCATGTGCCCCCACTCCAGACCCAGGCAAGGAGGGTACAGTCCAAGCCTTCAGAAGAGGACTTGGAAACATTTTCAGGAAGCTCATCAGATGACCCAATCCCATA
This sequence comes from Globicephala melas, assembly GCF_963455315.2. NCBI lineage: Eukaryota > Metazoa > Chordata > Mammalia > Artiodactyla > Delphinidae > Globicephala > Globicephala melas. Next base: position 160,757,118 of record NC_083316.1, on the reverse strand, counting down.
CATCCTACTCCTGGTCTCCTGGGACAGTCTTAGCTGGTGGGAGGGTCCCCCACATGCCAATCAACCCACCTGCACTATCCCAGGTAATACCTGAACAGTGACAGTGGCCTCCCTCCCCTATGTGTAAGTAAATATGTGGCAAATGTTTTCCCCTACCACATTGGGCATAGCAGAACAACCCTGCTATCATTGCCAGCCTCCTGAAACTCTGACTCAGGCCATAAAGGCCAGATTCAATTCCATTCCAGGGACACCCAGAGGTCTGGAGGAGCCACATAAAGGCAAAAGCCAGTCAACTCCCAATAGCCATCTTGAGCAGGAATAGGCCTATTCCAGGTCCTTGCGTGGGGGCAAGAACTCTGCCACTTACCTGGCCTCATCCCAGTTCCTCTCATAATCTTGGCCTGGGAAGGTTGAATGGCTTACTTGGGATAGTACCTCTTCTGAAGGGAGAACTAGAAAAAATGTCAACGTGTACATGTAGCAACCATGCCCCATGTGGTCTCATGGCAGTGTTAGGGTACTCTTCTTGGGCCTCTGGCCATCTCCACAAAGGGGAACTTAGAAGAAATTTTAGGAAGCACATCCAGCAACTGAGTCCCATGAGGAGCCACAGCAGGGCCAAGCATTTGGAGAATTCACATTTCCTGATTTTAAAACTTATTACAAAGCTACAGTCATCAAAACAACGTGGTACTGGAATTTTAAAAGACATGTAGACCAATGGAATAGAATAGAGAGCTCAGAGATAAACTCTCACATATATGGTCAAGTGACTTTTAACAAGGGTGCCAAGGCCATTCAATAGTGAAAAGGATAGCCTTTTCAACAAATGATGCTAGAAAATCTAGATCTCCACATGCAAAAGAATGAAGTTGAACCCTTACCTAACACCAAATACAAAAATTAACTTAAAATGGATCAAAGAACTAAACAGGAGACCTAAAATTATTAAGCTCTTAGAAGAAAACATAGTTGAAAATATTCATGACATTATATTTAGCAATGATTTCTTGGATATGATACCAAAACATAAGCAACAAAAATTAAAATAGGTAAATTGGACTACATCAAAAGTTTAAACTTTTGTGCATCAAAGAATATAATCAATGGAGTGAAAATGCAACCCACAGAAAGAGAGAAATAGTTTCAAATCATATATTTGATGACTTTAATATCCAGAATATATAAAGAACTCCTATAGCTCAACAACCAAAAAACCCAAATAACTTGATTTAAATATGGAGAAGAGACTTGAATAGACATTTCTCCAAAGATGATATTACAAATGACCAACAACCATATATAAAGAAGCTCAACATTACTAATCATTAGGGAAATACAAATCAAAACCACAATGAGATATCTGCACACCCACTAGGATAGCTGCTATCAAAAAAAAAAAAAAAAAAAAAAACAGAAAATAACAAGTGTTTGTGAGGAAACAGAGATATTGGAACATTCCCGTACTGCTGGTAGGAAGGTAAAATAGTGCAGTCACTATGAAAAACAGTCTGGCAGTTTCTCAGAAAAATAAAAATATAATTACCATATGAGCCAGCAATTTCCCTTTGTGTATATGGCCAAAAGAATTAAATACAAGCTTTCAAAGAGATATTTGTACATCCACATTCATAGCAGCATTGCTCAAAATAGCCAAAAAGGAGAAGCAACCCAAGCGATTGATGAATGAATTAACAAATGTGGTATAGCCATACAATGGAATATTATTCAGCCTTAAAAATTAATGAAATTCTGACACACATTAAAACATGGGTAAAAACTTAAGACATTATATGTTATAGCAGGAAAAATAAGGCACAGACCAACATCAGAGAGACCTGAGACATCCAGTAGTAACCCACAGGGTCCTTTCTCAGTCTCACAGAATATATTTCATCTTCAGATCATGAATCACCAAAATTGTGTGAGACATCTTGGTCTCAGTGGAGCCACAGCCTCATCTGAGGAAGAGTTTGTAATGCCTTTCTGAGCACACCACCAAAGGCAGGTTGCATAACCGGTCTCAACAGTAGAAATCAAAGAACATAACTGAAACCAATTGCAAACCGTCAATCTGTATGTTTTTAAAACCAGTACTGATAAACTGCTAAGGCTTCACCCTCATGTTCTGCAGACCCTAGCACAGATCTATATCAATCACTAGCTAGCCACATTTCATTCCGTTTTTGCCAAGAGTCAGAACCAAGACACTGGTGTTTCAAAGATAAACCAGGGTTGAAACAGAGTACCTGAGATTAGACCTGTACTTACATGGTCCAAGTCTCTGACCGTTAGTCAAGCATTTTGAATTACAAACCACTCATTATCCTTCCTTCTGAATCATTCAACATTTATAAAACAAAAGAAGTAGAAAGATATTACTAATTATTTGTATCTTGCAATGAAGGATAGATATTGCTTGAAAGAAACATTTCAGTTTACCAAATATTACAACACAGACTTATTCATAACCAAGTACAAACACGACAACTGGAAAGAAGAGAAAGGGAAATCTCTCCCAGCAGCCTCAGGAGCAGCAGATTAAATCTCCACAATCACTTTGATGTACCTGCATCTGTGGAATACCTAAATAGACAACAAATCATCCCAAATTGAGGAGGTGGACTTTGAGAGCAAGATTTATTATTTTTTCCCCTTTTCCTCTTTTTGTGAGTGTGTATGTGTATGCTTCTGTGTGAGATTTTGTCTGTATAGCTTTGCTTTCACCATTTGTCCTAGGGTTCTATCCTTCCTTTTTTTTTTTACTTTTTTAAAAATAATTTTTATGAATAATTATTTTTTTATTTTAATTACTTTACTTTATTTTATTTTACCTTACTTTATTTTCTTTTCTTTTATCCTCTTTCTTTCTTTCTACTTTTTCTCCCTTTTATTCTGAGCCGTGTGGATGAAAGGCTTTTGGTGCTCCAGCCAGGAGTCAGTGCTGTGCCTCTGAGGTGGGAGAGCCAACTTCAGGACACTAGTCCACAAGAGACCTCCCAGCTCCAAGTAATATCAAACTGCGAAAATCTCCCAGATATCTCCATCTCAACACCAACACCCAGCTTCACTCAATGACGAGCAAGCTACAGTGCTGGACACCCTATGCCAAACAACTAGCAAGACAGGAACACATTAGCAGAGAGGCTGCCTAAAATCATAATAAGGCCACAGACACCCCAAAACACACCACCAGACGTGGACTTGCCCACCAGAAAGACAAGATTCAGCCTCATCCACCAGAACACAGGCACTAGTCCCCCTCTACCAGGAAGCCTACACAACCCACTGAACCAACTTTAGCCACTGGGGACAGACACCAAAAACAACAGGAACTACAAACCTGCAGCCTGCAAAAAGGAGACCCCAAACACAGTAAGATAAGCAAAATGAAAAGACAGAAAAACACACAGCAGATGAAGGAGCAATATAAAAACCCACCAGACCTAACAAATGAAGAGGAAATGGGCAGTCTACCTGAAAAAGAATTCAGAATAATGATAGTAAAGATGATCCAAAATCTTGGAAATAGAATAGAGAAAATGCAAGAAACATTTAACAAGGACCTAGAAGAACTAAAGATGAAACAAGCAATGATGAACAACACAATAAGTGAAATTAAAAATACTCTAGAAGGGATCAATAGCAGAATAACTGAGGCAGAAGAACGGATAAGTGACCTGGAAGATAAAGTAGTGGAAATAACTACTGCAGAGCAGAATAAAGAAAAAAGAATGAAAAGAACTGAGGACAGTATCAGAGACCTCTGGGACAACATTAAATGCACCAACATTCGAATTATAGGGGTCCCAGAAGAAGAAGAGAAAAAGAAAGGGACTGAGAAAATATTTTATAAGAGAAAATATTTTATAAGAAATATTTTATAAGAAAATATTTTATAATTTTATAAGAGATTATAGTTGAAAACTTCCCTAATATGGGAAAGGAAATAGTTCATCAAGTCCAGGAAGCACAGAGAGTCCCATACAGGATAAATCCAAGGAGAAACACGCCAAGACACATATTAATCAAACTGTCAAAAATTAAATACAAAGAAAACATATTAAAAGCAGCAAGGGACAAACAACAAATAACACACAAGGGAATCCCCATAAGGTTAACAGCTGATCTTTCAGCAAAAACTCTGCAAGCCAGAAGGGACTGGCAGGACATATTTAAAGTAATGAAGGAGAAAAACCTACAACCAAGATTACTCTACCCAGCAAGGATCTCATTCAGATTTGATGGAGAAATTAAAATCTTTACAGACAAGCAAAAGCTGAGAGAGTTCAGCACCACCAAACCAGCTTTACAACAAATTCTAAAGGATCTTCTCTAGGCAAGAAACACAAAAGAAGGAAAAGACCTACAATAACAAACCCAAAACAATTAAGAAAATGGGAATAGTAACATACATAGTGATAATTACCTTAAATGTAAATGGATTAAATGCTCCCACCAAAAGACACAGACTGGCTGAATGGATACAAAAACAAGACCCATATATATGCTGTCTACAAGAGACCCACTTCAGACCTAGGGACACATACAGACTGAAAGTGAGGGGATGGAAAAAGATATTCCATGCAAATGGAAACCAAAAGAAAGCTGGAGTAGCAATTCTCATATCAGAAAAAATAGACTTTAAAATAAAGACTATTAGAAGAGACAAAGAAGGACACTACATAATGATCAAAGGATTGATCCAAGAAGAAGATATAACAATTGTAAATATTTATGCACCCAACATAGGAGCACCTCAATACATAAGGCAAATACTAACAGCCATAAAAGAGGAAATGGACAGTAAGACATTCATAGTAGGGGACTTTAACACCCCACTTTCACCAATGGACAGATCATCCAAAATGAAAATAAATAAGGAAACACAAGCTTTAAATGATACATTAAACAAGATGGACTTAATTGATATTTATAGGACACTCCATCCAAAAACAACAGAATACACATTTTTCTCAAGTGCTCATGGAACATTCTCCAGGATAGATCATATCTTCGGTCACAAATCAAGCCTTGATAAATTTAAGAAAATTGAAATTGTATCAAGTATCTTTTCCAACCACAACGCTATGAGACTAGATATCAATTACAGGAAAAGATCTGTAAAAAATACAAACACATGGAGGCTAAACAATACACTACTTAATAACAAAGGGATCACTGAAGAAATCAAAGAGGAAATTAAAAAATACCTAGAAACAAATGACAATGGAGACACGAGGACCCAAAACCTATGGGAGGCAGCAAAAGCATTTCTAAGAGGGAAGTTCATAGCAATACAAGCCCACCTTAAGAAACAGGAAACATTTCGAATAAACAACCTAACCTTGCACCTAAAGCAATTAGAGAAATAAGAACAAAAAACCCCCCAAGTTAGCAGAAGGCAAGAAATCATAAAAATCAGATCAGAAATAAATGAAAAAGAAATGAAGGAAACGATAGCAAAGATCAATAAAACTAAAAGCTGGTTCTTTGAGAAGATAAACAAAATAGATAAACCATTAGCCAGACTCATCAAGAAAAAAAGGGAGAAGACTCAAATCAATAGAATTAGAAATGAAAACGGAGAAATAAAAACTGACACTGCAGAAATACAAAAGATCATGAGCGATTACTACAAGCAACTCTATGCCAATAAAATGGACAACCTGGAAGAAATGGACAAATTATTAGAAATGCACAACCTGCTAAGACTGAATCAGGAAGAAATAGAAAATATGAACAGACCAATCACAAGCAATGAAATTGAAACTGTGATTAAAAATCTTCCAACAAACAAAAGCCCAGGACGAGATGGCTTCACAGGCGAATTCTATCAAACATTTAGAGAAGAGCTAACACCTATCCTTCTCAAACTCTTCCAAAATACAGCAGAGGGAGGAACACTCCCAAACTCATTCTACGAGGCCACCATCACCCTGATACCAAAACCAGACAAGGATGTCACAAAGAAAGAAAACTACAGGCCAATATCACTGATGAACATAGATGCAAAAATCCTCAACAAAATACTAGCAAACAGAATCCAACAGCACATTAATAGCATCATACACCATGATCAAGTGGGGTTTATTCCAGGAATGCAAGGATTATTCAATATACGCAAATCAATCAATGTGATACACCATATTAACAAATTGAAGGAGAAAAATGGTCATCTCAATAGATGCAGAGAAAGCTTTTGACAAAATTCAACACCCATTTATGATTAAAAAAAACATCCAGAAAGTAGGCATAGAGGGAACTTTCCTCAACATAATAAAGGCCATATATGACAAACCCATAGCCAACATTGTCCTCAATGGTGAAAAACTGAAACCATTTCCACTAAGATCAGGAACAAGACAAGGTTGCCCACTCTCAACACTATTATTCAACATAGTTTTGGAAGTTTTAGCCACAGTAATCAGAGAAGAAAAGGAAAGAAAAGGAATCCAAATCGGAAAAGAAGAAATAAAGCTGTCACTGTTTGCAGATGACATGATACTATACATAGAGAATCCTAAAGGTGCTACCAGAAAACTACTAGAGCCAATCAATGAATTTGGTAAAGTAGCAGGATACAAAATTAATGCACAGAAATCTCTGGCATTCCTATACACTAATGATGAAAAATCTGAAAGTGAAATTAAGAAAACACTCCCATTTACCACTGCAACAAAAAGAATAAAATATCTAGGAATAAACCTACCTAAGGAGACAAAAGACCTGTATGCAGAAAATTATAAGACACTGATGAAAGAAATTAAAGATGATACAAATAGATGGAGAGATATACCATGTTTTTGGATTGGAAGAATCAACATTGTGAAAATGACTCTACTACCCAAAGCAATCTACAGATTCCATGCAATCCCTATCAAACTACCACTGGCATTTTTCACAGAACTAGAACAAAAAATTTCACAATTTGTATGGAAACACAAAAGACCCCGAATAGCCAAAGTCATCTTGAGAACGAAAAACGGAGCTGGAGGAATCAGGCTCCCTCACTTCAGATTATACTACAAAGCTACAGTAATCAAGACAGTATGGTACTGGCACAAAAACAGAAATATAGATCAATGGAACAGGATAGAAAGCCCAGAGATAAACCCATGCACATATGGTCACCTTATCTTTGATAAAGGAGGCAGGAATGTACAGTGGAGAAAGGACAACCTCTTCATTAAGTGGTGCTGGGAAAACTGGACAGGTACATGTAAAAGTATGAGATTAGATCACTCCCTAACACCATACACAAAAATAAGCTCAAAATGGATTAAGGACCTAAATGTAAGGCCAGACACTATCAAACTCTTAGAGGAAAACATAGGCAGAACACTCTATGACATAAATCACAGCAAGATCCTCTTTGACCCACCTCCTAGAGAAATGGAAATAAAAACAAAAATAAACAAATGGGACCTAATGAAACTTAAAAGCTTTTGCACAGCAAAGGAAACCATAAACAAGACCAAAAGACAACCCTCAGAATGGGAGAAAATATTTGCAAATGAAGCAACTGACAAAGGATTAATCTCCAAAATTTACAAGCAGCTCATGCAGGTCAATAACAAAAAAACAAACAACCCAATCCAAAAATGGGCTGAAGACCTAAATAGACATTTCTCCAAAGAAGATATACAGACTGCCAACAAACACATGAAAGAATGCTCAACATCATTAATCATTAGAGAAATGCAAATCAAAACTACAATGAGATATCATCTCACACCAGTCAGAATGGCCATCATCAAAAAATTTAGAAACAATAAATGCTGGAGAGGGTGTGGAGAAAAGGAACACTCTTGCACTGCTGGTGGGAATGTGAATTGGTACAGCCACTATGGAGAACAGTATGGAGGTTCCTTAAAAAACTACAAATAGAACTACCATATGACCCAGCAATCCCACTACTGGGTATATACCCTGAGAAAACCATAATTCAAAAAGAGTCATGTACCAAAATGTTCATTGCAGCTCTATTTACAATAGCCAGGAGATGGAAACAACCTAAGTGTCCATCATCGGATGAATGGATAAAGAAGATGTGGCACATATATACAATGGAATATTACTCAGCCATAAAAAGAAATGAAATTGAGCTATTTGTAATGAGGTGGATGGACCTAGAGTCTGTCATACAGAGTGAAGTAAGTCAGAAAGAGAAAGACAAATACCGTATGTTAACACGTATATATGGAGTTTAAGGGAAAAAAATGTCATGAAGAACCTAGGGGTAAGACAGGAATAACGACACAGACCTACTAGAGAATGGACTTGAGGATATGGGGAGGGGGAAGGGTAAGCTGGGACAAAGTGAGAGAGTGGCATGGACATATATACACTACCAACGTAAAATAGATAGCTAGTGGGAAGCAGCCGCATAGCATAGGGAGATCAGCTCAGTGCTTTGTGACCACCTAGAGGGGTGGGATAAGGAGGTGGGAGGGAGGGAGACGCAAGAGGGAAGAGATATGGGAACATATGTATATGTATAACTGATTCACTTTTTTATAAAGCAGAAACTAACACACCATTTTAAAGCAATTATACTCCAATAAAGATGTAAAAAAAAATTGACAACTCTTTTACCTCCTTCCATTATTAAACATGAACTTTATGAAAAGTATCGATAGACTGATGTAATGAAACAGTTAACTGATTATTAACAAAATCTGTTCTTTCTCTAGCCAATCAGCTTTCCTCAGAAGAACAGCCTGTGGGGGTTTTAATTCATTCTCCCAATAAATTTGATCACTGATATCAGTTTAATAGTAAAATCAAATTTACCTTATTAACTATACCAGTATTACACCAAAATGTGGTTCACTATAAGTAAAGATTCTTACAAAATAAATCAGTTAAATTACAGTAGTATTTTTTTCAGCCTTCTCAGCAAAATCAGTCTTTGTACATATGCTGTCATGGATCAGGGTGTAAGTCACAGGTCAAGTCTCAGTTAATTATGGATTCCAGAGCTCTCATAGGCAGAACTATTGCCCTGTTTCATATACTTAACACCACTGAACTGTACACTTTAAAATTATTAGGATTATAAATTTTATGTTATGTGTATTTTTGAATAAATAAATAAATATTTTTCAAAACATTTTCAATTCCCCCTCCAGAGGAAGGGCACTGACTTGGGATGGGGAGAATGCCCTGAGAAGGTGCCCAGGGCCTGGCAGCATCCCACATGGGGCCCAGTTGTTGAATAAGCACCCCACACACACAAATTTTTCTGTCTCCCTCCAGAGGAGGCAACTATCCAGAGCCATCCAGGGCGGCATCCTGTGCCAATATGGGACCCCACATGAGCACCTTTCATCACGTTCATCTCACAGAAATGCCTTTCAATCCCCCTTTCATGGTGAGGACCAGCCAGTCACAGAGGTCTGGGGAGAAGGCCTTGGGCCTGACCAAAGTCCCAGGCAGGTCCTAATTGTTAGATATGCCTCCCAAAAGATTTTCAAATCACTCTTGAAAGGTGGACTGTACAAAAGGATAAAGGCCAGGGACTTCCCTGGTGACGCAGTGGATAAGAATCCACCTGCCAATGCAGGGGACACAGGTTCGATCCCTGGTCCGGGAAGATTCCACATGCTGCAGAGCAACTAAGCCCACGCACCAAAACTACTGAGCCTGCGCTCTAGAGCCCGCGTGCCACAAGTACTCAGCCCACATGCCGCAGCTTCTGAAGCCTGCGAGCCTAGAGCCCGTACTCCACAACAAGAGAAGCCACCGCAATGAGAAGCCCGTGCACCACAATGAAGAGTAGCCACCGCTCACCACGACTAGAGAAAGCCCACGCGCAGCAACAAAGACCCCACGCAGCCAAAAATAAATAAAATTAAATCTTTAAAAAAAAAAAAAAGGATAAAGTCCAGACCATACATGACAAGGGATCTCTGACTTACAAACTCTGCAGCAATTGGTCCAGAGAGTCAAGACTTGGTTGATGACTGCAGCTTCCCTAATATTTGCCCCCCAAAAGCCAAATATGCCCCCCAACCAATCGCATAGGACACCTGCTTGTCATCAGCCACCCCTGGCTTCCTCAAACCAACAGCCTCCAATGGGCACACCTGAGTCTTCCCTTCTCCACAATAAAATTCTCCCTCTCCACTGCCTGCCTTTGAGTCTCTGCCAAATGCAGCAGTGGCAGCTGACCCCCTGGCTCTAGCAAGCTCTGAATAAGCAGCCTCTGTTGTTCTCATTTGGGTGGTCTTTGATTACTTCCATACCTCTAGAATGGGCACATCAGCACAGGCCAGGAGCCCAGGAATGTGCCCAGAGCCGAACCTTTGTTCCCCATGGCCCCTGGTCATTGGGAACACCTCCTGAAAAGTCTTCTACGTCTCTCTCCTGAGACCTGGACCAGCCCAAACCAGACACTGAGGCCCAAGAAGTGTCCCGTGGGGGCCCAGTCACCAGATAAACCTCTCAAAATATTTCGTCTCCTTCCACAGTGAGGATCAGCTCAAACCAGTGAGGGAAATCCAGGAGGGTGCCTCTGGCTCCAGCCACAGCCCCACACAGGTCCTAGCAGTAGGAGGCAATACCAAAAAATCTTCCTAAATCCCATTCTGAAGGAGGGACTTGGCCCTGCCCAGTCAGGAGGCAGGAAAGTGTCCTGAGCTTGGCCACCTACTGCTTGCGCACTGGGCATCAGATGAACCTCCCAGAAACATTCAAAGTCTCCCTCCAGTGAAGGGACCTGGCTCAGGCCAGCTTGGGAGGTCTAGAGAGGGCATTCCTGGCCCAGCTATAGTCTCATATAGGGCCCATGATTGGAAGTTCTCCCACAGAATATCCCTAAACCCCGTTCCTGTGCCAGGAACCAGCCTGGTTTGGACAGGGCAGCCAGGGAGGTTGTTTCCAGCCCTGTTTCAGGCCTGCATTGTGCCCAATTTTAGGAGGTACTCCCCAAAATCTTTCAAAGTTCCACTCTGGTTGCAGGGAACAGGCTAGGGCAGCCACGGAGGGAACCCAAGTCCCAAGCAGTCCTGGGTGGGCCCAGTTTGGGGGATGAGGTGGGGGAAGAGAGTGTAGGGGAAGTCAGGCAATTCCTGGCATCAAAACATGAAATGTGCTGTATCCATCAAGCTAGGCCAAACCCCCCATGCTTCATGCAGGCTTGGGGAGTTGTCTTATGCGGCAGCTGCAGGAATGTCATGGACAACAACAAATATGACTCATGCCTGGTCCCTCTCCTGGCCTCCCTTGGAAATTTGGGGTGCAAATATTCACTCCAAGCAGCATCAGGACTCTAAGCCGGAGAGCACCTTAGCTCAGCCCAAGAGGACCATTCACTGTCCAGACTGATACAGTGACCTCGCAGTGCTCTCCTCAGCCCCTCTCACAGTGCGACATGCTCTCGAGGTCCTGCTGCCACTTGTCAGGGTGGGGCCCTCCTCTCACACACCACACAGCGGGGATCTGAGAGCAAGAAAGACCCTGGGTGGGGGCGCCTGATGGATGGCCTGGAGCTCCCAGGGCCGTGAAGGGCAGTGCAGGTGACAACAGGGTGATCCCCCTGCCCCAGGGAGGGCTGAGCACAGGAGACACAAAGGGTCAGGGATGACTCTAACTCACTGAAGCCACGTCAGAGAGAGCAGAAGCAGGGATAGGGTGGTGGGAGGGGGTGCATGCGGCCCTCAGGCATAGCAGGAAGAGCAGCCCCAATGTCCACATACTCTGGGGCATCCTAGGCCCTGCCCAGGAGAGCACAGAGTCACTGCATCCATTGGAGGCACCAAGCAGAGAGCATCCATCAGAGGCATCTATTATAGGGCACTGATTGTCTTGAAAGTCCTAAGGAGGGACATAACTGCAATCAACTCCCAGGAGTGGGGGTGGTCAACGTATGACCTGGAGCCCATGGGGAATTTACTGCAGCCAAGTCTGGTGTGGCCTCTCAGGGCTATTGGAGAGAGACTTGAAAATGTTTTCAGGGGCACCTCCAGCAAGTGGGCACCACAACATTCCTGTGGTGGTGGGGAAGGTGGGTAGCCTTAAAAATTCTAAAAAGCTGAGATGACCTCAGTAGTAGTGTTTGTTGCCTTGAAATGCAAAGCCCTGGGTGTTGGTGTGCACCCCATGAACAAGCAGCACTTCTTGCCATCTAGCACCTCTTTAATGGTGGCTGCTGAACCAGTTGAAGGGGGCCATGCAGCCCTGTAATTAGAGACCATATGATGCTGTCCAGGTCATATCAACTTCAAGAGAAATGCACAATATGAGACTTGTGCGTTTAAGTTTTATTCAGGACTTAAATTACTGAGTAATTTCTATAGGACTGAGACTGATGACTATAACCCAGGAGACAGCCACTCAATAGCTCTGAGTAAACTGCTCCAAAGAGGTAAGGAAGGAGCCAGTATATATATATATATACTGGATGGATGGCTGCCATCACAAAGTACCACAAACTGGAACTTCCCTGGTGGCACAGTGGTTAAGACTCCATGCTCCCAATGCAGGGGGCCAAGGTTTGATCCTGGTCAGGGGACTAGATCCCACATGTGTGCCACAACTGAGAGTTTGTGTGCCACAACTAAGGAGCCTGTGTGCCACAACTAAGGAGCCAGTGAGCCGCAACTAGGAGCCAGCAAGCTGCAACTAAGAAGTCCTCACACCGCAACTAAAGGAGCCTGCCTGCCACAACTAAGGAGTCCATGTGCCACAACTAAGGAGCCGGCAAGCCACAACTAGGGAGCCCTTGAGCCACCACTAAAGGAGCCCACCTGCCGCAACTAAGGAGCCCATGTGCCACAACTAAGAGCTGGTGAGTGGCAACTAAGCAGCCGGTAAGCTGCAACTAAGCAGCTGGTGAGCCACAACTAAGCAGGTGGTGAGCCACAACTAAGGACCCTGCCTGCCACAACTAAGACTCAACACAACCAAATAAATAAATAAATATTTTTAAAATAAATAAATAAGGAGCCAAGCATATTTTAAAAAAAAAAAACAGGGACTTCCCTCGTGGTGCAGTGTTTAAGAATCTGCCTGCCAATGCAGGGGACACAGGTTCGAGCCCTGGTCTGGGAAGATCCCACATGCCACGGAGCAACTAAGCCCGTGCGCCACAACTACTGAGCCTGCATGCCACAACTACTGAAGCCCGTGTGCCTAGAGCCCATGCTCCACAACAACAGAAGCCACCGTAATGAGAAGTCCACTCACCACAACAGAGTCGCCCCCGCTTGCCGCAACTAGAGAAAGCCCGCGCGCAGCAACAAAGACCCAACACAGCCAAAAATAAATAAATAAATTTATAAAAAGAAAAAAAAATTACCACAAACTGTGTGGCTTAAAAGAACAGAACTTTAGTCTTTCACAGTTCTGGAGGCCAGAAGTCTGAAACCAAGCTGTCAACAGGCCTGTGCTCCCTACACAGGCTCCGAGGGAAAATCCTTCCTTGTTTCTTCCAGCTTCTGGTATTCACTGGCATTCCTTGGCTTGTGGCTGCATCACTCTGCCTCCATCTTTACATGGCCTAATCCTCTTCTCTTCTCTGTGTATCTCTAATACTTGTCATTGGATTTAGGGCCTACCCTAAATCCAAGGTGATCTCATCTCAAGATCCTTGTGTTAATTACATCTGCAAAGACCCTTTTTCCAAATAAGGTCACATTCACAGGTTCCAGGGATTGGGACTTGGACATATCTCTTAGTGGAAGTACAGGGAGAGCACCATTCAGCCCATTCATTACAGGGTGCTTGGCAAAGTAATATATCCATTAAACCATGCCAGTTTACGTGATCAGCAAGCACATGTGTGAGGCAGAAGGGGACAGGGGAGTTTGAATGCTGTCAATGGTTAAAAGAAAAAAATTACACACTTTATTCCAGTAGAATTTGTAGAAACTAGCTCACAGTCACATTCTGAGGAGTAACACCTTATTTCAAGTTAAGCACACAAAGATCAAGGCATTTTTTGTGGAAATGTGCTAAGTTAAACAGTGCTCTCCAAACAAAGTTCTCCTTTCAGGTTAAAGCAAATCACAGTGCAGCTAAGCAACACTGAAACAAGCTCAGAGTCACATAGTGCAAAAAAAAAATATTGTGTTATTTCAGCTTAGAATAAATGAAGAAGAATCAATGCATTGAGAAAATGTGCTGTATTAGACTTCTCTTGAGAAAGAAAACCAATAAGATGTATGCGTGTAAAGATAGATCCATACCTATCTACATAGATGATACATACATACATACAAACAGAGAGAGAGAGAGATTGACTGATGTTGAGGTATTAGTTCACACGATTGTGGAGGTTGACAGGTACAAAATCTGCAGGGCAGTCTGGCAGGTGGAAGACTCAGGGAAGAGTTGATGTTGTAGCTTGAGTCCAAAGGCAGTCTGGAGACAGAATTCCTTCTTCCCTGGGGGAGGTCAGTCTTTTTTCTCTTAAGTCCTTCAACTGATTGGATGCGGCCCACTCACATTATGGAGGATAGTCTACTTTACTTGAAGTCCACTGATCTAAATGTTAATTACATCTAAAAAATATCTTCACAGCAAGGTCTAAACTAGTGTTTGACCAAATATCTAGGTATCGTAGCCTAGCCAGGTTGACCCATGAAATTATGCATCACACATGCTCCGAGTTATAAAGAGCCCACAAAACTAAAATATTATTTTGACTTAGAGACTTAGAACAAATGAAGATGAACCAATGTATTATTTGTGAAAAGGAAGAGTCACACAATCATGCAAAACTAACATCAAATTAGAACAAATGAAAACGACCGTAACTGTAATTGTGAAAATGAACATGCAGCCACACTCAGAGGGTCGTGGAGAAGTCGCCTGGGCACAGCTGCAGTCCTACATGGACGCTGATAGTCAAAGGAGCCACCAAAAAATATTTCTAAGTCCCCCTCCAGTAGCAGCAGCCAGCACAGGCCAGCCTGTGATAACCTGGGAAGGTGCCCTGGGCTTAGTGGCAGTGCAGGTGGGGCCCAGTTGCTGGATAGGCTTCCCCAAAATTTTTCTAAGTCTCCCACTGGAGGCTAGGACTGGCCCAGGTTATGCAGGAAAGCCTAAGAAGGGAGTCCCAGGCCTGGCCATAGTCTTGCATGGGGCCTGAATATGTGGAGAATCTCCCAGAAAGGTTTTTAAAGAGGGAAACTGGTGAAGGGCATTCTGGGTTCATCTCCAGCCCTGTGTCAGACAAAAATTTTTCTAGGTCACCCTCCCAACCAGGGAGGCTCTAGGAGGGTATCCTGGGTCTGCCCACAGCTGAAACTAAGGACAATTATCATTCATAATAGCCAAAAGATGAAAACAGCCCAACTGTCCATCAACTAATGAATGGAAAAACTAAATGCAGTCCATCCATACAATGGAATATTATTCAGCCATAAAAAGGAATGAAGTACTGATTCATGCTACAATGTAAGTGAGCCTTGAAATCATTACACTAAGCAGTGATGGTTGCACACATCTATGAATGTACTAAAACCATCGATTCGTCACTTTAAATGGGGAATTGTACAGTATGTGAAATATGTCTTAATAAAGCTGTCGTTGGGTTTTCCAGTTTCTGCATGTAAGTTTGGAAGTCACCACTCTGTCCTAACAAATAAAAAGATGAACAGACTGAAACGTCAACAACTCTTCTAGGATCTGGAAGGACAAACCACTGCCCCCAAGACTGGGGAGACAAACAAGTAAATACAGGGAGTCACAGCTTATCAGAGCAGAGACTCATCAGCAGAAACTGCTGCAGGAACCAGTGCCAAAATAGGAAAACCTGAACTGTAATTAATGAGTTGCTGGAGGCTCAGTGTGGACAAGTGTGACAATTTAAAACTCCAAGAAGACCCAGTCATAGAGGAGCCTCCACAATTTTTTGAGATTCACTTCCAGAAGCTTGATAGAAAATATCAGAAAAATCTCCTTGTGCTTCTGGCAGCGAGAAGGGAAAAGGAACCATTTGATAAATGCCAGAGCACTCTGTTCTTCACAAATCCTGCCATCAGGGGAAACTAGTTGACCAGAGCCTAACCTGCTGGGTTATTAGCAGTCTAACTGACCTGGGTAAAGGGAAATACCCAGCTCCAGTCAGCTCTAGCCATTATCTCCCACCTAAGGGAGTTCACAGTCTAGAGGCTCAGGCTCACTAAAACACTGAGACCTACTCTCAGCTCCATAAAATACTTCCCCATCCCCCCACATCTCACCACCACATGACTAAAGCCCTATTTACCACAGTCCCTTTTACCCAGTACATTATGTCTGGCTAAGAAAAAATTACAAGAGGGACTTCCCTGGTGGTCCAGTCGTTAAGACTCTGTGCTTCCACTGCAGGGGGTACGGGTTTGATCTCTGGTCCTGAACAAAGATCCCTCAGGCCGAGTGGACGCAGACAAAAAAGAAAAGAAAAGAAAAGAAAAAATTACAAGATATACTAAAAAGCAAAAAACACAGTTGGAAGAGACAGAGCAAGTATCAGAACCAGACATGACAGGAATGTGGGAATTGTCAGACCAGGAACTTAAAACAGCCATGATAAATGCAGTAAGGGCTTTTTTTTACTCTTTTTTTTTTTTTTTGCGGTACGCGGGCCTCTCACTGTTGTGGCCTCTCCCGTTGCGGAGCAACAGGCTCTGGACGCGCAGGCTCAGCGGCCATGGCTCACGGGCCTAGCCGCTCCGCGGCATGTGGGATCTTCCCGGACCGGGGCACGAACCCGCGTCCCCTTCATCGGCAGGCGGACTCTCAACCACTGCACCACCAGGGAAGCCCGTGCAGCAGTAAGGGCTTTGATAGATAAAATAGTGTGGACAAAGAATGTCGCCTGCCATTTCAGTAAACAAAGGATGCTGAGGCCATCAAGGCTTCAGCCTCTGCAGCCATCTCCAACGGTGGGATTCAGGATCGAGAAAAACAGGATACTGGCCATAGATAGTTAAGGTGGCCATAGATAGTTAATTATTCAAAGGAATAATTTTAATAATCCCAGACTCTTGTACCTTCCCATATACAAAAGCACTAAATTCATTAACTTGAAATGTCTGCTTTTCTTTAATTAACAGTAATCTTTTTTAAATTAATAGACTTTATTTTTTTAGAGAGGTGTTAGATTTACAGAAACAAGAGTAATCTTTTGATGTTCCGACTACATGGGATTTTTCTTTTGCAAAAACTCCTACATATCCTGGCTCCTCCTTACCTCTTCAGAACAGTCCCTCAGAGCTTTCTGAAAGGCTGTCTCCTGGGCTTAAGTCCTTAGTATGTCTGCTGAACAAAACATAATTCTCAACTTTTAGGTTGTGCATTTTTTTTCAGTCAACAACAACATGCAAGACGGTCAATGCAAGCAGAGAGATGGAAATACTAAGATAGAACCAAAGGTAAGTGCTAGAGATTGTTGACCTAAACAAAGAGGTAAACTGAGGCAAGTTCCAAAAGACGAGTTTATTCAGGAATAGTTAGAGGAACTGCAATTCAGGACAAGCAAACTGTAGCAAGCTACAGGCAAGTCCATTCAGGGTTTGGGGCAGGTTGTATTTATGGGCAGGGAAGGTAAAGAGAGGATAGTTCAGTTAGTCAGTTAAAATAAAAACCAGAGACCACCAGCCTTAGGAAAATTTCCTAAGCAGACAAAATCGATCCAGTCACACAAACAAAGCTCAATTTAGCCCACTTTGTGAGATCAACCTTGACATCTCCTGGGTCATCTCCCATTCACGCCTCTGACAAAACTTTCCAAAGTCAATATGAGACAACCTCTGATCAATCCTACATCATCTGAGAAAATTCCAATGCTATCATTTTGTGTAAATCAGGAATTTTACTGGAAATCAGTCTCTTAGTCCTTAAGTTTTGTCTTCCTGAGGGCATGTGTGTGAGATTCTCCACTTTATATCCTCTGTTTCTATTTTAGATTGAAATTCTGTCACAAGATCAAAAACAATGTAACAGGGCTTCCCTGGTGGCGCAGTGGTTAAGAATCCACCTGCAAATGCAGGGGACACGGGTTTGAGCCCTGGTCCGGGAAGATCCCCCATGCCGCGGAGCAACTAAGCCCGTGTGCCACAGCTACTGATCCTGCGCTCTAGAGCCCACGAGCCACTGCTACTGAGCCCGTGCGCCACAACTACTGAGCCTGTGCTCTAGAACCCGTGCTCCACAACAAGAGAAGCCACCGCAGTAAGAAGCCCGTGCACCGCAACGAAGAGTAGCCGCTGCTCGCCGCAACTAGAGGAAGCTGGCGCACAGCAATGAAGACCCAACGCAGCCAAAAATAAATAAAAAGAAAAAAGCAGAAAAAGAATTTTCTCTCATACAAGGTAACTTATCCACTGCCTAGGCTATCAGCAGATTTCTCAGTAGAAACCTTGCAGGCCAGGATAAAACGGTATGATACATTCAAAGCACTGAAAAAAAACACTGCTAACAAGAATATTTTGCCCAGAAAAGTCGTCCTTCAAAAATGAAAGCTAAATAAAGACTTCCCCAAACAAAGAAAAGCTGAAGGAGTTCAGAGCACTAGACCTTTCTAACCAAAAGTTCTGAAATGAGTTCTTCAAGCTGAAACAAAAGGATGCTAATTAGTAATATAAAAACACATGAAAATGTAAAATACACCAATAGAGGTAAGTATATAGTCTTATTCAGAATACTCTAAAACTGTAATGTGATGGTGTGTCAACCACTTAACCCTAATATGAAGGTTAAAGAAAAAAAGTACTAAGAAATAGCTAGCTACTGCTACAATAAGTTATTAATGGATACACAATATAAAGAGATGTAAATTGTGACACCAAAAACATAAAATGGAGGAGAGTAAAGGGTAGATCTTTTGTTTGTAATCAAAGTTAAGTTGTTATCAGCTTAAAATAGACTGTTACGTAAGATGTTTCAAGGAAGCCACAGGGTAAACATAAAACAAAACCTATAGTAGATACACACAAGATAAAGAGAAGGGAATCAAAGCACACTACTACAGAAAATCAATTCACATAGGAAAACAGCAATAGAGGGGAAAAAACTACAAATAGCCAGAAAACAATTATTAAGACAGCATTAGTCTATGGTCTGCCGTGGCTTGCATTTCCTGAATTGCAATTCCAATGGCTATTCCCAAATAAACTTGCTTTTGCTTGTTTAAAAAAAAAATGACATTAGTAAGGCCATATTGATGGCATCACCTATCAATAATTACTTTAAATACAAATGGATTAAATTCTCCAATCAAAAGACATAGAGTGGTAGTATGAATTAAAAAAAAAAAAGATTCAGGGCTTCCCTGGTGGCGCAGTGGTTGGGAGTCCGCCTGCCGATGCAGGGGACGCGGGTTCGTGCCCCGGTCCGGGAAGATCCCACATGCCGCGGAGCGGCTGGGCCCGTGAGCCATGGCCGCCGAGCCTGCGCGTCCGGAGCCTGTGCTCCACAACGGGAGAGGCCACAACAGTGAGAGGCCCGCGTACTGCAAAAAAAAAAAAAAAAAAAAAAAAGATTCAAACTATATGCTTCCTACAAGAGACTCACTTTAGCTTTAAGAACACACATAGGCCCAAAGTGAAGGGATGAGACAAGATATTCCATGCAAATGGAGACCAAAAGTGAGTAGGGGTAGCTACACTTATATCAGACAAAATAGCCTTTAAGTCAAATAATGTAACAAGAGACAAAGAAGGCCATTGTATAATGATAAAGGGGTCAATTTATCAAGAGGATATAAAACCTGTAAATATATATGCACCCAATTGGAACACATAAATATTAAGTAAATATTAAATGTTTAATAAATATTAAAACAAATACTAACAGATCTGAAGGAAAAAGTAGACAACAATTCAGTAACAGTAGGGGACTTCAACACCCCCACTTTCACAATGGACAGATCAGCCAGACAGAAAATCAATAAGGAAACACTGGACTTTGTGATATTGTGTTTTATAATAAGAAATGTAAAGTTGGCCTTTGTCTTATTTCTGGCACAGAGCTCCTAAAATCCTTGGAATTTTCTAAGTTGTAAGAGCCATAAAGGTGTGTTAATATTCATTAAAAAACCCATTCAACCACACCTGAGTCTGTTAATGAGGTGACTTCTTGACCACACCTAAGGATGAGGGATGGTTGCCAGGGGAACCAACCATGTTATTGGAGGGTTGGAACTTTCAGTCCCATCCTCCTTAACCTCAAGGGAAGGGAGAGGAGCTGGAAGTTGAATTGATCACCAACAGCCAATGATTTAATGAATCATTCCTATGTAATGAAGCCTCCATCAAAACCCAAAAGGATGGGTTTGGAGAGCTTCCAGGTTGGTGAACATTTGGAAGTGCTGAGAGAGTGGCAAACTGGGAGAGGGCACGGAAACTCCAAGCCCTTTCCCCATAACTTACCTGTGCATCTCTTCCATCTGGCTGTTCTTTAGTTATATCCTTTTATAATAAGCTGGTAATCTACTAATTTAAATGTTTCTCTGAGTTCTGTGAGCCACCCTAGAAAATTAACTGAACCTGAGGAGGGGAATCATAGGAACCTCTGATCTATAGCTGATCAATCAGAAGCACAGGTAACAAACTAGACTTTTGATTGGCATTTGAAGTGGGAGGTGGGCAGCCTTATAAGACCAAGCCCTTATCCTGTGGGATCTGATGCTATCTCCAGGTAGACAGTGTCAGAACTGAGTTGAATTGTAGTACACACAGCTGGTGTCAGAGAAACACTTGGTGCTGGGGAAAAAACCTGCACATCAAAATTGGTTGCATAACCATGACTTGAATTATATTTTAGGCCAAATAGACCTAAAAGACATATACAGTACTTTCCATGCAAGAGCAGCAGAATACACATTCTCCTCAAACCCTCATGAAACATTCTCCAGGATAGATCATACGTTACACCACAAAACAAATCTTAGCAAGTTTTAAAAGAGTGAAATCACACCAAGTATTATTTCTGAACACAATGATATGAAAGTAGAAATCAATAGCAAGAGAAAAACTGGAAATTCACAAATATGGGAAACTCAACAACACACTCCTGAATAACCAATAGGTCAAAGAAGAAATAAAAAAGGAAAATTTTTTAAATCTTGAAACAAACAAAAATGGAAACACAACATACCAAAACTTATAGGATGTTGCAAAAGCAGTGCTAAGAAAGAAGTTTACATTGTGTTGTGTTGGTCCCAGCCTACCGATAGTGATGCTATCAGCTAGGTACACCTGAGGCACTCACCCTGGCCCATATTACCCTTAGTGAGCCACACACACATTTCTCCAGCCAATGTTGTGGCTGGAGCAGCCCTTGGTTCTTATTATGATTGCAGGAAAAAACCGTCAGGGAATTTGAGGAACAAGATTTATTACTCACAGGTCCTGGAGCACACAAAGCATACCCCAGGGCTACACAGTGAGTTCAGAGGTAGAAAGAAAGAAAGAGAGAGAGAGAGAGAAAAGACCTAGGACTCTGTCTTTATTAGGATCCAAAACTGGTGTGTCTAGAGTTTTGTAGGTTCATGTTATTGGTTACTATAAAGCTTAAGAGAGACATTCCTTCTAAAAAAAAAAAATGGTTCTGAAGAAGCTGGGGGCAGGAAAGAATAAAGACACAGACATAGAGAATGGACTTGAGGACACGAGGAGGGGGAAGGGTAAACTGGGACGAAGTGAGAGCGTGGCATGGACATATACACACTACCAAATGTAAAATAGATAGCTAGTGGGAAGCAGCCACATAGCACAGGGAGATCAGCTCTGTGCTTTGTGTACACCTAGAGGGGTGGGATAGGGAGGGTGGGAGGGAGACACAAGGGGGAGGAGATATGGGGATATATGTATATGTATAGCTGATTCACTTTGTTATACAGCAGAAACTAACACACCATTGTAGAGCAATTACACTCCAATAAAGATGTTAAAAAAAAAAAAGAGGGGCTTTCCTGGCTGTCCAGTGGTTAAGACTCTGCACTTCCACAGCAAGGGGCACAGATTGGATCCCTGGTCGGGTGAACTAAAATCCCACATGCCGCACAGTGCAGCCAATAAATAAATAAAGCTTAAGAGCAGGAATTAGGGCATAGGAAGGGAGAAGCAGGATCACTCAAATGGTCAGTTATCCAGGTTACCCAGGGCTTTCTGAAAGAGGGACCTTCATGGGAAGGGGGTGGCCTAATTCCTTATCTGATTATTTTGCTAGTAGTTGTACCATACAGCTGCCAAGATGTTTATTCAAGATGGATGTCTTTTGAAATGGATGCCTTGACAATCAAAAGCTTAATGTCAGGCACTAATATAGCTATAAGTGCCTACATTTTTTAAAAATCTCAAATAAATGACCTAACTTTTCACCTCAAGGAATTAGAAAAAGAAGAACAAACTAAATGCAAAGTCAGCAGAAGGAAGGAAATAACAAAGATCAGAGGAGAAATAAATGAAATAGAGATTAGAAAAACAACAGAAAAAAAAATAGGACTTCCCTGGTGGCGCAGTGGTTAAGAATCTGCCTGCCAATGCAGGGCACATGCGTTTGAGCCCTGGTTGGGGAAGATCCCACATGACGCGGAGCAACTAAGCCCGTGCGCCACAACTACTGAGCCTGTGCTCTAGAGCCCGTGAGCCACAACTACTGAGCCTGTGAGCCACAACTACTGAGCCTGCGTGCCACAACTACTGAAGCCTGTGCGCCTAGAGCCCGTGTTCCGCAACAAGACAAGCCACCGCAATGAGAAGTCTGTGCACTGCAACAAAGAGTCGCCCCCGCTTGCTGCAACTAGAGAAAGCCCGTGAGCAGCAACGAAGATCCAATGCAGCCAAAAATTAATTAATTAATTTTAAAAAAATAACTAGCATCTTAAAAAAAAAATGAGCTGAAGACCTGAATAGACATTTTTGCAAAGTCATATAAATGGCCAACAGGTACATGAAAAGGTGTTCAACATCTAATTATCAACGAAATGCATAAAATGCATAAAAAAACCATAATGAGTTATAACCTCACCCCTAGAATGGCTATTACCAAAAAGACAAGAGAGGGGCTTCCCTGCTGGCGCAGTGGTTGAGCGTCCGCCTGCCGATAGGGGACGCGGGTTCGTGCCCCGGTCCGGGAAGATCCCACATGCCGTGGAGCGGCTGGGCCCGTGAGCCATGGCCGCTGAGCCTGCACGTCCGGAGCCTGTGCTCCGCAACGGGAGAGGCCACAACAGTGAGAGGCCCGCGTACCGGAAAAAAAAAAAAAAAAGACAAGAGATATCAAAGGCTGGTGAGGATGTGGAGAAGATTGTGCACTATTGGTGGGAATGTAAACTGGTGCAGCCACTATGGAAAACAGCATGGAGTTTCCTCAAAGAATTAAAAATAGAGCTACCATATGATCCAGCAATCATACTTCTGGGTATACATCCAAAGCAAAAGAAATCACTATCTCTAAGGAAATGAAATCAGTATCTCATAGAGATATCTGCACTCCCATGTGCATTGCAGCATTATTCACAATTGGCAAGACATGGAAACAACCAAAGTGTTCATTGACCAATATATGGATAAAGAAAATGTGAGATATATACATATTATAAATATATCTGTATATATTTATAAAACATATATATTACAAATACATATATCAGTAAAATGTGATATATACATACACATTACTCAGCCATAAAAAAAGAAGGAAATCCTGCCATTTGAGAAAACATGGATGGACCTTGAGGGTATTATGGTAAGTGAAAGAGTCAGACAGAGAAAGACAAATACTGCATGATCACATGATTTATATGTGGAACCTAAAAACATGGAACTCAGAGAGAGTAGAATGGTGGTTGCCAGGACTGAGGGGTGGGGGAAATGGAGAGATGTTGGCCAAAGGGTACAAACTTCCAGATACAAGATGAATATGTTCTGGGGATGTAACATACAGCATGGTGACTATAGTTAACAATACTGTACTGTATACTTGAAAGTTGCTAAGAGAGTAGATCTTAAATGTTCTCACCACATACACACACACACAGGTAACTATGTGAGGTGATGGAGGTGTTAACTTATTGTGGTAATCATTTTGCAATATACATGTGTATTAAATCATGTTGCACACCTTAAACTTACACAATGTTGTATGTCTATTATGTCTCAATAAAGCTAGAACACTTGAAAGAAAGGAAGAAAAAAAGAAATGTATGTCACCATGTTGCCATTTTAAAAACCTGTACATGGGCGTGTACACAACTTTATTCATAATTGGCAAAACTTGGAAGCAACCAAGATGTCCTTGAGTAGGGGAATGGATAAACTGCGGTACCTCTGGATAATGGAATATTATTCAGTGCTAAGAAGAAATGAGCTATCAAGCCATGAAAAGACATTGAGGAACCTTAAATGCAGCACTAAGTGAAGAAGTCAGCCTGAAAAGGCTACATATTGCATGATTCCAACTATATGATATTCTGGAAAAGAAAACACTATGGAGACAGTTGTGACAAAAACTCATACAGCAAAACAATGACTCATTTTTTGAAATAAGACTGCTTTGGAATTCAACATGTCACCAGGAAGGGGCAAATTAAATGGGACATTCTGTTTCCTTCCTAAACATGTAACTATTTGGAATCCAACTGTGATTTCACAACTTTATGCTTTAAAACCATTCTCCCTGAGCAAGGGAGCCTTAACTTATGATGATAAGTTAACATTGGAATGTGCTTCGGGAATGTTCAAAAATGAAAACATCTTGGACACCGATAGCAGCATATAAATTTATAGATGCAAAGACCTGATTGACAAATAGTTGGTCTACAAAACAAACCTGTTTTGGAGAGCTAGATACGAATCCCTACAAGTCAAAAAGCTTGTTGTTGCTAGTTAGTAAAATCCATGCTGAAAGGCTTTAGTTGGGAGGCTATTTACCTTGATGTCTTCACATTGGAATGACACCAATAATCAGAGTAGGGAGTTCCCTGGCAGTCCAGTGGTTAGGACTCCATGCCTGAGTTCAGTTCCTGGTCCGGGAACTAAGATCCTTCAAGCCGCAGGATGCGGCCAATAAATAAATAAATTTTTTTTGAAAAAAGAGAATCAGAGTAATTGTGGGCCCACTAAGAGCAGGGAATCAAGTCAACGTGATGTCATCTTTGTGTTAGTTTTATCACCACATAAAAGAGAAAGATGTTCTAAAGGTTGCAGTCCATTCAAAGAAGTATTTTTGGAAAAGAAAACAAAGTAAAAATATCCTACTGTGTAAAATGGGACAGAAAGAAATGCCACGTTATTTTTATTAAATATAGAATATTATCTAAGTCCTGTTGCATTTATGTTCTCCTTTTGCAGTCTTACATGTATATACCTCAAGAATCTTAAGAATATGCAACAATATAACCTACAAATTTAAGGTCCAGTAAAGAGTTTAAAAAGTAGTTCAAATATTACTGTATCAGAGGACAGAAACATTATAAACACATCATACACATTTTTCTCAAACATATTGTTGGATGTGTTTTCTATTAGTAGTACTACTAAGTACTGAAATACTAATTGCCACTGTTAATTAGTCCTATTGTGGTTTTGTTGAAACAATGGCATTTATGTAACAGGAAAGTAAATAATAAACAATAAGTAAACACCAATTTTTCATATTCTTACGTTAAAGTAGTAACTTTGTGGGTGTGTAATTATTACCTATTACATGACGCCTCCTGTCAGGTGTGGCTGTGTCCTGTCTAGACTCTCGAAGCCCAACAGCCCCGAGCCCTACCCAGGCCCGGAGGTAGGGATACCTCATCCCACCTTCACCCAACCCGCACCCGCACAAGGCCCGCCCTCATGATAAATCCCACCCCCTGAACACTGGTGCTTATTTATCCCCACCTCCGCAGTGTCCAGGCTCCGCCCCTCGTGGCCCAGACAGTGCAGTCTCCGAGGAGGACTGGCCTCTTCCGATGTAGGTTGTCATGGTGGCGCCCAACCCGCCTTGCCTCCTCTTTTCCGGTCTCAGTACGGCGTGGCAAAGCAAGCAGGCTGCCTTAGCCCTTTCAAGGCCTCTGTGTCATGGCGACGCCCCGACTCTCCTTCCGGCCACAGCCTATCATGGCGGTGCCCTGAGTAGCCACTTCCGGACCCAGACCCCTACATTGCCCTGGCTTTTCTCACTCCTGGCTGCCATGGCGGCGCCCAAGGTTTACCGGAAGTACAACATCGGAAGTGAGCCGTAGCCTCTGCCCTGAAGCGAGAGCGGCGCTGGGAAAGATGGCGGCAGCGGCGGCGGCGGTGGGCAATGCGGTTCCTTGCGGGGCTCGGCCTTGCGGGGCCCAGCCCGCCGGGCAGCCCAAGCCCAGGCCGCTGCCGCGCACACTCCTTGCCGCCGGCACGGCGCTCATAGAGAGCGGCGACGAGCTGGTAGCGGCCGTGTGGCCGTACCGGCGGCTGGCGCTGCTGCGGCGCCTCACGGTGCTGCCGTTCGTGGGGCTGCTCTACCCAGCCTGGCTGGGTGCCGCGGCTGCCGGCTGCTGGGGCTGGGGCAGCAGCTGGACGCAGATCCCCGAGGCCGCGCTGCTTGTGCTCGCCACCATCTGCCTCGCGCACGCGCTCACCGTCCTCTCGGGGCATTGGTCCGTGCACGCGCACTGCGCGCTCACCTGCACCCCGGTAAGTGTGCGCACCCGAGACCGACCCTCGGCATGGTCCGGCCTCACCGCGGATCCCAGTTACTGAGTTTATGTCCGTCCCCATCCCAGCCGGGGCCTCCGCATCTGCTGGAGCCGGGTCCCTAGAGGCGCCCTCCACCCTTTTGCGCTAGCTAAATTCTGGCCCCGCTTCTGACTTGGCTGTGTAACCCTGGCGTAGGTTACTTCCCTTCTTTGGAATTCCCCTCTGGTGTCGTCATTTAGATTCGATAAGGTAATAACTGTAAAAAGCTTAGCGCAGGGACCGGCATATGTCACCATTTACTAGCTCCCATACTAGCGAGTACTCGGTTGTTTCTCCTGGAAACGGTCCTACCTTCTTTGTTGTCTGTCTCCTACCTTGTTGTTCGTAGTGTGAGGTTAGACCTGTGGGATGGGTTTCCCTGTCTGTGGAGCTTGCTTTGAGAACTGAGCATCAGTCCTGATGGCCAGTGCTCAGAGCCACCCATGTCCACCCCATGACGACCAAAATGAGCTTGAAATGCAGTTAATTGCAGTGTTTAAGAGGAGCAGTGGGTGTTTGTGAGCAAGTGACTTAGCTGCTCGGAGTCTCTTTATGTCTGTCTGCAAGGGTGATGGTAAAGAGGTAATGATGAGGTGATGGTAATGATGCCCTCAGAATACAACAGCGAGGTAGTGCATGTGGTCCTTAGTCGTGAGATCTGGATGAATGAGAGCTGCCCTGGGTTAGCAGTTGATATCAGTGACTATGCCACTGCCCTCTGGGCTGGCCTCAGATGACACCAGCAGGTTATGGAGCCATGGGCACTGAGGTCAGCCTCCCCTCTGATCCCACACAGGTTTGTTAAAAGAAGAGAAAAAAGGAACAGCACCCAGGGCTGCAGAAAGAGAAAGAGAAACCACATCACCACCCTCCCTCACCCCTCTTTGACTCTAAGTGTGGACTGAATTCTCTTTCTCTTTTGAGAAAGTGAAATCTCTCTTATCCCAGGGGAGAGACTCAAACTTCTCAAACTTCTGGGGTTGGTGGCTTCAAGTCAGTACAATGAAGGACCCCAGTGAGGGACAAAAGAATGGAGGGAAGTTGGGGGGTAACACCCCCAAACTTCCAGCTGCCTATTGGCCTGCAGCTGAAAAGTGTGACTATTAACTTTCTCTCCAGGGATGGAGAAGAAAGAAGAACTAAGCAGCTGTGGGGTTAGGACAGGCAGATCTGGGTTTGCATCAGAGATCTCAGACAGGGGTGCTTCTTCTCTCTGGGTTTCAGCTTCCCCTTGTGTAAAGTGAGAACTGTAACACCTACCTCAGGGTGCCGTTGTAAGAAGAAACAGATGAACTCTGCAAAGCACCCGGCGTGTGGCTGGCCGCATG
The DNA here is from genome assembly GCF_963455315.2 of Globicephala melas. Taxonomy (NCBI): domain Eukaryota; kingdom Metazoa; phylum Chordata; class Mammalia; order Artiodactyla; family Delphinidae; genus Globicephala; species Globicephala melas. The sequence goes on along the minus strand of NC_083316.1, from coordinate 160,729,142 downwards.
TAGTGCTTTGCACTTTTCTACAGCGTTTCCTGAGTTCATGGTTTTGTTTTTTGTTGTTATTTTTGCCTGCTTTGGGGCCTGTGAACTTCTGGAGAGGCAGGGCCTTGTTTCTCAGGGTCACTGCCATGTCCCCCAACACCCCCCCCCAAAAAAAAACCCAAAAAACATGGCAACACAGGTTCTGGTGGAGCAGACGTGGGATGGATGCAGCTCACAGGATTCAGGGAGTGCCAGTGCAGTTCCATTCAGTGCCTCCGTGTCTTAGGTGCTGCAGAAAGAACAAAACAGACAAAACACATTGTTTTCATGGTGTTAGTGGGGGAGATAGAACTCAGCAGTCGATGCTAAAGAGAGAAAACCAGGATAAGGATTTTGTGAGGGATCTTTGGATGGAGTATCCAGGGGCAGCATCCTGAGAAGGTGACATTTGAGCGCAGGCCTGAAGCCAGCTGTGTGACCACGCATTCCAGGCAGAGAAAACAGCACGTGCCCTTAGCTGAGGCAAGGATGAGCCTCATCATCCCTTGTCACTCGAGGACACAGCGAGAATAGTAAGGGGGACGGGGGGCGGAGGGGGAGCAGCGGGGCAGGTGGGCTGTAACAGGCCTTGGCTCACGTGGACTGAGAGGGTACCTCACGCCGGGCAGCATTCTTCCTGTTTGAGTTCACCTTCGTCAGCAGAGCTCTGTGCGCTGAGCGCTGTTCATGACCCTGGCTTTATAATATGGGCGGGACCAGAGGCCCAGTGAAGTGCTGTCCCTTGTCCCAGTGACAGACTGGGGAGTGGCCAGTCAGCACCCACAGCCCAGTGGCATGTTCCAGAGCATGTCCACAGAGCTGCGGCACCTGTGACCTCCCCAGTGGAAGCCGCGGAGCTGGGGCTTGAGAAGGGCTCAGCGGCAGCACTTTGCCTCTCACAGGAGTTCGACCCCAGCAAAGCAACCTTCGTGAAGGTGGTGCCGACTCCCAACAACGGCTCCACTGAGCTCGTAGCCCTGCACCGTGATGAGGTAGGGACCACCTGCTCCAGCATGGGTTTGGATGGGATCCCCAGGCCCTGACATTCCCAGATCAGGGGCCTCTGCCACAGACACACCTCCCACAGGGCGAAGATGGCCAGGAGGTGCTGTCCTTTGAATTCCAGAAGATCAAGTATTCCTACGATGCTCTGGAGAAGAAGCGTTTCCTCCCTGTGGCCTTTCCTGTGGGAAACCTGTTCTCATTCTACCAGAGCAACAGAGGGTTCCAGGAGGACTCGGAGATCCGTGCAGCCGAGAAGAAGTTTGGGAGCAACAGGTGAGTCCCAGCGTCCCAAGCATCGCCCCTGCTGAGACAGGACTGGGCCTCTGCCTGTGGTTACCAGCCCGGGTCTCTATCCCAGCTAGTGGCTCCTTCCCCACTTGTATATGCCCTGTGGTTTGGAGGAATCCACCTTTTCAACAAAACGTCCCAGGTGGACGTGGCGGGCACCCTCTGAGAAACGTGTTCTAGTCTAGTCTCCCTCAGACTTGCCTGCTGATAGGAACCCCTCCACAGCTTGGAGCCTGGCCCAGGACTGTTCATCCTTGTCTTGTGTTTGTAACTTGTGTTCTCTTGTTTATTTTAAATTTTTTTTATAAATGTATATTGTTGTCATTTTTCTTATACATATCCCAGTACTTTATGAGTGGTGATAAAAAAAGATGGTGGTGAGCAGGATAGCTCTTGTTTGTACCAGATGGAATGCAGATGCTCTGTCAGCACTTTCTCCTTTAACCTTCACCAAAACCACCAGTGTTGACGGGAGCTGGGAGGGGTCAGAGCTGGGCTTCAGAGCCCCCATCCTGGCCATGGTGATAATTGTTCTTGACTCAAAAACGCTCAGAATCTCTAGGAAATTATTTCTTGACATAGTTGCTTTTCAAAAAATTACAAATACGTTACTGCAACCAGCGATCTAGTAGGAAGGTTTATAGGAAACATTTACTGATCCTCCCCTACCCAAGCCAGGTCAACCATGGTGGCAGCCTGGGATGTCCACTTTCACACCGTCCTTGCTTACGCAAAGGTACCCTACACAGTCCAGGGTGGGGCTCAGTTTTTATTGCAATGCAGCCACTGTGCAGTTTCTTTTTCTCAAATCCCATGTCCTGGATATCACTCCAGTTCTGCAGGGCAAAACAAGGACAGCCATAAAGGACCTGGCTGGTCCCATGGCCAGACAGGGCCACCACACAGAGTGCTGTAGAGCACACTTTTTGGCCCTGCTTCTCAAATTCCAGGGCTTTTATTTAGGGAGTCTTTGGAACATCCCAGCTCAGGCGCCCCCTCTCCATAGTGGGGTGGGGCTCAGGCACTGTATTTCAGGCCCCAGGGGACTCCACAGCACCTAGCTGCCGGGCCTCCTCTGTGCAGCTTCAGGGCTCCCGTCCCACGGTCAGCCATTCCTCTCCCCCTGCCTTGTCACCCACCCAGATGATAGGTTCTCGTCTTGCACCAGCCCCGCTCAGGGGGGCGGCTGCCTGAAGAGCCCAGTGCTGATTCAGAAGCTTCATCTGGGCTCTGCAGAGCAGAGGGCTGGGGGCAGTCAGCGCACCTGCTTCAGTGCCACATGGTCAAGGAGAGCCGTAGTTGAGCATCCCAATGTCTGGAAGCTCACCATTGCCCCTAGTTGCCCAGGGAGCCCGTCCATGCCCGGAAGTGGAGGTGTTCAGGGGTGGGGCCCCTGAGGCTTCCCACCAGGAACAGGGCGTGGCATCTGGTCTCTTTCAGGGCCGAGATGGTGGTGCCTGACTTCTCAGAGCTGTTCAAGGAGAGAGCCACCGCGCCCTTCTTTGTGTTCCAGGTAAAGCAGCAGCTCTGGTCCTTCTCCCCACCCTGTTCCTTCGGGCTTTCACAGTCCGCCTCCAAACGTGAAAACCTCTCCCTGTCCTCGTGGTCAGAGCCTGTGGGCACAACGGCCCTCGTGTGCCATCCAGTCCTCCGGAGGCATTCTCCCTGCGTTCCCAGGAACAGACAGGCCTGTGTCCCATAGGTGTTCTGCGTGGGACTCTGGTGTCTGGACGAGTACTGGTACTACAGTGTCTTCACACTCTCCATGCTGGTGGCCTTCGAGGCCTCCCTGGTGCAGCAGCAAATGCGGAACATGTCAGAGATCCGGAAGATGGGCAACAAGCCCCACATGATCCAGGTATGGCCAGTAGCGTGACGGGTGGGTAGGAGGGTCCCTGTGGTCTTGGGGTGGGCGAGGCATGGGCACATCCCCAGAGCTGACGGAACCCCACCCCCTCCCAGGTCTACCGGAGCCGAAAGTGGAGGCCCGTTGCCAGCAATGAGATTGTTCCTGGGGACATCGTCTCAATCGGTGAGGCCCAGTTCTGCTCCTTCCCGGTGGGAGCCCAGGCCTCAGGCTCTGTCCAACCCTCCTGCCCCTGCCCTGCAGGCCGCTCCCCACAGGAGAACCTGGTGCCATGCGACGTGCTGCTGTTGCGGGGCCGCTGCATCGTGGACGAGGCCATGCTCACTGGGGAGTCGGTGCCCCAGATGAAGGTGCTGGGTCAGGAGTGGAGGGAGGGGGGTCCTCGGGCGCGTCACTGTCCCATCCATTGAGGAGGACACAGGCCAGGGAAGGGCTGGTGGCTGGGCCAGGAGACTGGAGGAGGCATAGCATCTGGATGGAGACCCTGGGTTTCCTGGCAGGTCAGTGCCCTGGACTAAGGGGAGCCAGGTGGTGATGAGGAAAGGGAAGGAGATGAGAGGCCAGGAGCATCGGTGGGGTGTCAGGCACCCTGGGATCTCAGGCTGAGGTGGGATGACAGAAACCGGGAAGCTGTGAATCCGGGGTTACTCCCTGTACAGGGTTACAGGGAGTCTATGCTGCACACAAAGGTGGAAAGACAGGGTGGAGCCCCCGCCCCTGTGAGGTGCACCGGCTTGGATGGGGAGCCCTGTGAGGGTCAGGCAGGTTCCTCCCAGCCCCAGGGTCCGGCTCTCCAGCCTGGGGATGGAGAAGGAGGCCAAGGTAGGACTAGCCATTGACTTTCCTGTCGTTCCCAGGAACCCATCGAAGACCTCAGCCCCAACCGAGTACTGGACCTCCAGGCCGACTCCCGGCTCCACGTCATCTTCGGGGGCACCAAGGTGGTGCAGCACATCCCTCCCCAGAAAGCCACCACAGGCCTGAAGCGTAGGTGCCTCAGGGGTGTCTGGGGGTGTCCTAGCCCTGCCACCCCCAAACCCTCAAAGTCTGCTTGGCTTTGAGAGAGTCGGGATGAGCAGACATGAATGACGCTGGTCCTTTTTCTCCCCAGCGGTGGACAGTGGGTGTGTGGCCTACGTCCTGAGGACCGGATTCAACACATCCCAGGTGTGGCACCTTGCCCAGTTCTGAGGAGGGTGGTCCCTGGGGCGTATGGTGGACAGCTGAGATGGCAACTCTTTCAGACCCCAGAACATCCACCCCATAGGCTCACTCTGATACCAGGTACTGGGCTGGGGGCCAGAGTGCTGAGACAAGCCCCAGACTAGGCCTGCTTTCCCCGGCTGGGGTTCTGCCTCACAGACAGTAGACTGATTTTGGTCCCGCACACTTGGGAATCACAGTCTGGGCCATAAACTTTTCACTGAAGTGGCGTGAGGATTCCTTGGTAGAGACGATGGTCAGATCTCCTTCCAGAAAATTCATCCCTCCGCCCCAATCTCAGCCACTTCCTTCCCTGACCCCGAGTCTTCAATCACTGGTCTCCGTAACTCTGTAGCTGTTGGCTGAGTTGCAGCCACCCACATAGCTGTGCAGTTCCTGGAACAGCTGTGTTGTCAGCTGTGGCGCTCAGTCAGCCCAGGCAGGCACTCCCCAGCAGCAGAGAGAACCTGGCCCTGGTGCTTTTAGGGAGGAAAGGCCGCCACCCTCCCAGGGAAGATCTCTGTCCCTCCGTCCCTCTAGGGCAAGCTGCTGCGCACGATCCTCTTTGGGGTCAAGAGGGTGACAGCGAACAACCTGGAGACCTTCATCTTCATCCTCTTCCTCCTGGTCTTTGCCATTGCGGCAGCCGCCTACGTATGGATCGAAGGTAAGCACCGTGACCACTCCCCTCCGCCTCCCCCATCTGCTGGACCCCGTGCCCGTGGCCCCCAGGCTGTCAGGCCCTGTCTTCGCAGGTACCAAGGACCCCAGCCGGAACCGCTACAAGCTATTTCTGGAATGCACGCTGATCCTCACTTCTGTCGTGCCCCCCGAGCTGCCCATTGAGCTGTCTCTGGCCGTCAACACTTCCCTCATTGCTCTGGCCAAGCTCTGTGAGTCTCTGGGGCAGGGACAAGGTGCCGAGTGGGCTGGGGCCCGGCAGCACCCCTGACACTGGCTCCCACCACCCAGACATGTACTGCACGGAGCCCTTCCGGATCCCCTTCGCCGGCAAGGTGGAGGTGTGCTGCTTTGACAAGACAGGGACCTTGACCAGCGACAGCCTGGTGGTGCGCGGTGTGGCCGGGCTCCGGTGAGTGTGGGGAGTCTGGATCGTGAGGCGCCGAGCCGGGGGCGTTCTGGGAACTCAAGGGACAGACAGCTGCCCAGCCCAAGCCTTCGAAGTGAGGGCCTGTCACAGGCCCTACCACAGAGGTCCATTCTAGGGGGCCCCCAAGCATTCTTCAGTGTGAGCGACAGTGGCAGGGGGCTCAGCTTGGGCTCCAGGCAGCCACGTGACCTCTGGGGGCATTCATGAGACGCGTGCAGGTGTCGCAGGGACCAAGACAATACCCTGCGGCCCCCCACTGTGACCAGCAATTCCCAGGGGGTCCCTCTACCCAGTCACCTCCACCCTGGTAACCAGCTATTCTTCCTCCTTGCAGAGATGGGAAGGAGGTGACCCCTGTGTCCAACATCCCCATAGAAACACACCGGGCTCTGGCCTCATGCCATTCCCTCATGCAGCTGGATGACGGCACCCTTGTGGGTGACCCGCTTGAGAAAGCCATGCTGACGGCCGTAGACTGGACACTGACCAAAGGTGAGGGGCTGGAGCCTCGGCCATACCGCAGCTCTTACGTCCCCGGGCAGGCGGGGTGTGCCTCTCAGGCACCTGTGTGTTCAACTCAGGCAGGTGCGTGGGCACAGGCTCACTTCTGACCTGGGGCAGGGTCCTCCATACCCAGATCTCCCAGCTCGGACCCCTCCCAGAGCCAGGAGTTCCTGCAGGCCCCGGGTCTGGAGGTGGGGGGAGGAAGGGGATGGAGGGAGGAAGGGCACGGAGGGGGCAGGTGGGGGCTTGGCTGCCTCTTTGGAGCGAAGGCCCTCAGGACTCGTACTTATTTGTTTCCAGATGAGAAAGTATTCCCCCGAAGTATTAAAACTCAGGGGCTGAAAATTCACCAGCGCTTTCATTTTGCCAGTGCCCTAAAGCGAATGTCCGTGCTCGCCTCCTACGAGAAGCTTGGCTCCACCGATCTCTGCTACATCGCGGCTGTGAAGGGGGCCCCTGAAACCCTGCACTCCATGGTGAGCCAGGCCTGGCCCAGGATGGGGAGGGGGGTGCGGGGCGGTTGGTGACATCCCCCTGCGTTCCCTGCAGTTCGCCCAGTGCCCACCTGACTACCACCACATCCACACGGAGATTTCCCGGGAAGGAGCCCGTGTCCTGGCGCTGGGGTATAAGGAGCTGGGGCACCTCACTCACCAGCAGGTAAGGGCCCAAGCCCCCCCACCTACCGGCCCCTTGTCCACATCACCTTCTGTCCCCTGTGACCCATTTCCCCTGTGAAATGGGCACAATTTCATCTTCCTCCTGCCTGGTCTCTACCTTTGGAGGCCCCAGGTGGCACTCAGTCCTCACTTCCTTCTCCTCCCCTGCATGCCCCATTCCCCACGGACCCCATCCCACCCCAGAACCCAGGGCTGCTCCCTAGAGAGCACACCCAGGTCTCACCTCCTATCCTCACATCCACGGGTTCTCTCACACCCCCTTGGGGAACACCCTGGGGCACCTTGGGTTCCCTATCTCCAGCCCAGCTCCACCCCTGCCTTGCCCAACCACCTGGTCACTGCATGGTCTTGAGGTATCCCCAGCCCTCGGTCACCCCCCACATCCCATTGGCTGTAGGCTCTCCTCCCACCTCCAGTACCAATGCTGCTCCTTTACCAGCTTCCACCTTGGCCCTCATCCAAGTGGCTTTCATCTGCTTGCACCCAGTGGCCATGAGGTCCTTCCAGAATGTACACCAGGTCACACCTCTGTTCAGAGCCTCGTTCAAGGCCCGTTCCTGAGCCTAGTTACAGACCTTTCAGAGCCACCCGGCTCTGTGCCACCCCACGACCCTCTCTGCCCCATTCCCCTGGCTTCATCTCTCTTGTGGTACTCAGTGCTCTGATTTCTGTGACTTTCTTTATTACATGTCTTCTCCAGTAGAAGGCAAGCTCCGTGAGGGCAGAGATCTTTTAGTTTCTGATACGAGATAGAGCGTGAGCTCTTGCTCGGTGGTTATCAAAGGAGAGTCCCAACTTTCCTGTCCTAGAAGATGAAATACAGGGACTTTGTGTCACGCTGTTGTCCATGGTAGTGGGTAGAGGCACCATTGCGGGGCCAGGGCCACCCAGCCACTGCTGAGCCCCTCTACCACCAGGGCGCCTCTCACCCTCCCCACACCTCTCACCTTCTGACCCTCCAGTGTCCCTCCTGCAAGGATGGGGCCTTCTCTGACCTCTCCCCACCCAGCGTGTTGTCAGAGCTTGGGAAATGGGGGAGGGGGAGAGACAAGTCATGAGAGCACTGCTGTGTCCATCCACAGGCCCGGGAGCTCAAGCGGGAGGCCCTGGAGTGCAACCTGAAGTTCGTCGGCTTCATTGTGGTCTCCTGCCCACTCAAGGCTGACTCCAAGGCCGTGATCCGCGAGATCCAGAACGCCTCCCATCGGGTACAGCCACTGGACCCCTCCCCACCAGGCCCCATGGGTGGGCAGTCTTGGCTACTCCTTACAGAGAGGGAGACATGACAGTAGAGGACAGTTCCATCCTCAGTGGGGCATTCAGCGGTGGGTATCTGGGTCTTGGAAGCAAAGGTTCCATGGCGTTTGGTTGAGCTCCACCATGGCTTGGACACTCGTGCTATCCCTCATGCCTGAGGGTGCTCTGGGACTCAGTCTGTGCCCATCTTTCTCACATCACTTTCTCAGGCCCCCAGCATCACTGGGAGGTGAGGGCTATTCCCCCCACTCCGCCCCATCTTAGGAAAAAGCTGAGGCTGGGTTGGAGGATGTGGAGACAACACCCAGACAGGCTGTGTGTGTCCCAGTGGCTTTTCTCTGTCAGTCTTGGTGGTTTGTGTATTCTAGTTCAGGACTCAGTTTAGGGTGTGGGAGGCGAGCCTGGCAGTGTCAGAGGGTAGTGACGTGATTAGTCCTCACCTGGCCTCAGCAGTCAAGGCCCATCTTGCCGTCACCAGGCTTTAAGCCAGAAGGCTAGAGCTTGTGTCATACCACCCCCAGTCTCTTGCCTGGAGCATCTACCAAGCCAAGAGGGTCCACACCAAGGGCTGGCTCTTAGTTTGTGTTGCCAATAAAGGCTATGGGTGTTCTCAGAAAGACACACATACACGTATCATTCGCAGAAAACTCCACTAGCTGAGGCAGGTTGAGGCTCTTGGAAGCCCAGTGCCCATTAGGGGGCCAAGCGCTTCCTCTATGGCTGTCCTCAGAAGGGACTTGGCCCCCAGGTCTCCAGGCTGGAGTTCTGATGCCCTGAGCCCTGCTCCACTGAGCCTCCGCCCTCTCCCCAGGTGGTCATGATCACAGGTGACAACCCGCTCACTGCCTGCCACGTGGCTCAGGAGCTGCACTTCATTGAAAAGGCTCACACGCTGATCCTGCAGCCTCCCACGGAGAAAGGTGAGGCCCCATGTGGTCGTGGGCTGGGGGGACCTTGAGTCCAAGAACAGCTCCCGCCCGGTGGCTCACCTCTGTGCCAGGCCTGAGTGAGCACGCCCAGCGTCATCCAGTACCCGTGACACAGGCCTGCGGATCACAGCCCTGCCCTGTGCGCACGTTTGGGCTGTCTGGCCGGGGAGCTCCACCCGACCTGTGCGGCAGCGTGCAGGCGGTCACCGGCTCTGGGGCCAGCAACACCTTCCAATCTTAAGGCGGTTGGTTGTTGTCACACCAGCCCACGTTTCATAGCCTCCCACCCACCTTGGGCCTGGCTGGCTGCCTGTGCGTGGCGAGTGCTCCCCTCGAGCACCGGGACTGCTGGTGCTCGTGTGTGGTGTGGCCAGAACCTGGGGCCGAGGGCTTGGTTTGCATTCGTCAGACTCTTTGCCCCACATGGGAGGGCTTGCCATTCCCACACCACATAGGAGGAAGCCAACCAGGTCAGCTGTTGGGGCCCCTGCTCTGTAGACAAGGAGACAGAGAAGTGAATCCATCCACCTGGATCATTGGGAAACACTGTGACTAAGGATTTGAACTCAGATGTCCTGGTTCCAGAACTCATGGTCTCTGGCCTCTCCTGAGTAACCAAATTGGGTGCAAGTGGTGCCTGTGAATCAGAAAAATCAAGGGACGAATCCAGCCCCAGCACCTCTGGCTGGTGGCGTGGAGTCTGTCAGATGCCGTAGGACAGCACCCGGTGCAGGGCCTGGCTTGGGAGCAACATGCACCAGTGATGTCACTGGGCTGCAGGCCAGAGGAGGGTGCTGGTATGGCCCGGCCAAGAGGGCTTCCAGGCCCTCCCAGCCCTTCTCTCCGTCTGTGCTGTTGAGCCCAGGTCTCTGTCCCAGTCCCAGGCACTGGGCTCTTCCAGAGCCTGGGGATCGTAGGCAGGTGGCCCAGAGGTGGCTGCCAAGACTGTTGAGGAGCAAGTGAAGCTGCTCTAACAGAACAGCCGCAACAGGAGCCAGGAGGAGCTTATTTTCCTTTCAAGCTCTGACAGCTCAGGGCCAGCCGTCCAGTGCTGAGAAGGCTGGTGGGCTGCCCTCAGCTGTCCTCGGTGCTCAGCACCCACACCTAGACCAACCAGCTAGAAAGGGGAAGTGGATAGCAAGCAGTGTCTGGCCTGAGGAAGTGATTCGGGGTGCCCTGGCCCTGGGAGAGCAGAGTTTCAGGCAGGCCCCCAGGGTTATGGGGAGGGGGGGGCGCGTATGAGGTCAGGCTGCCTGGGTTTGAATCTGGCCCATCACATGATCTCAGGCCAGTAGCTTAGGCCCTGGGTTTTCAGATCCTTTGTATCGGAGGTTTCTGTGCACAGTCTCTGTGGGGTGCCTAGTGTCTGGGGTACAGGTTGGTATGGACCTGGGGTGGGGGCCAAGAAGGTGCTCCAGAGAGGAGAGGCTAGGACGGCATACGTGGGGTCCAAGTGAGAGGGTCCACCTGAGCAGCTGAGCCCCATCCCTGACCCTGGCACTGGCCCTGCAGGTCGACCGTGTGAGTGGCATTCCATCGACGGCAGCATCGTGCTGCCCCTGGCCCAGGGCTCCCCGAAGGCACTGGCCCTGGATCACGCACTGTGCCTCACGGGCGATGGCCTGGCCCACCTGCAGGCCGAGGACCCCCAGCTGCTGCTTCGCCTCATCCCACACGTGCAAGTGTTCGCCCGAGTGGCCCCCAAACAGAAGGTGGGTACAGGGTGGCGGAGGGCAGGCGGGGCCCTGGGGAGGGCACGCAGCCCTCACTTGGTCCGTCTCTCCCCAAACAGGAGTTTGTCATCACCAGCCTGAAGGAGCTGGGCTACGTGACCCTCATGTGTGGGGATGGCACCAACGACGTGGGTGCCCTGAAGCACGCTGATGTGGGTGAGCCCCTGGGGTTGGGGGCTGTTCTGCCAACACCAGCTTACCATCAGGGACACGCCACTGAGCAAGTTCTGTGAGGAAGCAGTAGTGAAGGGACGGGGCAGGGACTGGTGGGATTGGGGATCTGAAGGGCTCCAAGGCCAGGAAGAGATACAAGTGTCTGAGGAAAAGTGTGGCGGAGACCACCAGGAACCTCTGGTGAGGGTCCAGGGCAGCTCCATGGGGCAGACATGACTTGGTTTTCTCAGGCCCCCGGGCACTGTATGGGCTCCAAGGGCCAAGGCCAGAGGCCAGGGAGAGTTTATAGCCTCGGATCTGTGTCAACAGAACATAGATGTCAAGTTGATGTTTAAAGACCAATTTAACCTAGTTTCAGTGCTTTTCAAATATTCATTTGGTTTATCAACCGCGATGTTTATGACACATCATTTACCTCGTTATGATTCTTGGCAATAAACTTCTTTGGAAATCAGTTAGTTTTGACCTACATAGCGTTATATACTTTATTTGGGTATTGTTTTTTTGTTGTCCTTAAGTAGTTTGTAGAAAGTAAGATAGATGCTCTCTTGAGGCACTCTTGGGGTGAGTGGTCAGGTAAAATGGGGAGGTTTGGCCCCGGGATTAGCTGTGTTGAACAGACACTCCGTGCTCTGTCCCTCTGGCTTCTGACACACACTCCCACCAGGTGTGGCCCTCCTGGCCAATGCCCCTGAGCGGATCATCGAGCGGCGGCGACGGCCCCGGGACAGCCCCGTCCTGAGCAACAGTGGAGTTAGGGCCACCTCCAGGGCAGCCAAGCAGAGGTCGGGGCTCCCACCCTCTGAGGAGCAGCTGGCCTCCCAGCGGGTAAGTCTCAGAAGCGGGGCACCAGCACCCCCTTGTTGTCAGGTCTCACCCGTTGCTACCTGCCTCATAGGACCGCCTGAGTCAGGTGCTTCGGGACCTCGAGGACGAGAGCATGCCCATCGTGAAGCTGGGGGATGCCAGCATCGCTGCGCCCTTCACCTCCAAACTCTCTTCCATCCAGTGCAGTGAGTCCTGCTGCCGTGATCCTCCCCTACCCCATCCCTAGGCCCATCCTGCCTGGCACCCACGCCCACGCCTGCCTTCCCCCGCAGTTTGCCACGTGATCAAGCAGGGCCGCTGCACGCTGGTGACCACACTGCAGATGTTCAAGATCTTGGCGCTCAATGCCCTCATCCTGGCCTACAGCCAGAGTGTCCTATACTTGGAGGGTGTCAAGTTCAGTGACTTCCAGGCCACACTGCAGGGGCTGCTCCTGGCTGGCTGTTTCCTCTTCATCTCCCGCTCCAAGGTGGGCCAGGACCCTGAGCAAAGCAGGGGCTCCCATCCCAGCCCAAGGGTGCCCTCTGCTTCTCTAAGCCATGGTTCTTGCCCCAGAGGTGCCGGGAGGCTTCTCGGATTGATGGCTGGTGGCGCTTGGGCCAGCCAGGGCAGGCTGTTAAAGGTGCCACCACATGTCTGTTTTATCCTCACAGCAGCCCTTGGGATGGGAACTCTCATCCCCAAGTTACAGATGGGGATCACGGGGCAGGGCGGGTGCCCACTGAGGCTCTTCAGAGTGCCGCTGCTCAGGCCCAGCACTGTCCACAGGCTGGGGTCTCAGGTGGGCCACACCATTGAGACAGATGGGAAAACGATTATCAAGAGCACTCCGTATGCAGTGCTGAGAAAAACACCAAGTAGGTCACACAGGCTGTGGGGAATGGCCTCAGGGTCGGTCAGGGAGGTCTGTGTAATGCTGACATCGAGGCCAACGCATAAAGAACAAGAGAACCAGCGAGGAACTAGGCACAAAGGCCGCAGATGGTCATGGGCTGATGCGAGAGGCCCTGGTGGCCAGAGGGGGTGGGAGGTGGTCTGGGTTGATCATACATGCCCCATGAGCAACAGGGAGGGCTTTAAGTTTATTCTAGAGCGGGGGCAGGGTGGATCTTAAGACCCCTATGGCTGGGCATTGAGCAAGGCGGGGGTGGCATCTGGACTGAGGGGATGGGGGGTGGACAGGGCTCTGGGGACTAGTGCTGACCTGTAAACCGCAGAATTTGGTGACTGCTTTCTGCACAGGCCTGCCAGGAAGCAGGGTAGGTGGGTGACCCCAGGGCGAGCCTGGGCCCTGACCCCCACTCTGCCCCTGCAGCCCCTCAAGACCCTCTCCCGAGAGCGGCCCCTGCCCAACATCTTCAACTTGTACACCATCCTCACTGTCATGCTCCAGTTCTGCGTGCACTTCATGAGTCTCGTCTACCTGTACAGCGAGGCCCAGGCCCGGAGCCCTGAGAAGTGAGTGCACTCCCAGCCTGGGGGTGGACAGGGTGCTCCCAGAGGAGGCAGCATCCCTCCGGTTGGGGGGGTGGCAGGAGAAACATGCAGACGTTGGCCTGGGGTGACCAGGGCCAGGCCAGCAGAGTCCACCAGGCAGAGTCCTGGTTCTGCGGGGAGCAGCAGGAATCATGAAGGGGCCCTGACCCCCATGTGTCCCTGAAGGCAGGAGCAATTTGTGGACCTGTACAAAGAATTTGAGCCAAGCCTAGTCAACAGCACAGTGTACATCATGGCCATGGCCATGCAGATGGCCACCTTCGCCATTAACTACAAGGTGAGGCCCAGCCCCTGCCCGAGCACACCCTGCCCACCCTCTGGGCTGCCACGACACACAGCTGCCCATCTGCCTATCCCCACAGGGCCCACCCTTCATGGAGAGCCTGCCTGAGAACCGGCCTCTGGTGTGGAGCCTAGCCGTGTCACTCCTGGCCATCGTGGGCCTGCTCCTTGGTTCCTCACCTGAGTTCAACAGCCAGTTTGGACTCGTGGACATCCCTGTGGAGGTGAGGGGCCCTGTAGACGCGGTCCCAGGACTTGGCCTGGACCTGTCTGCAGGCACCTGACTCACCAGCACTCCCTGTCCCACAGTTCAAGCTGGTCATCGCCCAGGTCCTACTCCTGGACTTCTGCTTGGCACTCCTGGTCGACCGCGTCCTGCAGTTCTTCCTGGGGACCCCAAAGTTGAAAGTGCCTTCCTGAGATGGCAGTGCTGGCACCTACTGCCCACTCTGCTGCTGCTGGGCAGGAGCCCCGCGAGGGCCCCAGGAGGGAACACTGCCCCCACGGTGAGGCTGACCTGGCCTTGCCCACCAAGACTGAGCTGGGACACCCCCACCCCACCCCCTACGGCTGTCTGAGGCCTGGCTGGCGGAACCAGCCCTGGGCCAGTGTCTTTGGTAAATAAAGCAGCATCAGTGATTTGAAGAAGCCTTGCCTCTGTCTCTGCACCGCAGAAGGGGTCGCTGGGGGCTGGGTGGTCCCCAAGGAAGGTCCTGGCACCCTCCTCATGGACTGTGTGAGGTTCTAACCTCCCTCTGCAACACATTCAGCACTGGGACAGGCCAAGCTCGGAACCCAGAGAGCTCTGCATATTTCCTAGTTTTGCAAGTGCCCCCATGTTTCTGTGGTCTCGCAGCTTCACATTTTGACACCTCAGGCACTGAAGGGAGTTTTGAGATCGATGCCATTCTTCCCGTTTCAATAATATGCAAAATACCAGCATGCCTTCCTCTCATAGTGTCAGATATGAGGAAGTTCAATCCAAATCATTACGAATACTGACTCGGGTCACACTCGGGATTCTGCACCACACAGGTCATAGCCAGGGTCTGACCTGCAGCCTGGCTCTCATACTGTTACTATCCTTCCTCTCAAAAGGTGCTCGCTCACTACAGCTCAGGAACTGTGCAATAGATGTGCATGAAAGCTAAGAGCCACAGTCAGAGATTTCTTGCCTTCTTGACAGCCAAAAACTAGAAAAAACTATTTCCTGTCAGAAATTACAGAGTGTGGGGTGTGGGTGCATTTTTATAACTTTGGCAAGCTGCATGTGATGACCTCAGGCCAGGGAACCCAGGCCCGGGCTTCTGGACGACTTCCCCCTCCCCACCGATGCTCAGTGAGGAGCTCTCTACCCTTTCCTGCCCTTGCCGCTTGGTCATCCTCAGCAGCCCACCCCTGACTGGCTTCCCATCAGGAGGAGTGTGGCCCACAGCCCAAGAGAGGCCCTGGGAGCCAAAGTGGGAAAGGGGCTGGGACCAGCTGTGAGCATCAGGTGGGCCCCGAACACTGGCCAAGGTTTCTGGAGGGGCGCGGGTGCCAGGTCCCATCCAGCAGAGGGGCTGCTGGGGTCACATGGAATCCTTGAGACAATTTGAGGCAACACGAAGGGGAGCACTCTTGACTTGTGATTTACTGGGGATGTTTCTTGCCGGGGCTCAGGGCGAGGGTCTCTGTGTCCTCCATGACTGAGAGAAGTGCTAAGGGCGCTCCGGCTCTGCTGTAACTGGGTCTTCAAGAACCTGATCCAGCACTGAGCATTACTGGGTGTCCCCCAGTTGTATCTCCAGCCCCAGCGTTGTTAGGGGACTTCAGTTTCAACTGGAATCAGGCGGGACATCACACCTCCATCCAGGGGGCTCCCATTGCCCCAGCCAGGTTGGGATGAGTTCAGAGGTCCAAGAGACCCCTGGGCAGGGGCGTCATTGGGTCGTAGAACGTAAAAGGTTTGGGACAGGCTCCTCAGGCCAGGCAGACTCTGTGGACTCACTGCAAGGGGAGTGTGCTGGGGTTTGGGGACCCCGCAAAGATATGGGGAGGGGAACCCTGGCTGGGATGGAGTCATTTCGGCAGGTCACTCAGGAGGTCCTGGCTCAGCCGCATATCCAGCCGCTCAGGCAGGGGGCGTGGTCCGCGCTCCCCTGCCGAGAGGGTGCGGCCGACCAGCAGAGGCGTGGTTGGGGGCGGGGCCTCCGCGAGGCGGGGCGACGAGGAACCCGGGCAGCGGCGGCCGCAGCAGGAAATCGGGGCTGGGCCCCGCTGGCGCCGGCGCGCGATTCCATC
Source organism: Globicephala melas (assembly GCF_963455315.2). Taxonomy (NCBI): domain Eukaryota; kingdom Metazoa; phylum Chordata; class Mammalia; order Artiodactyla; family Delphinidae; genus Globicephala; species Globicephala melas. The sequence goes on along the minus strand of NC_083316.1, from coordinate 160,713,483 downwards.
CCAATCCCCGTCCCAGCCGAGCGATCCTAGGGCCGGACCATGGACTCAACAGAGCCGGGTAGGCAGCCCGGGATACGGGATCAGAGAGGGGCCTCCCCCGACAGTATCCTACTCCCTAAATCAATGAGGGGCCCCGCCTATCCCTCTCCGTCCAGAGAGCCGGGAGAGGAGTTCCTGAATGGGGAGGACACGGGCATGCTCCACTGTGGGAACCCCCAAGCTGAGGAGGACCCAGGAAACCAGTCCCTGATCCCCCCTCCCCCTTTGGAGTCTTCACCCCGGATGCCTGGGGGAGGGGGCCCAGGAAGGGGAAGTGGCCGCTTCTGCTTCTGATATTTGTGATGGGGGCAGGGTGTCACGACGGCTGATGGAGAGGGCAACGCGGCAGGATCCCCACCCGGCTACTCCATTGCCCGGGGAGGGGGACATGCTGATCTGGGCTCCCTAGAAGTGGTGCCTGCGACAGAAATGTGGCAAGGTCCGACTTCGTTTCCGCCTGTCTTTGTGTCTCTGCTTTGCATATTGATTGTCATTTGGTCTTTATGCCTCTTGTGGTTTCAGGCTGGCTGTGTGTGTTTCTGTGGCAGGCCATGTGCCGTTCTGTCCCACGTGTATTTCCATCTGTCTGGGCTGAGGTCCATGTGGTTCCATTGTCAAGCCGGCTCTGTCCCGGGAGACAGTGTGGCTGTATCTAGGATGTCTGTTTTGTCGCTTTGCTTCTGGGCCAATGCATGTGTGGGTGTCTCTGCTCCTCTAAGCAGCTGTCTCTGTGTTGGGTTGTGCCTGAGTCCATCTGCCTGTCCCAAGTCGGGCCCCACCCAAGCCCACACTCCCTCCATCCCAGCTCAGACACCCACGCCATCCTATACTCCCCATGGGAACAGAACACTCTCTCTCTTCCCTTTCCCTCTCTCCCTCTCTCTCCCCCCCCCCCCCGCCCCCGCCCCACCCCGACCCTCCAAACAACCTGCCAAAGTGCTGTGGGTGGAGGGAGGCTTCCATTGGCCCATGTGTGATACTCCCCTCCCCAAGGGCTACCCTCAGCTCCTGAGAGCAGGAAGAGATACAGTGATATCTTCCGGAGCCTGGACAACCTCGAGATCTCACTTGGGAACGTGTGAGTCTGTGCCTGAGTAACCCCAAATTCCACCAGGATCCCCCAAATCCCTAACCATTTAGGTTCCTGAAACCCCATTAGGAACCTGCAACTTCTGGATCCTCAAAACACCTGAATATCCCAAAATTCAACCCCCCAAATCCACCTGAAATCCCCAAAGTGATCCTAGGGCCCCCACGTATCCTTCTTGTGACCCTTGTGACCCCTTAAAACACTTGAGAGCTTTATAATCCCACTCTGAACCCCAAAGTTACCTGGGATCCTTCAAATTCTATCTCAAGTCCCATAAAAAAAAGCTCACCTACTTTCCCCTCTAAAGCCCCATCCCTCAGGACTCCTAGATACAATAGACGTCACAGAGGTGATATCTAGGACCATCCCCAAACTGCCTTGGGGCCCCCAGCACCCCTAGGTGGGACAGACTGGGTGGAGGGTCTGACACCTCCTGACACCCTTACCTCCCAGGACCCTTGAGATGCTGGCTGGAGACCCTGTGCTTTCAGGAGATCCAGAACCTGACAAGACCCCCACAGCCACTTTGGTGAGGGATGGGACCAAGGGGACAGGGAGGAGGGGACCTCGGAGGAGGGGGTCTGAGGAAGGTGGAGCTCCTGCCCTGCTTGTTCCTGAATGCTGTCTCCCTCCCCCTCAGACGAGTGAAACCAACCGTTGGAGTGGTCCCTCCCCAGAGGATCCTGCACCCCTTACAGGTAGGGGGGCTTTGAGGCCAAGCGAGGTGGGGGGGGGCAGAAAGGAGTCATTCCATCATCAACTGCCTATTCCATGCACCAGGGACACGGCAGTGCACACAACAGATCTGAACCCCTGTACTCAGGGAGCCCCCAGTCTGAGTGGAGAATCAGTGTAAAACAACCTGGACAAATGAGAACAAGGGGGTGTTTGGGGAAGCCATAGGGTGTAGAACAGGGTCCACTGGTCTGGTTTGAGGGCTCAGGGAAGGCTTCCACGGGAGGGTTCAGAGGTCAGAGTTCCAACCGTCTGCCCCAGGGGAGGAACTGGACTTGCGGCTCATTCGGACCAAGGGGGGTGTGGATGCAGCCCTGGAGTATGCTAAGACCTGGAGCCGCTACGCCAAGGAGCTGCTGGCCTGGACTGAGAAGAGAGCCAGCCATGGTGAGGGCCCCTTCTACCGGGTCCCAGGCCCTGCCCAGACCCTGCAGTGCTCACACCCTGCCTGACTCACACCCCTGCTGTCTGCCCCCAGAGCTGGAGTTTGCCAAAAACATCATGAAGATTGCTGAGGCGGGAAAGGTGTCCATCCACCAGCAGGTAGCCATGAGCTCACCACCCCCCCCAGAGCCCAGTCTCTCCAGAACCCCAGCCAGATACCCCTAGATCCTCAGCATCCTCCAACACCAGACGGCCTCTCCCCACCCTCAGAGCCACATGCCACTGCAGTACATCTACACCCTGTTTCTGGAGCACGACCTCAGCCTGGGAGCCCTGGCCATGGAGACAGTGGCCCAGCAGAAAAGAGACTACTACCAGGTGAGGGGGTCCTTCATGCATTATTCCCTCCACAACCCCCTGGAGGAAGGCACCGTTACCATCAGCACCATTTGCTGATGAGGAAGCTGAGACCCGGGGATGCTGAGGAACTTGCCCAAGGTTACCCAGCAGAGATTCGAACCAGGCTTCCTGTGCTATTGCGAAACCGTGCTTTTGTTCTTCTGCGGGCCACGGGACGAGGTGCCAAGTGTGCCCAGGAAGAGAGCCTTGGCATCTTTGGGTCTAGGCACAAAGGATGGAGGTGACCACTGAGATTTTCTGGAGACACTGGGCTAGGGGAGGGCAGAGGTCTTCTGGGTGAGAAGACCCAGGAGAGAGAGTGCAGACCCAGAAAAGGGTCCAAAGGATGAAAGACATGTGGCCCCAGTGAATGCAATGATCGAGTAGCCCTGAGGCAGCATCCCCATTCCCCATCCTTCCCAGCCCCTGGCTGCCAAACGGACTGAGATTGAGAAGTGGCGGAAGGAGTTTAAAGAGCAGTGGATGAAAGAGCAGAAGCGGATGGTAAGGTCTAGGGTGGGGGGCTGGGGAAGCGGACTGGGGAAGGAGATGAAGAAGCAGTGACCGCGTCCCTCCTCCACCCACAGAATGAGGCGGTGCAGGCACTGCGGCGGGCCCAGCTCCAGTATGTGCAGCGCAGCGAGGACCTGCGGGTGCGCTCCCAGGCGTCCCCCGAAGACCCGGCCCCCCAGGCCCAGCCGGGACCCAACAAGCAGCAGGAGCGGCGGCGGCGCTCGCGAGAGGAGGCCCAGACCAAGGTGGGGACTCGGCTCCGTGCCCCCCTGTGCTTCGGCACCCCCGGTCCCACGATCTGTCCCACACACGCTCCCTGCCTTTTTCTCTCCAGGCGCTGGAGGCCGAGGCGCTGTACCAGGCCTGCGTCCGCGAGGCCAATGCGCGGCAGCAGGACCTGGAGGCCGCCAAGCAGCGGATCGTATCACACGTGCGCAAACTGGTGCTGCAGGGGGACGAAGTGCTGAGGCGGGTGAGACCCTAACCTGACGGCTGCCCACCACACTCATTCGCCCTGGCTAGGCGCCTCCTGCCCCTAAACCACCTCCAGAGCACCAGGACCCGCTCCCTCTTGCTGGACAGTCAGTTCCGCCCCCCAGACCCTGACTGCACTTCCCCCTCGGCCCCCTCCCAGGGGGTCCTACCCCCAAGATGACCCACCCTGGTTCTGACCACACCCCCAACCCCAGCTGCGGGCTCCTGTCCCTAAGCCACCTCCCACTGCCCGGCCCCGCCCCCAAACCTGGACCGAGCTGGTATCTCTCAGGGTCAGGCCATGCCCCAGGCTCCCAGGCCCAGCCCCTCTCTCACCTGAGGCCTCCGCCCCACAGGTGACCCTGGGATTGTTCGGGCTGCGAGGGGCTCAGGCAGAACGCGGCCCCCGCGCCTTCGCCGCCCTGGCCGAGTGCTGCGCGCCCTTTGAGCCGGGCCAGCGATACCAGGAGTTCGTGAGGGCGCTGCGGCCCGACGCCCCACCGCCCCTGCCACCAGCCTTCTCTTTCCAGGAGTTCACGCACGGGTGGGTCCCCAGGAGCGGGGTCAGGTAGGAGCCAAGCAGGTGGGTGGGGTTGTCCCAGTCATGGGAGAGTTGGGAATTTGGGGCTACTGCACTGGGGGCCATGATGCTCATGGCCATAAGGGCTTGCAGACCCAAGTACTTGGAGTTGGGGCCTAAACGGGATGCCAGGGTGATGTCATCCCAGGCAAGTTTCCTGGTTATCAGAGCCCTCAAACCTCTCCTTTCAGTTCCCCTCTGGACACAAGAAAGAAGCTCTCTGGAGCCCCACCTCCACCGCTGGATGAGAGTGCAGCTGAGCCAGGCCCTTGGGAGGACACTGGCACAGGCTGGCAGGGTGAGTGCCGTGAAGGGCAGGCAGGAGTGGTGCTGGGGCAGGAGGCCACACCTAACTGACCTGTCCCCTCCTAGGAACTCTGGGCCCCACTCTGGCCAGTGATGTGGACAGCATGGGTGGTGGCAGCGAGCCTCGGTCCCAGGACTCTCCCACTTCCAGCCCAGGTGGGACCATCCTCCAGCCCCTGGCCAGGCTCTGACCCTCAGTCTCAAACCCATTCTTTGACCTCTGACCTACCCTGCAACCCTGACCTATTTTCTCAACCTCTGACCCATTCTCTTGATCCAACTTCTGAACCACCCCCCAGGTTCTTCAACCCCTAACTCCTGACCTGTCTGACCCACCCCCTCCTGACCTCTGACCCTTTCCCCAAGGGCATCTGTGGGTGGTTTTGGAAGGCCAAAAACCAGGAATGTTTCCTTAGCCTTGGAGCCTCCCCATGACCTCTGTGACCCCCAACCTCTGTAACCCTCTGACTCCAGGCTCTGGCACGAGGCGGCTGGTGAAGGTCTCGTCCACAGGCACCGAATCTTCAGATGACTTGGAGGAGCGAGACCCTGGTGAGGCTGGAAGCAGGTAGGGGTGGGGTGGGGGTGGACTAGGCACTCCTGACCCTGTCTCCCTGCAGACCTGGGAGATGGGCTGGAGAACGGGCCAGGCACCCCGTTCAAGAAGTGGACACTGTCCAACGCGGCCCAGACCCACCGGCTGCGGCGGCTGCGGGGCCCAGCCAAGTGCCGAGAGTGCGAGGCTTTCATGGTCAGCGGAACCGAGTGCGAGGAGGTGTGGCCTGGGCCGATGACCTAATGACCTCTGCTGAACCCCAGTGACCTCTCTGACCCCAGGCATCTCTCTGACCTGAGATCCCTAAGACCTTCCCACCCCTGGGACCTGCCCTGATCTGATGATCTCCTATGAGCCCCCTGCTCCCTGAGGATCCCTGTGACCTTCTCTTCCCCCACTGACCCCCGATGACCTCCCTGACCCTGTGACCTTTCCCTCAGTGCTTTCTGACCTGCCACAAGCGCTGCCTGGAGACTCTACTGATCCTTTGCGGACATAAGCGGCTCCCAGCCCGGACCCCCCTCTTTGGGGTCAACTTCCTGCAACTGCCCAGGGACTTCCCGGAGGAGGTGCCCCTTGTGATCACCAGGTGCACCACCGAGATAGAACAGCGCGCCCTGAGTGTGCAGGTGCCACCTTGACCCTTGACCACCCCCAAGAGTGAGTGACCCAGCCCTCTCAATGGCCAGATTGCAAGCCAGCTGTCCAACTTCCCACCCCTGCCCTTCAGGGCATTTATAGGGTCAGCGGGTCCCGGGTCCGCGTGGAACGGCTGTGCCAGGCTTTTGAGAACGGCCGAGCATTGGTTGACCTGTCAGGGAACTCGCCTCACGATGTCTCGAGTGTTCTCAAGCGATTCCTCCAGGAGGTGGGTGCTCAGCAGCTCAGGAGTCAGAGGCCGGGTGGGCTCAGACTGAGGACCCTCTGTAGCCCACCCACACCCATGTCCCCCCTGCCATTCCACCCCCAGCTCACTGACCCCGTGGTCCCCTTCCACCTCTACGACGCCTTCATCTCTCTGGCTAAGACCCTGCATGCAGACCCTGGGCACGACCCTGGGACCCCCAGCCCCAGCCCTGAGGTTATCCGCTCGCTGAAGAACCTCTTGGTGCAGCTGCCTGACTCTAACTACAACACCCTGCGGCACCTGGTGGCCCATCTATTCAGGTGTGCACTGTCCTTGACCTTGACACATGACTTCTGACCTGAGGCACGGATCCAGGACTCCTTCCTTGGACATGTGACCACTGATCCCTGACCTCTGACCTTTGAATGTGTTTTCTGAGCTCTGAAACTTAATACATGACTCCTGACTTTGTATGCTGACCCCTGACCCCCATTGCCAGGCATGTGGCTGCTGGTCGTACACAATGACTGGGACCACTTACCCATGACTTGGGCAAGCTGCCACTAGCCTGGCTTGCAGATCCTACCCGATGACCAATAACCATACCCTCTGTGCCCTGACCCTTCTCCTCACACTGTCCCCAGGGTGGCTGCACAGTATGAGGAGAACAAGATGTCTGCCAACAACCTGGGCATTGTGTTTGGGCCGACACTGTTGAGGCTGCCGGACGGTCCAGGGGTAGCCAGCGCCGGCCCCGTCACCTGCCTGCTAGACTCCGTGCACCAGGCCCAGCTCATCGAGTTCCTCATTGTACACTATGAGCAGATCTTCGGGGTTGATGACCTCTTCCTGGCCACTGAGCCCCTGCCCCGAGACCCCAGCCCACCCCCTACGACCCTCCCAACCAGCCCCCAGCCACCATACTCACAACCTGCCCTGGATGCCCTGCCCATATCCCTAGCCTCGGACCCCAACCCAGACACCATGCCCCTTAGTGCCCTGGAGAAGCATCCCGAGACCACGCCCACAGAGGTAAGGAATCTGCTGGGCCCACAGACATGGGGAGAGCCTTCTCTCCATTTAATCCTCTCTCTCTCCTGTCTTCCTTCCTTCCTTTCCCTTGAAATTTGTCTATTTCATTCCCTTTCTCCTTTCCTTATTTACCCTGCACTCATTCTGAAAGGAAAGGTAAGGAATGGAGTGGTGGGAAATAATGGAGTAACAACAGGGTAGAGCCTTGCAGAGATACTAACATGAGTACCATTCATTCCTTCAACAGAATATTTATTGAACACCTACTATGTGCCAAGCGTTGCTCTAGGCATTGTTCTAGGCATCAGTTAGCAAAATATTCAAAGACTCCATCCTCTTGGTTGCCTACCTTCTAGTGGGAAAGAAACCAACAATAAACAAGAAATATGATACAAAGTCAGTTATACAGGATGTTACAAGGTGATGAATACTATAGAAAAAAGAAAGGGTAGGGTAAAGTAGGGGACATCAAGGGCACCAAGGTGAGAGGTGGTGGGCAGTTTGTAGCAGTAAATAGGATGTTGTGAGTGGGTCTCATGGAGAAGATGGGTTTGAGCAAAGACTGGAAGGATGTGAGGGGGGAGTAAGCCAGGTGGAGATCAGGGGAAGGGTGTTCCAGGCAAAGGGAACAGCCAGTACAAAGGCCCTGAGGTGGGACCATGCCTGGTGTATTCAGGGCAGAGCCCCATGCTGTAATGAATGAGTGAGGGGAAGGTGGAAGGAAGTGAGGCCAAAGAGGGCTGTGCAAGCCTCCATAGACTGCACGCCTACAATGCAGGGGTGCTTGCATAGTAATTGCCCTAAGAGGTAAATACTGTTAATGAAAACCATTTACAGATGAGACTCTTAGGGGAGGCTTTCTGACCCTCAGATCCTGATACACTTAGCATTCCCGAGAGCTAGGATCTCCCCTGCAGCACCCCAGAGCTGGGAAAGCTGCTGCTGGTGAGGTGTGGGACTCTGAGAACTGGAATACCTCAGAAAGTGCTCCGGACACAGAGAAAGAATTCCAACTGCTATTAGCATTTAGCGAAAGGATGAACTAAAAGATATTCAGATAAGCTAAAAAGCAGGCCTGAAATTGCAGAAAGTAGAGCAGGATGAAGACCGGTAGTTCACCCATTCCTAATGCAGAGAAGGCTGTCACTTTCCGGGCTGGTCCTCTGTTGAACAAAGGCATCCTGCCCTCACAGAGCCCACAGTTGAGATTAATGACACTGCTGTTCACAGGAGGACAAGCAGTACACTCTCAAGGGCATCATCTCTCCCCAGATACCAGAACTGCAAGGGAACTTTTGCATGTCTGCGAGTCTCAAAGAACTGGCATTTTATTGCTGGAGGTCTCATTCTTGGGTTTCTTCTTGCAGATTCCAACTCTGCAGAGGGACCAGGAAGAGGAAGTAACCAAAGACACCAAAAATGAGGGAGAGGAAGGTGAGTGTGTTGTGGGGTAGCCCAGGGGTTCTGGGGTTGCCCCTGCCTTGGGGTAGCTTGGCTGAATGATGACAATGGGGGAGGGGTGTATCCAGAGGACTTAGGGGTGCTCAGCATTGACCACTCTATCCCACAGTGTCCAGCCAAGGCCCTGAGGACTCACCCCTGGGGACACAGTCCCGTGGCCACTTCAGCCGCCAGCCAGTGAAGTATCCCCGGGGGGGTGTACGGCCTGTCACCCACCAGCTGTCCTGCTTGGCCGTGGTGGCTTCCAAATTGTGCGAGGAGACCCCTGTCACATCAGTGCCCCAAGGGAGCTTGCGGAGGCCAAGACCCGGCCCTGCCGCCACCTCCCGTGAGGGCAGCCCTCTGCGCCGCACCCCACTGCCCAAGCATTTTGAGATCACGCAGGAGACGGCCCGGCTACTCTCCAAGCTGCACAACGAGTCTGTGCCCAAGGCCACCTGCTGCCCAGGCACCCAGCCTGAGGAAGCTGAGGACCATTTCTGACTATCCCAGCACTCTGACCAAGAAGCCCAGGACTGAGAAGATGGACCCAACATCCCAGGAGTTCAATGTTGGGGTGTCTGGAGAGTTCCTATGGGGAAAGACTACATGGCCTAGGGGAGAACTAAAACCCTTCAGCAGCAATGTACCAGGATCCCCCCCCCCCACTAGACACAGGTCAATGTCAAGTGACAGGGCCACTCAGGTTCAGAGGTCACTCAGGGTCAATACAGATCATGGGGTCCTTGAGGTCCACCCTAGTCTCTGACCCCTAGGATAGGGGTGCTTTTTGCTACTTTGGTTGTTGCCACTCCCCCATCTCTGTCTGCCTCCTTAGCTGATCCCAAGTGACCACATATTGGAGGATGTGGGCAACCCACACTCAACATCCTGCCTGAGGTCTGGTGGCCTCTGAATAAACTGTGTCCTTTATAACCTTGAGTGTCTTTCTTTGCCAGGGAAGGGTGACAGGGGAGGTCGGTGAGGCAGCATCTTTTTGCCCCATTTTACCGACCAGGGAAATCAAAGCCCCCTTTCTTTCATCTCAGAACACCCCGAGCACCTACATGCAGTAGAGGCTGGGCCTGGGCACCTGGCTGAGTCACACCGGGCCGGCCCTCCCGGAGCTCAGCGTGCGATCCGGTCCTGCACAATCAAACAAACATAACTAAGTGCAGATAACCGAGACAATGGGGCTGTGTGCTCTCGGTCGTGGGAGTCCAGGGCCGCCACAGGCGTGGGCCGGGCAGGGAACAGCGCTGCCGGGGGCTGGATTTCGAGAAACCTGAGTGCGGCCAGAGTCAGCTGAGGCCAGAGGTCTGCGGGTCAAGGAAGGCTGCGTCGCGCGGTAGCTCTAAGCCGGCGAAGCCAAGGAGGGGCTGGGGTCGTGGCGGTGGGAGCCGGGTCGGATCAGGGCGTGGCTTAGAACTCGGCGACGGATTGGACACGAGGGAGCGGGCGGGGTGGGGCCGGGGCAGGGGCGCAGACCCTGAGACCACCCGGAGGTGGGCCCGGGCGGCGCCAGGTCACGGCGGGAAATCTCGGGCAGTGAGTGACTCAGCCCCGCGAAGGCCCAAAACTGCGGGCGCGTGAGGTGTGCGGGGACTTGGGGTGGGGGTCCCGCGCCGGAAGTGGAGAGGGGCGACCGAGGAGACGCGAGGCGGAGAGGAAAGAGGGGAGCTGCGGTTCCGGGCGACCCTGTCCCCGCCGCGGCAACGGAAGAGAGGCTCCTCCAGGTGGTGGGGACTGGGCGGGGCGGGGCGCTGCGGCGGGGGCGGGGCGGCGGGACCCCACCTCCAGTCCTCTCTTGGCCGCTCCCGCCAGGCGCACCCAGACGCTCTTCTGCTCCAGCCCTCGTCGCCCGGTCATGGGTCTCGGGCGCGAGGCCACCCTGTCTGCGGCGTGACGGGCGGCTCAGGTGAGACCCGCGAGGACGGGGGAGGGTGGGCGCGGGGCCTGGGGAGGGCGCGGCACGTGCTGCGGGGCCCGGGCGCCGCCCCCTCCTCTCCTACCTCCTCCTCTTCCTCCCCTAGCCTGGGGGCCCCCAGAGGCCCGGCCTGCTGCCGCCTTCCTGACCGCCCCTTTTGTCCCACTCGGAACGGCCCGATCCCCCGCCTGCTTCGGGAGCGCTCGCGCCCAGAGCCCGCCGCCCAACTTGTGGGGCTGCCTCACTGCCCCCAATCTGATTGCCCGAGTCACTTCCATGTCCCAGCACCCACCTCCTGCAAGGTCCTAGCAGTGGCCCCACCCTGCGCACACACGCCCCCTGGGCTCCGCTCCCTGCACTGACCCCAACACCAAACTGACCCTCCCTTGCCTGCTTTCACAGCCCACACCCCTTTGTCTTGCCCTAACCGACCGCCCCCCCCCCCCCCCGCCACACACACACACACACACACAGATTGGTCACAGGTTGGCGCCGCGTGGGCAAATGAGTTTTGTTTTGATTCTTTAGGTTACAAACAAAACCACCCAGTCGTTTGATTTGGGAGATACCCTTCTAAGAGTCTTATTAGTAATTAAGCAACAACTGCCCCACCCCACCCCCGAACTCACAGACTTGCTTTTCCAGGCCACCCTGGCCCCTACCACTACCACTTTGCCCTCATGCATCTGAGTTTGAGACCCTTGCCCTTCCTGTCCTAATCCTCCCTCTGGCTGCTGCTCCCTTCTCTGTCCCTCCAACAAGGACCTTCTGTACTGACCTTTCCCTCTGTGCCCCCAGATGGTCACCATGGGCCAGTGCTACTACAATGAGACCATCGGCTTCTTCTACAACAACAGCGGCAAGGAGCTCAGCTCCCACTGGCGGCCCAAAGATGTGGTTGTGGTGGCACTGGGGCTGACTGTCAGCGTGCTGGTGCTGCTGACCAACCTGCTGGTCATCGCGGCCATCGCCTCCAACCGTCGCTTCCACCAGCCCATTTACTACCTGCTTGGCAACCTGGCCGCAGCTGACCTCTTTGCCGGTGTAGCCTACCTCTTCCTCATGTTCCATACAGGCCCGCGCACAGCCCGGCTCTCACTTCAGGGCTGGTTCTTGCGGCAGGGCCTGTTGGACACGAGCCTGACGGCGTCCGTGGCCACACTCCTGGCCATCGCTGTGGAGCGGCACCGCAGTGTGATGGCTGTGCAGCTGCACAGCCGCCTGCCCCGAGGCCGGGTCATCATGCTCATCGTGGGCGTGTGGGTGGCCGCGCTGGGCCTGGGGCTGCTGCCCGCCCACTCCTGGCACTGCCTCTGCGCCCTGGACCGCTGCTCGCGCATGGCCCCCCTGCTCAGCCGCTCCTACCTGGCCGTCTGGGCCCTGTCCAGCCTGCTCGTCTTCCTGCTCATGGTGGCTGTCTACACTCGCATCTTCTTCTATGTGAGGCGGCGGGTGCAGCGCATGGCAGAGCATGTCAGCTGCCACCCCCACTACCGTGAAACCACGCTCAGCCTGGTCAAGACTGTTGTCATCATCCTGGGTGAGTGGCACCCTACTTCCCAACTCCTGCGAGACTGATAGAGCATGATGGGAGGGGATGATCTGGGTGGGGAATGTACTCCAAGGAGGTGCTACCTGAGCAGAGGCAAGGCAAGAGTTCCAGGCAGAGGGAACAGAAGGTGACAGCCCCAAACAGGGCCAGCCCAGTGTCTCCAAAGAGGGGAGAAGGCCCACGTGACTGGTCCGCAGGAAGAGAAGGTCAGCACAGCCTCAAAAGGCACAGACAGGAGTCATATTTTGTTCTGAGTTCCATGGGAAGCCCTTAAGAGTTCTTAGCCAGGAGTAATGAGGTCTGGCGGTTGAATGTAGAATGGTCTGAGCAGGGGAGGTGCACACACCACCCCCAAGAAACAAAGAGCAACTCTTCCTAATCATTCCTTTTCCGCCACCGAGTAATCGGTCGGTCCCACAGTGACCTTTCCCCCAAAGAACAAATCTCTATGTAGAAATGTCCAGGGTCCTGTCCACCGTATACCAGTTAGGAAGGGCTTTCCTCTGGCAGACAATCAGAGAAAGGTTTCCCCTCTTAGCAGTTCTGCCCCATCATGCTGCAAAGGCAGCAAGACAGGCAGCTCTTCCCTACAAACTGCACAGCTGTCGCCCAAGCTCTGGAGACTCCTCCAGTTCTGAGCCATTGCATCAGCTGGCCCTGCTCACATCAGGCTCCATCCCGCAGGGGCGTTTGTGGTCTGCTGGACACCGGGCCAGGTGGTGCTGCTTCTGGATGGTCTGGGCTGCAAGTCCTGCAACGTCCTGGCTGTGGAGAAATATTTCCTACTCTTAGCCGAGGCCAACTCGCTGGTCAACGCCGTGGTGTACTCATGCCGAGATGCTGAGATGCGCCGCACCTTCCGCCACCTCCTCTGCTGTCTGTGCCTTCGCCGGTCCACCCACAAGTCTGTTCGCTACACATCCTCCACCCAGACAGGCCCTAGCACTCGCATCATGCTTCCTGAGAATGGCCATTCCCTGATGGACTCCACCCTTTAGCTAACCTTGGACTTCAGCAGGGTACAGCAAATGCCAGAGCTCTGCCCCTGGCCACTTGTGGGTGAGCCCGGCTCTACCCAATCTGCGGGCCAGACTTAAAGGCAGACCCTCAGTCTGGCTTGGCATGAAACCACTGCCAGCCCTACCCAGGCAGACAACTGTGCCTATCTCAGGGCCTGTAGGTTGGGGTCATCTAAGCACCTGGGAGAGAGTTGAACGGGGTGCAGGAATCTGGCCCTTCAGTCATCTCAGGTTGCAGGGCTTTTTAACGGACACTTTTCTGTTTTTACTGCACATGCCTGGCAAGCCCTGTGGACTGCTTCCTCGTCCACGGTGGCGTGGGTAATAAAGGTGGGAGAGATGAGGGCCCCCTCAGGCCACGCTGCCCAGTGCAACAGGGTAACAAGGATGGACCATGGGCGCCCCATCTGCCTGAGGCTGATTGTTTAGGCCACAGACTGAGGAGTGCTGAGCGTGAGCTGGGAAAGGTTTATGGCCTCTGGCAGCCTCCAGTGGTCTTGCCTATCCCCACAAGAGTTAAGGGGGTCTATAAGGAGGGGGTCTATAAAGAGTAAACCTTTCCGCTCCGAGGTCTCCAAAGCCTTTTCTGTTGTCAGCTTATCTGTCTGTCCCTATGTCCCAGAATTGTCCACCTCAGCTCAGGCTGAGCTGGGATCCTTCAACGTGGCATCTCCTGGGCCCTGTTCCCATTCCCCTTTGGTCTCTGCATGGCTGTTGCTCCGTCTCTCTTGTTGTTCCCTTTTGCCTCTGTCTCCTCCACCTCTTTCCCTGCCTTCATCTTGCCACCTGCCTCTCTGTCTCCGTTCTCTGGAGCCCAGAGTAGTCTGTGGCCTGTGTGAGGCTTCTCTCACCTGCCTGCCCCCTTGTCTGAGTCCAGATTGTTAATAGTCAGGTGTGTCCATCCCACTGTCCACTCCATCACCTACGTGCACACCTGTGGGCTTGGGGTAGTGGGGTCCATGGACCAGAATGCAGGATTTTAGAGTTGCCATTTCTCAAGCTTCTCTGATGTGCCTGGCACACTGATAAGCGTTTTAGGTGCATTATTTAATCACCACCTGCATCTTGTGGCATAGGTATTATATATATTTTCATGTGAGGACAGTGGCTCAGAGAGATCGAAATTTGGCCCGTGGTTACATAGTTTCAAAAGGGCACAGAGATACATCGAGGGACTAGAGAGGCCCCTGAGGAAAGGACTTCGGATTTCCACAAAGTCCGGAGTTGGTCACAAGCTCAGCCTGGCTTTCCCCACTTCACCCTGTGGTCTCAGATGTGCCAGGCCCATGATGAGTCCCCTCTCAGATACATAGAGGCGCTGTGCTAGACACGGCGTAAACCAGGCTCTGGATTCTCTCTGCTTACACACCTAGCCAGATTTTGAACCCAGGCCTCCCATCAGAGGCTGAATTCTTAAACTACTAAAGCGTGCATTGCCAAAGAACCAAAAATGTGTAGATCCTTCTACATTAACTGGGGCTGAGTTTCCCTTTGGGAAAATTCTCCCTGCCCTACAACAGCTCTGTGAGGAGGCAAGAACAAACTGGGGTGCCAGGTACTTCTCCAGGGTCCAAGGTAGGCAGTGTGGCTCCTTGAGCCTGGGGCCTGAATCTCAGAAGTGATGACCTAGGCCAGCACCCAGCCACGTGGATGGGGACATAGTCCTTGTCTCCAGGGAGCTCTAGGCCTTTTGGACAAAAGTATCACTTTGGGTGCCAAGGCAGCCAGCCGTTCCTATGGGGTGGGAACCCCTGATGGTCTCCAAAGGTAGCTCTGTTTCACCTGCTCTGAGCTGGCTGCTCTTGCATCAGCATCTTCCAGGTTCTAACCCACACTCTTCTGGTCTCCTTCGGGATCTTGTCCCATCAGTTTTTCCCTCTCTGTAGGTCTCTCCTCTCCACCAGGTGACTTAAGGTTTTTGTCTCAGATGGTCCCTGAAGCTCTCAACCCATCCCCCCACCACTGTTCTCTGAAGGATGCCAAAGTTACCCACTACTTTTCAGATTTCCTGTGTGGTGCTGCACTAGTGGCTGACCTTTTGTACAGGGTACCAGCTCTCCATAGTCCCCACATGTTCTAGTACTTCCTGTTACTGGGGCCAAGTGTCAGGTTTCCTTCATCAAGGAGCTTTCCAGGTTGTTCTTACACTAGTCTACATCATTCATTTCCATTCCCTTTGGAGTGCCCGAATCTAATCAGACCAGTTGGTGTTTGCATTTCCTCTCCAGCAGCAATGCGAAGAAGATGGGCCCTGTCCTGAAGGGTTCCCAGGAGGTTGAGGTCCCTTTATGAGCCTCGTCTGGGGTCTGTCCCCATTGCAAACAGGCTCTAGGAGGTCCCATGACTTTGGAGAAGTGATTTATGTCCGAGAATAAATCCTTTTCTCTCGCACAAGAATCCTCTGATGCCAGGAGTCCTAACAGCTAGAAACAAAGGCCTGTGAAGATTCGCTCTGATTTGGGGGTGCATCACAGGGTAGGTCCTCAGAAAGCATCCTTCACGTGCTAGCGGAATGCTGTAGAGCAAAAGAATGAATAAAGCAAGGTCACTCTTAATAAGCTGGACCTTGAAAGGTGAATAGAAGTGATTTCTGCAACTGAGAAAATCACTCAGTTTTGACCTTCCAACCACCATCACCACACGTACCTGTACCCCCTATGGAATATTAGAGGTGGGGGGAGGGGGAACTGGGAGGCCGGGAGCCCAAGTGACCCACCTGCTGGCACTGAGGCTGAGGGGAGCAGGGGTCTGGGGCTACGGGCTTCTGGAGATGAATGGGGGTAGGGGTGTTGATGGGGTTCTGAGAGGCTAGGGAGGGTCTGAGAAGCAAGGGGTGGCTTGGAGGAAGAGTGCAGTGCTCTGAGAAGTTAAGACTCTGAGATGTGTAGGTCCCTGAGGAGTGGGATGCTCTGAGACATGGGAGCCTATGAGGAAGACTGGGGTCTGGGGGGGGGATTGGCTCTAAGAAGTGAGGTCCCTGAGGAGTGGGGACTCTTGAGGAGATGTGCGGGCTCTGAGAAGGGAGCGCTCTAAGGACGTGTGCGGTGTAAAGTGTCTCAGAGTAGGAATGGTTGAGGGAGGTGGAGATGTGGGAGATGGGGTTTCTGAAGCAGAGCAAAGCCGGCCTTGCCCTCTCCGGCTGGAGGAGGGTAGGGGTAGAAAGCGCCGTTGCCTCAGCAACCCCCAACAGAGTCCTAGGCAGATAGCAGGGGCTTTTAGGGGCCTGCCTGTGGGCGAGGCACGGCGGCCCGCGCGGCGGCGGTTGGCTGACGGAGATAGTAGGGCGTGTCCCTGGGCGGGGCGCGGTTGCCTGGCTGGCGGCGGTTGGCCGTAGGCGGAGGGGGGCGGGGCCCGAGGGCGCGCGTGTTGCGCGCATAGACGGCGGCGGTTGGCTACGACGTCCGCGCGAGCTCTCCAGGCTCGGCTGCTCCTTGGTTGAGCGCCCGCCAGGCCTCGCCGCGCATGGACACCCTGTGCTGCCGCCCCGCTGACCCGCGCCGCTCACCACCCCGGCCCCCACCGGGCTCCGACACGGACGACGTCCTGCAGATCATGGCCATCACCGACCAGAGCCTGGACGAGGCGCAAGCCAGGTGCTGGCGCGGACCTGGCGGGGGCCACCCAAAGTCGCTTCAGTGAAGGGGGCGGGCCGAGGGGCCAGGGCCGGGGCGGCTGGGGCGTGAGGGGTGAGGAGGGTGCAGGGTGAGAGATGGGGTGGTGAGTCTGGGCGGAGAGGGAGAGGGCAGACCGGGGGCGGGGGGTTTGAGGAGAACTGAAGGGGGTTCTGAGGCCGAAGGGAATGGAACGGATTGAAAGGGGGTTATGGCGCTAAGCTGTGGGTGCTGGGTTTTAGGAGCTCATCTTGGGGTGAGAGGGATGGGTTTAAGGGGAGTTTGTGGATGGAGAGGTTTATGGTGAAAGGTGGTTTCAGGGTTTATGGATGTAAGGGGGAAGAGGAGTGTTGGGGGGGTGTGAGGGCTGAGAGATGGGTGCACACGGGATTTGTGAAGGATGGACAACTAAATGGTTCAGTGGTATGTATGAGGATGGGAAGTTCTGGGGGCAGGTAATGGAGAATGAGTTGTGGGAAATGGGACTCGGGAATGAAGAGATGGTGTGATTTGATTCGGGAAGCATCCAGAAAAAAGGTTAGTGGGGGAGCTGGAGGGGGACAGAGGACTCCCTTTTTTATTAATTTGGCGAATGTTTATTAGACACTATGTGCGGGGCACGGAGCTGGGTGCTGACGTCACTGATCTCAAGCTCATGGTTTGAGGGCGAGAAAGTAAGTAGCAAAACTAAGTATAAGTTGCGCTAAAAGCTGTAAGTAAAGAGATGGCAAGCTGTGGGAAGCCAGGAGAGGGCACAGCACCCTTAGAGGCCCGAAGGTGGGAAAGGGCAGGAAGAATGCAGAGCCAGGGACTGAAAGTCCCCAGTACAGCAGAGAGAGTCTGGAACCAGGATCACATGGGGCCAAGTTTCAGGAAAGGGTTTGGCTTTTATTTCAGTTGCAGTGGGAAAATCACAGTGGTTTTAAGACCACCTGTCCCACTTAACCTCCACCCACCGCTTGTCAGTGAGCCAGGATTGGTAAAATGTGCTTCGCAAGGCAGCCCATTGTGTTTGGGCCCTGCCTGAATTGTTAGAAGGTAGCAAAGCACAGAATGACATCCTTTTGGAGGATGAGGTCTTGTTGAATGGGACTTGTTTAAGGGTAAGGGATGGTCCCTGTGGATGGGACCAGGGTGTAGTGGTGTGGACTGTGCAGTGCCTAGAACCTTCTAGTGAGGAGGGGTTACAAAGCCAGGTGAACAGCAGCCCCAGGAAAGGAGGAGGCAAGTAAAAGGTGGATATGGCAGGCATTTATTCCTCAGACTTTCTTGCCTTTGCTTCTTGTGGAATGTCGACTCTTTCCACAGTTTCATGGCCTCTATCTGGAAAGTTAAGAGTGTCACACACACATAACCCCACCGCACACCACTGGAGCATTGTGCTAGGTGCTCCAGAAACCAAGATGGCTAAGATGTTCTCTGCCCTTTCAGAGCTCTTTCAGAAGAAAGATGTGTGGGAGACTAACTCATAAACAGTCATCATAATAGGAGTGTGCTGAGTAGAGGTAATTCCTGGCACAAAAGAGCTGGGCCGGGAGAGGGTGACCTTCTGTGATGCCTTCTCCGCTAAGCCAGTGTGAGAGCAAGGGCATTGTTGTACTTTTCCTTTGTATTCCCAGGGCTGTGCAGAATGCCTGGCACCTAGCGTTCAGTAAAGTTTTGTGGCACTTAGATTCTGGAAGGGTTGGTAGGAGCTAGGGAAGGGGGAAAACGGGCTCTTCACACCCAGGAACCACAGAAGCAGTGCTTTGGGTGCATGTGGAGCTACCTGTGTTCCTTCTGTTCTAGGCCAGGAGCTGCTTAAGGAGCGAACTCTGCTCAGATGTGGCCTTCCTCAGGCGTGTGTCACCCTGCACTGCCCCAAGGCTGCTACTTTTTTCTTGTAACAATCTCTTGAGATTCTAGACTCCCCTAGGTAGGCTTAGAATGGAATGCAGTCAGTCACCTCTTCTTGCTGTTCTCAAAGAGAGTCGCTTTTCTTTTAAGGCTAAGAAACTGAACAGGGGGTCATTACACTTGCCTTACAACGTAGCTGTTAGGTAGCTGATTCCTGGTTTCTTCCTGAGGTAGAAAGATCCCCGGAGCTTTTATTTTGAGACTTTGGAAGCTTCACATCTGCCCCACTCCTTGCATAGCCTTTAGATAAATTCAAGGCCCTAAAAGTCACCCAAGTCCAGACACCAGTCTTCAGTCCTCAAGTGGGCGGGCCACTTACTCCACTCTGGAGAAAACACAGCTTGGGTGGGTCTTTTCCTCATAGTAAACCTTGCTGCCTGGTAGATTATCAGCTTGGGCAGGGAAGCAGATTGTGTCTTTCCTGATCAGCCAACTGGGTGAGGCCTTTGGCTTCCCTGGCCTTTGGCTTCACTTCAACTGGTGAGGTCTTTCTGACCCTGCCCTCTCTCTGAAACAAGAGAGAACGGTTTCATCTCTGTGCGCTGCCAACCTCTTAAGAGCCCCTGGAGTCAATTTAGCTCAGCTGGCTAGCAAGAAAAGAATTTTTCATCTCAGATTTGAGGCCTTCTCAACCTGCTTTGTCACCACGTGCTTAAAGAAGGGAAGCACACCTACTCTCCTTAAACCTGGATTCCTTCTTACACCTTTCTACGTTATTAGGAAGGCAGCTCCACATACTTGGGTGTAATTCATTTTGTTATTATAGCTGAATAGTCTTCAAATAGTGAACTGTGTATTGTTCTTCCTTCTGGCTACACAGATAGTAGAGGGACACTGGGGAGTTTGGAATGCACTGTCTTGGTTGAAATTCAGCCCACGTCAGCTGGAAATTTCCTGTGTGATAGGTAACTAGTCTTCTTGAATGATCTTCTGAACTTCTTTGGTGACACCCTGAGCTTTTCCTAGAGAGGGACAGTTTTTGTGTTTTCTGAGTTGGATCTTTCACTGATCACGTTCTCATTCATTTCTTATATGGGACCGGGAAGGCAGGAAATTTTCTCTTGTTTGCCAAGGATTTTCTGAGTATGTCACTCTTATCATGTATAGCCTTAGTTTTTATAATAATAAATTTTACAACATGTTGAAGTTTACGTAGATTTGTTTCCTTTGCTTCTTTTGAATACCTTTATGAAGTGTTTATAAGGTTATCAGACTAGGGTTGAGGGCTCCTCTGTCAGGACTCTCAGGTTCCAAAGTTCTTCCCCCTCCTAGAGTTGTTAACCAGTGTTTGAATCATCGACCCCTTTGAAAATCTGGTGCAATCTCTGGGTCCCCTCCTAACCATGCCCCCTGACAGTGTGCTTGTGTACCACACCTTTGAGAATCCTCAGGCCTCAGGTGTCCTGGGGCCTGGAAGCTGCCCTTCGTTAGTGGTGGACTCACTTTTTTGTCTAGTAGTGAGATTCCTAACAAGTCAGTGTGAAAACTCAAGAGCTGGGAAGGCTGAGGGGTGAGTTTTGAAAACCTGATTTTAAAAGGAAGCAGAATGGTCAACAGTGTCGTCCTGGAGACCTGGGCTCCAGACCTGATGATCTGGAAGAGGCAGCTGAAGAGGACTGGCCCTTCAAATCATTCTGCATGTTGGAACGACAGGTGGGTTGTGCTGCCAGATTGGCAGATTTAGCTGTTGTGGTCAGTTCTTGACCTTTTGCTTGCAAGGGCATGAAGATGCTCTAGAGAGCTACACTGTCCAAGGAGGTAGCCACTTGCCATATGTCTCTGTAAATTAAAATGAATCAAAATAAACATTCAGGGGACTTCCCTGGTGGTGCAGTGGTTAAGAATCTGCCTGCCAATGCAGAGGACACGGGTTTGATCTCTGGTCCAGGAAGATCCCACATGCTGCAGAGCAACTAAGACTATAGCCACAACTACTGAGCCTGCGCTCTAGAGCCTGCGAGCCACAACTACTGAAGCCCACATGCCCTAGATCCTGCACACCGCAATAACTGAGCCCATGCACCGCTACTGAAGCCCGTGCTCTCTAGGGCCACTTGCCTCAACTACTGAGCCCACGTGCTGCAACTACTGAAGCCCGCACGCCTAGAGCCTGTGCTCCGCAGCTAAAGAAGTCACAGCGGGCTTCCCTGGTGGCGCAGTGGTTGGGAGTCCGCCTGCCAATGCGGGGGATGCGGGTTCGTGCCCCGGTCCGGGAGGATCCCGCATGCCGCGGAGTGGCTGGGTCCGTCAGCCATGGCCGCTGACCCTGCGTGTCCGGAGCTTATGCTCCACAATGGGATAGGCCACAACAGTGACAGGCCCGCGTACTGCAAAAAAAAAAAAAAAGAAAGAAGTCACAGCAGTGAGAAGCCCGCTCACCAAAACGAAGAGCAGCCCCTGTTCACCACAACTAGAGAAAGCCCGCGTGCAGCAACAAAGACCCAACGCAACCACAAATTAATTAATTAATTAAATTAAACATTCAGGGACTTCCCTGGTGGTCCAGTGGGTAAGACTCTGCACTCCCAATGCAGGGGGCCCGGGTTCAATCCCTGGTCGGGGAACTAGATCCTGCATGCATGGTGCAACTAAGAAGTCCACTTTCCACAACTAAAGATCCTGCATGCCACAACGAAGATCCTGCATGCCGCAGCTAAGACGGGTCAAACTAAGACATAGCCTAAATAAATAAATAAATAAATGTTTTTTAAAAATAAAATTAAATCAAACATTTCATTCCTCAGTCACACTAGCTACCTCTCAAGTGCTCAGGAGCCATGTGACTACCATCTTAATGCAGGTAGAGAACATTTCCATCATTGCAGAAAATTCTGGACAGCAGTGTTCTAGAGCAATGCTTCTCTTAGCTGGACCTGCAGCAGATCTCTGCAGAAATCTTATTGCACAGGTTCTGATGTAGCAGGTCTCAGTGGGGCCCAAGAGTCCACATTTCTAACCACCTCCCAAGGGTGCCAATGCCGCTGATCTCAGACCACACTTGGAGAGGTCAGACTCTCAAGAGTGGAGATGATAGCGTGTCATTTATTTCAATTTTCATGAATCATTTTACCTAGTAGATGGTTAATCTGACAAATGGAAATTATTTTTGAGCCTAAGTTGTGTTTGTGGGCATAAGAGATTTTAAATTAATCACAAGGGTCACATATTAGCATTGTTTTGTCTATTTAATATAGAAAGAAAATTAGAAATGAACAAATAAAAATCAGAAAACAGTTGATTTTTTTTTCTCTAGATGAAACATTTGATCTGGGGCCATGGGACCTTGTTGTTTCAGGGTCTGTTTACATTTTCAGTCTAAGGAAATCAAGTTTTAGAAGTCCCAGGGTTGTTTCTATATTTCCTTTACATGGTCTATAAAACCATAGCTCAACTTTGCGTTAGTTTGTAGAACTTGAGTGTAATAGAAAATGATCATTGGGGAATGGTAATAGGGTCTTTAGGGCAAAAAAACTTTACATATAACGAATAAAAATATGATGGAGAATGGTCACTATTATACATGTGTTAAGAGTAAGCTATATGGCATATGCGGTGGTGAACCTGAAACTAAAAAGAGTATATTTAGAGGTTGGCCTTTGGGCAACATAACAGATATTGTAATTAGGGCCTCCATAGCTTTCCTTAGGAAGAAAAGATTTCTCTGAACTTTTTTTAAATTTGATTTTTACATATATGACTTGTTAGGTATTTTCTACTCGTCAAAATTTGCATGACTTTCTTCATTCCTCCAGTATTTCTGCAGACTTTACCTGGAATATGGATTAAATTCCGAATATTAAAAGGAGATGATGACATAAGTTTGACTATCCTTAAAACTTACTCAAATGGCAAGGTATGTACTGTCAAGTGAATGGTGTGCCCCTCGTCTTGGTACCTCTGGGATACTAAATATGGAAACACAGACCTCTAGAAGTATGTACATTAATGCATGTCAGAAAGCATTGAGCTTTCAGCACGCCCATCAAAGAATGCAAGGGGTCAGAAGAGGAATTTATGGTTTGGAATTTCCTAAAGCCAGATAGCATTAGCATGAGAGGATCTATTAGTCCAAAGCCGGGAAGTAAAATTTCAGAGCTGAAATTTTCTTTTTCATCGCCCTTAAGGAGGTTCTGTAGATAGCAGTCAACTTGGTGCCTGGCAGTCTGTGTTCTTAGACTGCTTGCAGGTTTTAGCTCTGCTCCTGGGTTAACATGCTTAGCTTGGCTTTGTCTAGTGCCAAAGGAAACTCTTGCTGTCCTTGGTGTGCTTTTCCTAAGAGTTGGATTTTGTTGGATTTTATTTTATTTTATTTTATTTTACTTTTTGCTGCATTGGGTCTTCATTACTGCATGCGGGCTTTCTCTAGTTGCATTGAGCGGGGACTACTCTTCATTGCGGTGCGCAGTCTTCTCATTGCAGTGGCTTCTCTTGCAGAGCACAGGCTTTAGGCACGTGGGCTTCAGTAGTTGTGGCACGCGGGCTCAGCATTGTGGCTCACAGGCTTAGTTGCTCCGCAGCATGTGGGATCTTCCCAGACCAGGGATTGAACCCATCTCCCCTGCATTGGCAGGCAGATTCTTAACCACTGCGCCACCAGGGTAGTCCCGATTTTGTTGGTTTTAAAACAATTTCCTGAAGCTATCTAGGATCAGAGCAAAATCCCTTTTTTTTGCTATGCACGGGCCTCTCACTCTTGTGGCCTCTCCCATTGTGGAGCACAGACTCCGGACGCACAGGCTCAGCGGCCATGGCTCATGGGCCCAGCCGCTCCACAGCATGTGGGATCTTCCCGGACCAGGGCACGAACCCGTGTCCCCTACATTGGCAGGTGGACTCTCAACCACTGTGCCACCAGGGAAGCCCAAAATCCCTTTTGATTGTCTCTCTTGTCATGATGCACTATTAAACCCCTTAATATTTTCCCTTCATTCCTAGAGTGGATGAGTGCCCCGTGTGGGCTCGGCCCTAGAACCGAGACCAAAAAGAGGGGCCCCCAGCCGAGCCCTGTGTGCTTCTGGCTTCTGCTCCCTTCTTTGGCTGTGGAACCTAGCAGTTCTCACCCTAGTTTTTGATTCCCCACTTGCCCCACTTAAGTCTAGAGACGTTAGAGCTCTGCTTTCAAACTCTTCATTTCTACTCTGCTAGTGTCACATCTCTAGCCTCTACCTTTCCTTCAGTTCAGTTCAACAAATCTTTGCTCAGTTAGTGTGCCAAGTATGGTGCTGGCCTGGAATTTCTGAAATGAGTAAGTTGAGGCCTTCATCATGTCCGGGCCAGGCGTGATAAATGCTTTAAACGGAAGAAAGGAGGGAGTAAGAAATCCAGGCTAGGACAGGCCAACCCATTAGAGTCTTGGACTAGACAGAGGAGTAGGACTTCCCCAAGTTCGGAGGGGGGAGAAGGTCAGCAGGACTCTGGTGAAGAGCCTCGAATGCCTTGCTAAGTGGTTTGTGTTTTTTGGAGCAGGCAGTGAGAAGCCATTTCACCTTTTGCTCAGGAGAGATTTTCATCTCTCTGTGGTTTTGAGTAAGAAATTTAACAATAGTGTTGATTGTGACCAATCCATGGGCAGATTAGGAAATAAGGACATCATAATGAGATTTTCACAGACTTAAATTTATTCCATTTAAAGGTTGCATTTCATTCAAGTCCTGCAGAGTTTTTCTTGTGTTGTATTAAATAACTATCCTCGTTTCCTGTTGCCAAAACTGCCTCCTGATCCAAGGCTTCATTTTGCTAAAATAACTAATAATTTTTATGGTTGAATTTGGGTATCAGTACGTATTCTCAACCCCCATTTACTTAGCTGTTTTTGTTTCATTGTTTGTAGGTTTGCTTTTAGAATGACTCTACAGATGACTGATGTTACCCACAACAGTTTGATTCTTCCCAGTTTTACTTTTACAAAGAAGCTTATTTTAAAATGCCAGGGCGTCTGTCTCCTGGGCTGCATTCCTTTCTGGAGCTTGGCATCCTCTGTGAATTTCTAGGTTTTCCATCAAGATTTGATTTCCTCAGGGTAGGAAACATGTCTTCTAATTTTTGTTCTTTACCTAGGTCTGTCTCCAGGAGGTGACTGGATTTGTCAGCTAAAACAATCCTTCTAGAAATGAGAATAATTAAGGGGATTTGATTTCATCTTTTGTTGAGGTATTAGAATCATTGCCACTCTCAGGGAAGCTTTTTCAAGAAGTATCTTATTCTAAAGGATAAGATCTCTGAATATATCTCTAAATCAAATTCCTCAGTAATTTAAAATGATACCTTGCTCAGGAAATAAGTCAGATAGAAAAAGACAAATAGTGTATGTTTTCACTGATACGTGAAATCTAAAAAATGAAACAAGCAAACAAACAAAAGAAATCTCTCGCAGATCCAGAGAACAAACTAGTGGTTGCCAGAGGGGAGAGGGCTGGGGGAGAGGCTAAATAGGTGAAGGGGCTTAAAAGGTACAAACTACTAGGTATAAAATAAGTAAGTTACAAGGATGTAATGTACAGCACAGGGAATATAGTCAATGTTTTATAATAACTTTGTTTGGAGTATAAGCTATACAAATATTGAATTACTATGGTGTACACCTGAAACTAATGTAACGTAAGTCAACTATACTTCAGTAAAAAATAAGTAAATAAATAAATACCTCCAAAATAAATAAATATAATAAAATAATACCTTGTTCAGGAAAGCAGATTTTTCCATAATTTGGAAAAGTAAATTACAGCTAAAATTAGAAGCTACAGTACACAGTTAGTAGAAGCCAGGATGTGACTTACGTTCTATTCATTCCCACATTCCTTTCTCCTTATACAGTGACCGGTATATACTAGTGCCTCAATAAATGTTTGTCCTATAAATATTGAATAAGTGGGGTTGGAGGATGATAAAGCTGTGTGCTTTCATTTTCTGGCATGATTCTATGTGACTCTCAATAGTTTTGTTACAGATTGGTTTTGTTTAGCATTGGTTTTAAAAGGATATTCGCAGATTTGTTTTTTAATTTAGATTATCCTCGGAAGTTTCTTTTATTTATTTAAAAGATTTATGATTTCTCATTCATTGGAATTTTGCTTCTTCATAAACATTAACATTTTGTTTTGTTTTAATGTAGATACTTGGTTGCATAGAACATGTCAGGTACTTGCTAAAGGTGCGAGCACAGACCTTCTTTTTCTCCCCACAGTCCCCATTCACTGCCTTACAATCTGTTCAGTTATCTCAGCTATCTGTCACTATGTAACAAATTACCACAAACCTAACAGCTTAAAACAGTTAAAACTGATCTCAGTTTCCACAGGCAGGAATCTGGGCACAGCTGAGCTGGGTCCTCTGCTCAGGGTCTCACAAGGCTTCGGTCAAGGTGTTGGCTGATCTGTGTTCCTATCTGAAGCTCAGGATCATCTTCCAGTCTCGTAGGGTTGTTGGCAGAACCCTTGCTTGCAGTTGCAGGACTGAAGTTCTTGTTTTCTTGCTGGCTGTCAGCTGGGGGTCTGCTCTCAGCTTCAAGAGGCTGCCTGCGGTTCCCCATTACCGACCCTCTTACAACATGGCAGCTGGCTTCAAGGCCAGCAGGTGACATTCCCCAGTCCACTAAGGTGGAGTCATAATGTAACATAACCACGGGCGAGACTATATACCATCACTTTTGCCAGACTATATACCATCACTTTTGCCACTTTGCAAGTCACAGATTCTGCCCAATCTCAAGGAGACAGGATTATACTCAGTGGGGGTCACCTTAGGATATGTCTGTCACAGAAATTAGTTCATCCCCTTTGATGAATGAGGTAGTCTGTCGTACTTTATGTAATCACTGATGGTTTGCTGTCAGCCGCTTGATCACCTCTAGGCCAAGAACATGCTTAAAGGTTAGACATTTGTTTACTTTTCATAATAAACCACAAAAACATTCTGTGAAGTTACTTTGTATTCATTCAAAGGTGCTTTATACTGTATCGAAAGTAAGATGTTTTATAAGCAGGAAGCTGACCTGGGAATAATCATCCTAGAATCCCCTTTAAGAAGCAGAGCAGCCGACTTCATTCTCTTTCCTTGTATTCTTTTTTAAATTTATTTCTTTATTTATTATTTATTTTTGGTTGCATTGGGTCTTTGTTGCTTCGCATGGGCTTTCTCTAGTTGCGGTGAGTGGGTGGCTACTCTTTGTTGCAGTGCACAGGCTTCTCACTGCCGTGGCTTCTCTTGCTGAGGAGCACGGGCTCTAGGCACGTGGGCTTCAGTAGTTGTGGCACACGAGCTCAGTAGTTGTGGCTGGCGGGTTTAGTTGCTCCGCAGCATGTGGGATCTTCCTGGACCAGGGCTCGAACCCGTGACCCCTGCATTGGCAGGTGGATTCTTAACCACTGTGCCACCAGGGAAGCGGGGCGGGGGTGTGGGGGTGTGTGGGGTGTGTGTAGGCATGTTGACTGGTGCTGAGAGTTAGATAAAAGAGGTATTGGGAGTGTGGCCTTTGGATTTGAGTTTGCATATGAAAGGCACGCTCTCAGGCAAGTTGTTTGCTATATCTGGATTTAGTTAGCCCTGGGAAGGGCAGTCTCTCCCGGCCCCAGGATGTCAAAGCATCATAAAAGATAGAAAATTTTAAACATGATTAATACACACCCTTTCTTTTAGCACTTGCTACATTTCTTTACTTTCTTTTGGGATCAAGTGTCAAAGAGTTTGTGGTTGCTACTTCCACTTCCTCTCCCATCTCCACCCACCTTCTCCCAACCTTCTCACTCTGCTGAGTCACCAGTGACCTCCATGTTGCTAAATCCAAGGTCTCTTCTCCCACTTCACCTCTCAGAAGCATTTCTCACAGATTACTCTTCTCTCTTTGAAACTGTTTTTGGTCCCTCCCCACTGGCAGTTTGGGTCCCAGTCTCTTCTGCAGGATTTTCTCATCTGCTTGACCTCTACACGTACAGATGCCTAAGGCTGGGGCCTGGGCCGCTCTCTGTCTACATTGTCCTATAGTGATTCCCTCAAGTCTTGTGGCTTAAAGTGCCATCTCTATGCCCAGGACTCCATCTTTGTATTGTTTATCTCCAGCCTTGAGTCCATGTCCATGTGCCAGCTGCCTACCTGATACCTCCTCTTGGGTAGCTCATAGGGATCTCAGGTGAAACCTGATCAAAGTACAACCCTCCTTTCCAGACCCTCCTCCCCCAAACCTGCTGCCCTCCAGTCTGCCCTGTTGAAGTTGATGATATTTCCATCCATCCAGTTGCTCAGACCTAAAGCTAGTAGTTATCCTAGAACCTCCTCTTTCCCTAAAACCCTACACCAGTTTATCAGGAGGTCCTGTTGATTCTGTTCCCCAAACCAAAGATCTATCTACTTTTTATGTCTACTACCATAACTCTAAGCCAACAGCATTTCTGGACTATTCCAGCTGTGATAGCCTCCAGATTGGTATCCTTGGCTCCATATTTGCCTTCCAGCCCAGTCTCCAGAGAGCAGCCACAGTGATCTTTTTAAAATGCAGTTTGGGCTGAGAGGCCCGCGGGAGCGGCGGAGATGCCGCCTGATGGCATTGAAACGAATGGGAATTGTAAGCTACTATGAGAAAATCCGTACCTTTGCTGTAGCAATAGTAGGTGTTGGTGGAGTTGGCAGTGTGACTGCTGAAATGCTGACAAGATGTGGCATTGGTAAGTTGCTACTCTTTGACTATGACACGGTAGAACTGGCCAATATGAATAGACTTTTCTTCCAACCTCATCAAGCAGGGTTAAGTAAAGTTCAAGCAGCAGAACATACTTTGAGGAACATTAATCCTGATGTTCTTTTCGAAGTACACAACTACAATGTAACCACAGTAGAAAACTTGCAACGTTTCATGAATAGAATAAGCAATGGTGGATTAGAAGAAGGAAAACCTGTTGACCTAGTTCTTAGCTGTGTGGACAATTTTGAAGCTCGATCATTTGAAATGCTACGGTTCTGTCCTTTCATAAGAGGGTTTTTCAACAGACCTGGCAGACTCAGTATAGAGGATCATTACTCTCATGCACAGAATGACTCTTCTCCTTCTCACCTGCTCCTCTGTCACCTCTCTTTCAGAAAGCATGCTCTGAATTGTCATCAGATGAAGCCTGCTCTCTTCAGTGTGCCCTGTGAGATCAAGGAAAAGGCAGGTAGGCCGCTGAGAAGACACTTCTTGTGTGGCATCAGGACCACAACAACCTCGCACCTCTGGTCCTGGCTCAGCCCTAACGTGCGTCGTGGACCATCTTGCTCGTCACATCCCTCTCTGGCAGCGATGGTTCAGTTGGTACATTTCTGCTTTGTCAGAGCCCTGCTTTCCGGTGTATCACACTCATTTATTTTGCAGTTTGTAACTAGAGAAATACTGTTGCCAGTGAGTAATAAGCAGCTGCATTCTAGGTGCAAGACCTCAGAGCCATTGTGGCATTCAGTTGTTTTACAAAAGGATCTGAGATGACAGAATTAGGAAAGTAGAATCATAATCAAAATCTAGCCTGCACTCTAGAGCCCGTGAGCCACAACTACTGAAGCCCTCGCGCCTAGAGCCCGTGCTCCACAACAAGAGAAGCCACTGCAATGAGAAGCCCGTGCACCGTAATGAAGAGTAGCCCCTACTCGCTGCAACTAGAGAAAGCCCACGCGCAGCAACAAAGACCCAACGCGGCCAAAAATTATTCAATTAATTAATTTTTTAAAAAGAAGGAAGAAAAATTAGTACAGAGAGTATACCCTTCTCCCAGCTTCTTCTAATGGCAACACCTTCAGAACCATAGTGCAGTGATTAAACCAGGAAATTGATGTTGGTACAATGCTCTGTAACTGAGCAACAAGTCCCATTTGAATTTCCCCAGGTTTTGTCCTAAATGCCCTTTTTCTGGTCCAGGATCCCACACTGCATTTAGTCATCGTGTCTCCTTAGTCACCACCAATCTATGAAGTTTCTTCCATTGTTCCTCATCATCCGTGGCTTTCATACTTTTGCTGAGACCTGCTCAGTTATTTTATAGAGTCCCTCAGTGTGGTTCGTCTGTTGTTTCTTCATAATTAGACTGAGGTTGTGCATCTGTGGCAGGAATCGCACAGAAGCAACGTTGTGTCCTCAGTGCATCGTGTCGGAGGTATGTGCTGTCAGTAAGTCCTATCACTGATAGGACCACTGACCTTGATCACTTGGTCAAGGTTAATAGCAATTTGAAGATGGTTTACAAGAGAAGCCACAAATATGGTGAAGACATCATTTAAACCAAAATCATCAGAGAAGGGTTGTCACTTGATTTTTTAGAGTGAGTTGGTGTCTCTCTTTTTGTTTTTGGCTGCATTGGGTCTTTGTTGCTGTGGCGGGCTTTCTCTAGTTGCAGCGAGCGGGGGCTACTCTTCATTGTGGTGTGCGGGCTTCTCATTGCAGTGGCTTCTCTTGTTGTGGAGCACGGGCTCTAGGCATGAGGGCTTCAGTAGTTGTGGCACGCGGGCTCAGTAGTTGTGGCTCACGGGCTCTAGAGCGCAGGCTCAGTAGTTGTGGCTCACGGGCTTACTTGCCCCGCGGCATGTGGGATCTTCCCGGACCAGGGCTCAAACCCGTGTTCCCTGCATTGACAGGCGGATTCTTAACCACTGCTCCACCAGGGAAGTCCAGAGTGAGTTGGTCTCTTGAGATCAATTATTTGAATGTCGTGTGTCACTTTGGAGCGTAGCACTTGAGTATGCTGGGGCTTGTGGAAAGCACGTATGTGGTACAAAAGTATGTTTATTTCTGAACACGGTTTTGGTGCAAGATTGACGTGTACTTGACATGGACGGTGGCAGAGAGCAGTGAAAGGGTCTGAATTCCGCTTTACCTCTGGCTCCATGACCCTGGCATGTGACTGAAACTTCCTCTGTCCCCAGTCCTTCTCTGTGACCTGGGGACAGTGACAACACTTAGCTCACGGTTACTGAAGACTGTGTGAGTTCTTACATATAAGGCTATGGGTGTGGTGCCAGCCTCCAGTAGTTATCTGGTGACTGAAAGAGAAATTCAATTTTAAACCTACATTTGTTTCACCCAAATGCTGTAAGGACGTGATATTTCCCCACACACACAGTTGGAACATTTTTTATTGTGATAAAACATACATAACATAAAATTTACCACTTTACCATTTTTAAGTGTACAGTTCAGTGGCATTAAGTACATTTACATCATTGTGCAACCGTCACCACCATCCATCTCCAGAACTTTTTCATCTTCCTAAACTGAACACTAACTCCCCATTCCCCACTCCCCTGGCCTCTGGTAGCCACCATCCTACTTTCTGTCTTTATGAATTTGATTGCTCTAAGTACCTCATATAAGTGGAATTATACAATATTTGTCCATTTGTGACTGGCTTATTTCACTTAATATAATGTTTTCAAGGTTCACCCATGTTGTGGCATGTATCAGAATTTGCTTCTTTTTTATGACTGAATAATATTCCATCATATAGATGGACCACATTTTGTTTATCCATTCATTGTGGGACATTTGGTTGTTTCCACTTTTTGGCTATTGTGAATAATGATGCTAATAGCTACCCAAATATCTGTTTGAGACCTTGCTTTCAGTTATTTGGGGTATATACGCAGGAGTGGAATTGCTGGATCACATGGTAATTGTATATTTAAGAACTGCCAGACTGTTTTCCACAGCAGCTGCACTATTTTACATTCTAACCAGCAGTGCACAAGGGTTCCAATTTCTCCACATCTTCTCCAACACTTGTTATTTTCTGCGTTTGTTTTGTTTTGTTTTTATAATAGCCATCCCGTTGGTTGCGAAGTGGTATCCCATTGTAGTGGACATGATATCCTTTTACACTTGTTTGTATTTGAAAGACTCTGTTTGATGACAGCAGATTTTGGGAATCATATTATTTCAAAGGAATATCTCATTGTGGATCTTCATGGTGTCACTCCTTAACCCAGGTAGAAGTCAACATTTTATCTGTTATCTTTCCCACCACTTTCCTTTCTCATAAGAGCCAGCATGGGGTATATTTCTGTTCTAATTCTTTTACCCTCTATGCACTCTGTAACCCAAAAGCTTATATCCCATTTGGTTTACAAAGCCACTGTAGTTTGAGTGGTCTATGTCTGTTCTCATAGGTTTGTTTGTGTGTGTTTAACTTTTTATTTTGAAACAATCACAGATTCACATAAATGTTCCAAGAACACGCAAATACATTTTCTCCCCGAACTATTAGAGAGTAAGTTGCTGCCACGATGCCCCGTGACCCCTGCGCACTTGAGTGCGTTTCCAACAAACGGGGACAGTCTCCTTTTTACCCACAGGACAACTGTCACGGTCAGGAAGGGAACACTGATACCCCACCCACCATGGAATCCGCAGATCTCATTCAGGCTCTGTCAGTTGTCCCAATAATGTCCTTTATAGAAAAGGACAAAAAGGTCAAAATCTTGTTGCGTTTAGTTATCACATCTCTTCGGTCTTGTTTCATCTGTGACAAGCCCCTGTCTTTCCCTGACTTTCATGACCTTGACCATCTGGAAGATCACAGGCAAGTCCCTCCATCTGGGTTTATCTGGTGTTTCCTCATGATTAGATTTCTGCTACACATCCTCAAAATGAAGCAACGCCTCGTCTCACACAGAGGCTGCTCAGTGGTGCCCACATTTGCTCTGTCCCCTATTGATGACTTGAACTTTGATCACTCAAGTGAGATAGTGTCTGCCAGACTCCTCCTTTTTAAAGTTGCTCCTTTTCCCTTTGTAATAAGTATTCTGTAGGAGTTACTCTGAGACTATCCCTCATTCAATTTCCCTTTTATTCATTTTCGTATTTTGTGTCAGTATAGATTCATGGAATGCATGGAGTCTTATTTTATCACAGTTACTATTATCACTCATTTCGACGCTCAAATTGTCCCCGCGTTGGCTAGCGTGAGACCCTTGAAGCTGGCTCATGTCCTTCTGACATGTCTCCATCAGCCTCTGAGCATTCCCTTCCTTGCTGCCATAACATGTTCCAGGCTCGTATTCTCCCCTCTGCTGCCGGCCCGGGGTCAGCCATTTCTCCAGGAGCCCTGGCTCCACTTAGAGTAGTTCTTGGTCCCGGGTATGCTCGTTACTACTGAGGTGGTACTGCTCTGGTCACTCTCAGGGCACAGAGCTCAGGAGTATTTGCGGGCGATGCATATATATGTGTACACAGACTCATTCATGTCTGTTTTTACTGTATCTGCATATATTGAAAACCATGAGCTCATTTCAGTATCTTTTTTTTTGGCTGCATCAGGCAGCTTATGGGATCTTAGTTCCCCAACCAGTGGTCAAACCCGGGCGCCGGCAGCGAAAGGGCCGAGTCCTAACCACTGGACGGCCAGGGAATTCCCTCATTTCAGTGTCTTTAATTCTGGTTCAGCACCACAGGGTTCATTCTATTTTTCTCTCTCTCTAGATTGGTAACTCCTTTCTCTGACAATAAGAACCCTGCTCCCATCATCCTCAGTACTTCTACTTATTTAATCAGTCGTTCCCTACCCCCCTCACGTGCATCCCTTTTCACCACCTCAGCCCCTGACCCGGGTCCCCCACCAGCTCCCACTGGCTGCCCTCCTCGCTTCCCTTAGGCTCCAACGCCCAGAGCCAGGTCACCCTCTGCGGACGGCCCCTTGCCCTGTAGGTCCCACACTAGGCTCCTGCTCAGGTGCCTCTCACAGGTGTTTGAATGTCTAATGGCCTGTCTTGTCTGTTCCTTAATTAAATTATGGGGAGCAGATATTATGACTTCTAGTAAACAAGGTTGGGCTTTTTGGGGGTTTAAACAAGTTTGCCCTTAGCCCCTCGCAGCACTCCCTTCAGTGCCCTGTGTGAAACAGGTAAGCAGCATTCCTACAGCTGAACGAGCACAACCCGCGAGTCCTGTGAGCTGGAAGAAACTGCCCATGGGGGACACGCCAGTGTCCATCCCCTGGAGACATTGGCTACGGTCACATGCTCCTCAGGACCGTTGAATTGTATGATGTTGATCACCATCATAAAAACTTACCGTGTTGTTGCCTCTCTCTGAGGTGTGCTGTCCCCCTGCCAGCTCCCACCTGCCGCCAGGGGGAAAAAAACAGCCCTTGGCGGGGGCAGGTGATCCCCACTGCCCTCAGCAGTTGGCTCTGTCATCAGAGCTCCTTGGGTGTGTGGGCCCTTGAGGTTTTTATTGACAACTTAGCTATGCAAAGTAAGGAATTTAGTAGTAATGAAAAGCAGTTTTTCAAAGTAGTTTAATCAGCTGTTGTCTCAGGAAGCTGTAGTTCTTGATGACCTTTTCCCCATTAGTGAGATGATGCTGGGACTGTTGGGGAAACTGCTTCTTGAGAGCTGTGGGTGTGCGCTGTCTGGGCACTTCTCCTTTTGCTTCATCTGATTCTGTATGTCCATATGTGAACACAGCTGTCAGTCAGCTTCAAACTCAGCAGTTTCAGGAGAAAATGAAAGGTTTGAGACCTACTGCCATCAGGACAGGCTGAGGTGTCCGTTTTAGCCCACGCCGCTGCCCTGTCCCATCTTCCCAGGTGGCAAGGGCTACACTCAGGGCTTCTGACTCCACCCAGGCTGAATCCCAAGGCGGCTGTAGGGCTCAGAGCATAGGCCGTGCGTCAGATCTGGGCATTTCTTCATAAAATCATGCTTCCTCTCCACTGATTGGCTCAAACATCAGGGTGCCTGGTACATTTGGCTGCACGGGGATGGGGCAGCACCACTCAGCCTTGAAAAGCACTGGCCATCACAATTGCCGAGAGCTGCCTAAATGTCAAGTTCCGCGTGGCCAGGTGTCTTTTCATATCAGTAGGAAGTGCAGTCATGGAAGCACTGTGTTTCCAGCACATGGGCCGCAGGCCTTACAGTCTCCAGGATGGACCACGAGGAAAGTAAATGAGATCTCAGTGCTGCCTCAGCTTCCCCCAACCCCATGACCAGGAATGACCAAGTCTTGGGCCAAAGAAAACTATTCAGGGTCATGATCCTGCACCAGCTTCCCATGGGCCTCTGCCCGATGAGCGGTCCTGCAGGCTGAGCCTCCTGGGGTGCCCACACTGGGAGATAGCACGTTGGCTTCTTGATTTAACCCACGTTTCTCACATTTCCCTCTAGCTAGTGTCTGCGACAGACCTTCAGGGTAAACACTAAACCTGCGCAGAGTGTTTAAAAGCCCAGTAGGTATCGATGGAGCGTGGGCCACAGCCAGAGAGCTCCGCGAGTCCTGGCATCATTACCCCAAACTTCCAGTGGCCCGGGACAGACAGTTACTTCACTCCTGTTCTACAGATGAGCAGAGTGAAGCTCCGGAGAGAGGGTTGCACCCCCGTAACCCACAGCCAGGCTGCGTGCTGCCCCTCCACACCCTTTTGTGGCTCAGGGAGGGAACTCTGCACCCACAGGCCCCGGGCACTGTCTGTGCATCTGCTGCACTCACTGCACCCATGATGGCTCCTAGCCTCTGCAATCTGTCTCCAATGGTGAGTGCAGGGTCTAGGACGAGCCGTGTCCTAGGACTGCCCTGGTACCTGACACACAGTGTACACACCTTATATTTTTGTTGAGTGAAGAACTGTTTCTGGTGACTGATACCTATTAAGTGAAATCCTTTATCCTGTACAGCTTACGGGGTTCAGGAAGACTGAGTGTCTGGGGCCTGACTTAGAACCCAAGGCTTATCATTCGTATCATCCTGAAGAGAAAGCCATCCTCCACGTAAACCGTGTTGTCAAATGTTCCTGGAAGCACTACCCCACGAGTTCCAGGAATTGCCTTCCGATGCCTCCTCCGGCCTGTGGGAAGGACACGGGTGCATCTTCCAGGGTCGATACGCAGGCCCTCCACCTGTGCTCTCCTCTGTGTGGTGTCTGGGTGGTGCTGCCTGCCGCGGTCTCTGAAGACCAAGGATACCCTAGGAGTACACCCCCCTCCCGAATCCTTCCCTTGAAACAGCCATCCTTCTTGGTATCTGGAGGAGCTGTCCTGAGGAGAACAAATAAACCCTTTTTAGAGAGCTTTGAATTTAGCTGGGAGGACCCAATACTGGCGCAGTCCCTTTCCTGAAACCCTTGGGGCTGGGTGCGTTACAGAACTCAGAATTGTTTAGGCTTTACGTATGTGGTGTTGACAAGAGCTGAGGCAGAGCCTTGCGTTCAGTGACAGCCTCAGAACAGGAACGGTCGCACACACTGGTGTGGGTCAGGCTCTGCCTCCAAATTCACTTGAATGCCAACTTGCGTAAAGACCTTTGGATCTGGGATTGCAGATGGGCAGCGCGTTGAAGAGCCGCCAGGCGTCCTGGGAAGTTCACATCGAGGGACCTCCTCCGTCTTCTCCAAGCTGTGACTGTCCCCTGTGCTGGCCTCAAGTACGCATCTGTGCCTCACTTTGGTCAGTCCTGGGTTCACTTTGTTTCTGAGGAGCGAGAAGTCCCAGCCTCACCAGCCTTGCTCTCGGGCCAAGGAGCACGGGCAGCTGCCGTGGGGGAAGTGGATGTAATAACTCTCACACAAAGGACCGCCCTCCTATTTCCTCACCACCGTTCCTGGGCCTGGCTGGGAGCTCTCAGGCATAAGTAATCCAGCGGGGTTTTTTTACCTCTGTTTCCCTTCCTCCTCTGCCACTCAGGTCTGTTGCAGTTGCAACATCTTGATCAGTAGCTTCAGCTTTCTGGTTGGGTCTGTCCAACGACTACCCTTCGGGCCAATGTGTGACTTCTTCCAGAATTCAGATTCCTTTTGTGTTTGGCTGGCCCTGGGGCTGAGACCCCTGTGCGGTATTTCTCTGTGGCCGCGCAGGCGGCGGATCTCCTAGAGCTGGAGGGTTATTTTTCAGGTTGCTTGGAGTGTCCTTTCTCGGCTCCACAGGCTCCAGGTGACTCATGAATCAAGCCTCCGATTCTGATCAGCCTACAGAGCTCCTCTGCCGCTATTGACTGTGGCCCATCCCACAGGGGTGGTTTGCATTTGAATTCATTAAAATCGAGTATAATTAAATAAGACGTTCTTCAGCCACACTAGCCACATCTCAAGTAATCAGTAGCCACGTGTAGCTAGTGGCTCCCATATTAGTGCAGATCTAGAACATTCCATCATTGGGAAAGTTCTGTTGGACAGACAGGTGGATTAGTACAGACAAATAGAAAATCAAGGATTATGAAAAAAATCTAATGTCCATGATGATGACTAGAGAAACAAGATGTGGTCCATCTGTACAATGGCCTGTTGTTCAGCCATAAAAAGGAATGAAGTTTTCTGACACAAACTACAACATGGATGAACCTTAAAAACTTTATGCTAGGGCTTCCCTGGTGGCGCAGTCGTTAAGAATCCGCCTGCCAATGCAGAGGACACGGGTTCGAGCCCTGGTCCGGGAAGATCCCACATGCTGCGGAGCAACTAAACCCGCCAGCCACAACTACTGAGCCCGTGTGCCACAACTACTGCAGCCCGCGCGCCTAGAGCCCGTGCTCCTCAGCAAGAGAAGCCACGGCAGTGAGAAGCCTGTGCACTGCAACGAAGAGTAGCCACCCACTCACCGCAACTAGAGAAAGCCCATGCGCAGCAACAAAGACCCAACGCAGCCAAAAATAAATAAATAAATAAAATTTTTAAAAGGAAAAAAAAACTTTCTGCTAACAATAAGGCCCTACTGTATAGCACAGGGAACTATATTCAATATCTTGTAATAACATATAATGCAAAAGAATCTGAAAAAGATATAGATACAGATACAGATAAACTGAATCACTTTGCTGTATACCTGAAACATTGTAAATCAGCTATAGTTCAATTAAAAAAAAAAACAAACCTTTATTCTGAATAAAAGAAGCCAGACACAAAAGTCCACAATAGTGTGTGGTTCCATTTATGTGAAATGTCCGGAAGAGGGAGAAAGAGATTAGCAGTTGCCAGGGGCTGGGGTGGGGAGTGGGGAGTGACTGCTAACAGGGACAGGGTCTCTTTTTTTTTTTTTTTTAACATCTTTATTGGGGTATAATTGCTTTACAATGGTGTATTAGTTTCTGCTCTATAACAAAGTGAGTCAGTTATACATATACATATGTTCCCATATCTCTTCCCTCTTGCGTCTCCCTCCCTCCCACCCTCCCTATCCCACCCCTCCAGGCTGTCACAAAGCACCGAGCCAATATCAGGGTCTCTTTTTGAGGTAGTGAAAAAGTTAGGTGGTAGTTGCACAACCTGGTGAATGTACTGAAAACCACTGAGTTCTTCACTGGAAATGGGTGAGTTGTATGTCACATGAATTATTTCTCAATGAAGCTGTTATAAAAACCAATCAAGAACTGATGGATTTCAGTTGGGGGCCCATAGCTTAAGGCCTTAGTACACAGATTCTTGTGAAGCAGCACTTTCTTGCAGCATTTGTTACCCTATTCAGATTTCTTCTTAGGGCTTAGCCATCCACTGAAAGTATCCTGTGTGTTAATTTCATGCAGCATCTGTTACCCGCAAAAGCACAGGCGTGCCTGCAGAGTGTCCCAACCCTGTTATGGGCTTGGCATACAGTAGCTATCAGTAAACTTGGTGATGGTGTGAAAGTGACTGATCTCTCTTAACAGAAAATGCTCCTTTTTACTGTCACCTAGAACTGTCATCAGTCCCTGGGGCAATCCCTCTTAGGGAAGTTAGGGCCTTGGCGGGCCTAAAAGTCTGATTTCCAGCCCGGGAATGGGTAGGACATGGTTGTGCGTGTTGCTGGTCTGGTCACCTCCCTGTGCAGGACTCGGCAAAATAAAGGTCGTACCTTTGGGTGACGGTAGCCCAGCTTCGGAAGCTTCTAGATATTGTTCAGTTGAAATTAAAGCATTTCTTTGGATGAGAAATAAGATTGTTTAATGTAGACAGAAGCCATCCATAAGTGCTGTTTTTCTTAGCTGTTGCTCTTAAATGTTCCCAAAGCCTCACAGGAGAGCGTGGACTAATTTTCTACACGTTTTACTTGGCTGCATTTTCTATTACAGCATTTTGCTGTCTTTTCCTTTTGCCCTGTTGCCACAGGAAAAAAAAAACCTAGGCAAACTGCATGCCGTTTTTACAGAGCATCAGCTGTTCATACAGTAGTTTATGACAGAATCGCAGGCCTTAAATTAACAAATGCAAAAGTATATTGAAATGAGAATTAATTTGCATATTTGGTTGAGGTTTCAGCACTTAGGTTGTGATGTATTTTAATTAAGGATTAATTAGAATTGATAGGAATTTGCATAGTGTTATACTCCCGCCATCTGATGAATATCTAACGTGCATGACAGCTGTGATCTCAGAAACCGATGAGAGTTTGCTAAAGGGATATTCCTTGTAAAGTCCTGTGGGACCGAGAAAGTCCAGTGACTTAAAACATGGCTTCATCTAGAATGTTGCTTAAAAAACTGACCTGGGGGACGTTGTCTCAAAGGTAAATGCAGGCAGTTCTCCACACCAACAGGCTGTGCTCCAAGTTATCTCCCGGAAACAAGCATTTAACGGGCCCTTGACAGTGCGGGTGGCCAGCTGGTCAGAATGCCATTGCTCAGCACCAACCCCACCTGGGGGCCAATTTAGGGACAAGGGGGAGGGGGAGGGGGGAGTTGTCGGTGACATCGGTGATCCCCGGGTGACTCCAGTCACACAAGAATGCCCTTCAACCTGCAAGTGGGTGACGTCTCCCCTCTTTACCTTGCCCGTCTGTCCCTTCCCGGGCTCTGGTCCCATCTGCTCGACCAACACCTACAGGACAGAGCCTGCCCGTGTCTCACTCTAAGCAGTGCCTCTAAAGGGTCCCCAGTAAGTCCAAGTGTGGTATGGTTTAGGGAGATGCCCCTTGTCAGGTTAAGGAGGGTTCTTTCTGTTCCTGGTTTGCTAAGGGTTTTTCTCATTAATGGGTGTTGTTTGAATGAGTTTGTTTGTTTGTTTGTTTTTTTAATTTATTTTGGCTGTGCTGGGTCTTCGTTTCTGTGCGAGGGCTTTCTCTAGTTGTGGCAAGCGGGGGCCACTCTTCATCGCGGTGCGCGGGCCGCTCACTATCGCGGCCTCTCCTGTTGCGGAGCACAGGCTCCAGACGCGTAGGCTTAGTAGTTGTGGCTCACGGGCCTAGTTGCTCCGCGGCATGTGGGATCCTCCCAGACCAGGGCTCGAACCCATGTCCCCTGCATTAGCAGGCAGATTCTCAACCATTGCGCCACCAGGGAAGCCCCATTCAGTTTGTTTCTTTCTGCATCCTTTGAGCTATAGTTTTTCTCCTTGTGGTTACTGTGATGCTTTACGTTGATAGGTTTTCATTTACACTGATTTTCATTGGCGTTGATGATTTTTACTGACAGATTTTGGAAGCACCTATGTTCAGAGATGTATCTTCTTGGTTATGATTCATATGTTTGTGCATGTACATGCACACAGATGCTGTTGACTTCGGGTTGCTGGTCATTTGTTTTGCCCTTTCGGCTCTGGTCATGAATGTGCTGGGATGTGACTTCCCCACGAGGTCCCGCCCTGAGTTCTCCGTCTGGTGAGTGGGTGGCTTTTTCCGTGTCTCTTCTCCAAAACAGTTTGTTGCAGAAAGGGGCTCTCTCTTCCTTGAGGGCCTGGTAGCACTGGTCCATAAAATGTCCTGGTGGCCTTTGAGGAGAGGTTTCTTAGCACAAGTTCCTATTTCTGGGCCGTGATTCTGTGAGGCCAGGCACGTTCCAGGAACCAGAGCCAAGGCAGTGAACAAGACAGCGACGGTCCTTAGGGAAGAGGGTTGTTCCACACAGCCGTAGAGAGACAGATGTGGCCCTCAGGGCCCTGGGTAGAGGTGGGGTGGGCGGGCGGGCAGGTGGGTCTCTGGGGGTATGTTCCCATGCTGTTGCCTCGGCTAAGGTGTTCACTCCTGGGCTGGGGAACCTGGGCTGCTTCTCTGTGAGGGAAGCGCCCACAGTCTGGGTTCCTGCCACATTTGTGATGCCAC
Source organism: Globicephala melas (assembly GCF_963455315.2). Lineage (NCBI taxonomy): Eukaryota > Metazoa > Chordata > Mammalia > Artiodactyla > Delphinidae > Globicephala > Globicephala melas. The sequence continues at coordinate 160,673,135 of NC_083316.1, read as the reverse complement.
CAAGCTGGCGTCCTCGGGGTTTCAGGGGCCTTGCTTCCTCACTAAATAGATCTTCCCATGAGAATGGATTGCTCTTCCTTTACAACCCGGTCCTGGCCCCCTCCTCCTCACTTAGCATCTCTATGTCCACTCGATGGGAGCGCCTGCAGTGAGCCTTTTTCCTGTGCACAGGGCTTTCCCTCAGCATCTCATCTCTGGAACTCAGGACACCCTAACAGGCTCTTTCCAGGTGGCAGCTCTGTCTCCGTCCCACGACTGATGACTGTAGTGATGCACAGGGAGGCAGGCATCCTACACATGTGTCAGGAGGGTCACTTCTGGACTGTCCCACACCCAGAGCTCGCACCTGGGGCCTGGGCATCTCCAGGACATACCCACAGCCTCCGGCAGTGACCCAGCCACAGTCTGCTCAGGCCACAGGGTTTTGGCTCACCACCGCCCAGTACCAGTGCGAAATACAAGCAAGATGAACTAGGACATGGAAAGGAAGAATGAAGGAAGCATACAAAAGAATATGCCCAGGACTTCCCTGGTGGTCCAGTGGTTAAAACTCTGTGCTCCCAACGCAGGGGGCCTAGGTTCGATCCCTGGTCAGGGAACTAGATCTCACATGCCACAGCTAAGAGCCCGCATGCCACAACTAAGAGCCCGCATGCCGCAACTAAGACACGGAGCAGCCAAATAAAAAGCCCAAAAGTCCCACTAGATTCAACAGACATGAAATTACTCTGTCACATTGCTATAAAGGTTTCTATGTGCAACCTCTCTGTCTGTGTTGGCCTTTCCATAGACGGAGGGCAAACCAGACACTACCTTTCAAGGAGTCCTGATCTAGATTAGGACTGAACAAAACAAGCAAAAATCTCATCCTTCATACTGCACCCACAGAAGGAAAACTGTCAAGAGAAGGGGCAAGATCCAGAGGGGATTCCAAGGAAGGGGGGGAACCTGAAGGCAGTGATTCAGAGGTGTGCTGACCTACCCGGACCTGCATGCATGTAGGTTCTTCCTCAGACCCATGTTAGGCTCTGTGACATGCATACTGTGGAGCAGGGTTGCAGACCACAGTGTTGGTAAATAAAGTTTTATTGGAACACAGCTGCTCATTGGTTTACTATTTTCTGGGGCTGGTTCAGTTCCCAGTAAGGGCTCTTTTCCTGGCTTCCAGACAGATGACTTCTCGCTGTGTCCTCACAAAGGGAATGGAATAAGGAAGAGGTCTCTCTTCCTCTGCTTAGAAGGCCACAGTCTTATGGATTAGGGCCCCACCCCTATGACCTCACTGAACTTTTTTTTTTTTTTTGGCTGTGTTGGGTCTTTGTTGCTGTGCGCAGGCTCTCGTTGCAGCAAACAGGGGCTACTCTTCCTTGCGGTGCGTGAGCTTCTCATTGCGGTGGCTTCTCTCATTGCAGAACATGGGGTCTAGGCACGCAGGCTTCAGAAGTTGCAGCTCGTGGGCTCTAGAGAGCAGGCTCAGCAGTTGTGGTGCACGGGCTTATTTACTCCATGGCATGTGGGATCTTACCAGGCCTGGGATCGAGCCCATGTCCCCTGCATTGGCAGGCAGATTCTTAACCACTGCGCCACCAGGGAAGCCCCTCGTTGGATTTTAATTGCATCCTCACAGGCCCTATTCCACATAGACATTGGGGGTTCCACATGTGAATTTGGGGGGGACACAATTCAGTCCATAGCAGTTCCATATTGTTTCTTAGAAAAAACATAATGTGTTGCTATTCATAATTTTATTTTACTTCCTTGTTTGGTTTACTGGAGTTTTTTACCCACAGTAAATTGGGAACATAAGGAAATTTGGTGGTTGGGTGGAAGTGCCTCTGTTTTAGATCCCACCACCTCATCTGAGTGTCTGCAACTGACAGTGTCCCTGAGCTGAGCTCCTGGTCTCCAAAGCCTCCCCGCCTGCCAATCGAGGGCTGTGGGGGAGCTGAGGAGCACCCCTGGGACCGGAAATGAGCTTGTTGTAATTAACGGTAACGAGTGTCTAATGACCATGATCAGGCAGGGACAGTGTGCTGGGAGACAGATGCGCGGTGCTGAGGGAGAGGCAGGGCCGCATGCAAGGGGCCGCTCGCTGACAGAAGGCAAAGGCGCTCGGCATAGCCGTGTCCACAGCTGGGACCGGTCCTGGTGACTAAGGCACAGGGTAACTTTTTTTAAGTTTTGCTTCTCCTCATACACATACATTCGCAAAAATATACAGCTTTAAAGAAGCAAAGCTTGTAGCTCATGAATGATGGTCATAACATACGCACTGTTAACACCACAGGGCCTGGGGTATGACAGGCATATTGTCTCCTTATTCATGGGCATTTGGGCGGTTTTGGTTTTTCACAGTTACGGGGTGGTCATGAGTGTCCTGTAAATACAACATCTGCGGGGGTCAGTGTTCCTGTAGGGTAAATTCGCAGAACAGAGTTCTGATCAAGATCAAAGGATATGTGCTTTTTCTGTGTTAATCGGCATTTCAAACCTCCCCTCCAAAAAAGGCCACACCAACACATACCCCGTAAAGAGATATGAGAAAATGGTGTTCTCTTTGTAATTTGAGAGCTTTCATTTGAGGACAGTAAGTCCCGTGGTTTTTTGGTGTATTTTTTAAAATCTCCAGCACCTGGTTGGGTACCTGGCTTGTGATAGACTCTCAGATGCTTACTGTTGGATAAATAAAAGAACGAAAGGGGTTCCCTAGTGGTCTAGTGGTTAGGATTCGGCGCTTTCACTGCTGTGACCCAGGTTCAATCCCTGGTCGGGGAGCTGAGATCCCACAAGGCATGTGTCACGGCCAAGAAAAAAGAATGAAAGACTGCCACGCACCCCTGAGCAGCCCAGAGTCACACACTCATGAACACACACAGGTGTGCACATGCCCCCACCACCGCATGTCCAGCCTGGACCACTGCTGCCCCTAATTGTAATGACGGAAGCTGTGATGGAAGCTGTGGAGGTGGCCTCTCCAGCCCGGGAGTCAGGGTGTGCTGGGGGCCCTCTGGGGCGGGACGGGGTGCTGTGTGTCCCTCTCGAGTCACTCTTGAGCCCCAGCCGCAACCACGGGTGCTCAGGGACGAGCTGCTGAGTAAGACTGAGACGGTCGCAGAGCATCTGCTGTGCTGCAAAGGGCCATGAAGGGCCCAGCAGAGGGAAAGTTCATGAAGGTGGGTTTGGAAGGCCGTCACGAAAGACCCTGAGTACGAGGTGTCAGAGTCTAGGCTTTAGTTTAGGTGGATGCAGGCCCTGGTTGAAGTCTTTGAACAAAAGACTGGCATGATGAGCACAGTGTTTGAAGGTAGTTGGCTTGCCGGTGTGCACAGTGGATCGGAGGGGAGGGGTTTCCTCACAGGTCATGGAGGGCAGGAGAGGGGTCAGCGCAGCAGGGTTCCAGCAGTGGCATTAAGGGAGGGGATGGATGGTGGGTTGATCATGGAGTTTGAATCAATAGGATTTGCAAACAGAGGGCCTGAGGGAGGAGGACGTCCATTATCTGCTCTGGGTTAGGAGTGGTTAGGAGGGTGCGGGCCTTCACAGGGATCAGGCCGCACAGGTCAGCTCTGTCCAGGGGTGCCCAGCGTTTACATCTGGTGCTTCTTGAAGACCAAGTAAGGTTGTTAGAGAATTGGGTCTCTGAACTGGAAGGCCAGCAACTGATAAAAGGGGCACTTTTCCTTTAGTTCTTTCAGAAAAAGCCACATTATAACCCAGTGGGACTGAGTTAAGTGGCAGGGGTTCCTTTGGGTGAGTTGAGGGTCCCCAAACGTAAGGAGGTAAAGCTCCCTGCATGTGAAGAAAATTCCTGCAAGGATATCTCTTGAGCGCCTTCAATTTTCACTGGGGAGTTTTTGACAGAAAAGGTTAACCTGTTACATAGGGAACAAGAAAGGGGCACATGATTAATGAGTAAATATCCATATGATAGGATTAAACTCAATTTTTTTTTTGGCCGCACCACGTAGCTTGCAGGATCTTAGCTCCCCGACCAGGGATTGAACCCGGGCCACAGCAGTGAAAGCGCTGAGCCCTAACCACTGGACCACCAGGGAATTCCCTAAACTCAATTTTTATTTGAGCACTTGAGTCAGTCAGTAGCTGATAGTATTGAGAGCCTGTTTCCAAGAAAACACTCTAAACTTTGTTTTTCCAGAAAGTCAGAGCTAGATGGATATCCTATATCATTACCTCCTTCTCCGTTCCCTGCCTTCCATCAGGAACCACCCCCCAATCTTTTTTCCTCTGTAGCCACAGATGTTTCTTCTGTCACTGAAAAAGCAAAGAAGACACAGGTCCTGCAAGACCACCCTCCTCAGACCCGAGCTTTCTCTGTAACCCCTGCAGCAGGCTCTTCCCTGTACTGCCTGTCTCCCATGCTCCTCCGGAACTTGCTAGTCAGGCTGTACCCCACCTTACCCTGCTTTTTCAGAGGTTAACAGCGTTCCCCTAATGACCAAGCCCATGTTTTCACCCCTCTGTGACTACTTCTGGTTTTTCCTCCACCTACCCGATAACTCTTTCCGTCTCCTCCTTTGCCTGTTCTTGAAATGCTGGTTTTCTAGTATTCAGGGCCATGGCCTTCTCATAGGTGTAGCTGCAGGTACACGTGGATATGTATGGATTTCCCACACACCACACGCCGATGACTCATGAATACCTGTTTCCCACCCAAACTGGTCAGCTCAGCCCCAGCTCCCAGGAAGCAGCTGCCTCGCAGCCACCTGGACGTTCAGGCTTAGCTGGGTCAGGGACCAGGCTGATGCCATTTTTTCTCGTGCCTGCCTGCTGCTTTGTGTGCTGTACTTGGGAAAAAATGGCACCTTCCAGGGCAAATGTGGGAGTGGTCACAGCCTCTTCCTTTCTCTCACGCCCGCATCTGGTGGTCACAGACTCTGGGGCCTCGCCCTCTGGCCGCCCTGTAGCTGACCTGCATCCCCTCGGACAGCAACAGCTCCCCCCCACTGCCTCCCCTGCCCGTCCACTGCCCGTCCAGTCCTGCCCTTGAGCACGTCACCCTCTCACTCCAGCTGCGGTGGCTTCTCCATGTTGTAAAGCCAATCATCTTGTTTCTCCGCTTAAAGTCTCTCCGTGGGGGACTTCCCTGGTGTCACAGTGGTTAAGAATACGCCTGCCAATGCAGTGGACAGGGGTTCGAGCCCTGGTCCGGGAAGATCCCACAGGCTGCGGAGCAACTAAGCCCGTGCGCCACAACTACTGAGCCTGCGCTCTAGAGCCTGCGAGCCACAACTACTGAAACCCGCACGCCTAGAGCCCATGCTCCGCAACAAGAGAAGCCACCGCAATGAGAAGACCGCACACTGCAACGAAGAGTAGCCCCCACTGGCCGCAACTAGAGAAAGCCCGCGCACAGCAACGAAGACCCAATGCAGCCATAAATAAATAAATAAATAAATGTATTTTTTAAAAAAGGTCTCTCGGTGGGTTAGTTCATCTTCTCTGGCACCTCTGGATCAGTCTTTTCCTCTTTACTTTATAGCAACAACCCTCCCCCCAACACACGCACAGGAAACACAAACAGACATAATAGATGTGTTACCAAACCAAAGTTCAGTCTTCTGAAAAGCAAAGTCACTCTCCTGACACCGGGTGGTGGTGAAGGAAAGTACAGTGTTTATTGCAGGGTGCCAAGCAAGGGAGTGGGAGACAAGCCTCAGATCTACTCCACCTTGGTCTTTGAGTGAAGGTTTTTTGGTTTGTTTTTTTTTTAAGGGGAAGAACAGAGAGGCTGGAATTAATCATCATCTTGTGACATTTCATAATCGTAGTTTCGGGAATCAGGATGTCTCTGGTTTATGATTCGCTGACCAGGTGGGTCCATGGCTTAGGGGTCTGTTAGCTCATCTTGCCCTGGAGACATAACCTGAGTTTGTACATTAATGATGATATCTATAATAACAATTTTAGCACGTTAACGATGTTATCAACAACAGCAATTTTAGTCATCTGACTGATTAGTGTTCAGTTAGCACAGGACTGAGGTCAAAGGGGACAAGAAAGGGAATAAAGTTTTAGATAGAGGAACTAGTCAAACTCAGTAAGGGAACTCGGTTTTGGGGGGCTTAGTTTCAGACGCACAGCAGCACGGCCTTGCCTGAAGCCAGGCGGCCACTAGCCTTCGTATCCCTGCCTGTGCTAGTGTGTGTGTCTGGAACGTGCTTCCTCTCCCATCTGAAGACAAGGTTCAGGGCTTCAGGCTTTCCAGCACCCAGTGCCACCCCACCCCTGCCCTGCGGGCCCCCACACACACCCAACTGTGGGCTGTGAGCTGTGGTCGGTGTGCCCCCTGCATTCCCGCCACCCGGACTGGGCTCCTAAGCACGGCACCTGGACCAGCGTCACGGGGGTTACTCAGTGTCTGTTATCAGATGAAGTCTTTCTTTCCCCTCAAGGGTTCCGTGAAAAGTGTTCAGACACGAAGCCAGTGCTAACACTCTGTCGTGGTTGTTTTCATTCCGACAACAGACACTGATTCAGTGTCTCCTCTCTTACCCAGGGTTGAACATTCGTGGCATTCTGGCAGAGGGTCCCCCCGACGCTCAGCTCCAAAAGCTGGATAACATGCTGCTGGCCGAGGGCATGTGCAGGCCGGAGAAGCACCGAAGAGGAGCCCAGGCGGCGGCCGGCACAGCAACCCCAGGTGGCTGTCCAAATGACAGTGGCCCTGAGCACTCTGACTCCAGGGCCAAGCTGTCCCAGACCCGACAGATTTACCCCTCTGAGCTAGAGAAACATGAACAGGTGATCTTTCTGCATGGGAGAGTTTCTGTCATGTGAACGCACATTTGTCAAAGTGAAACGTGGAGCGCTAACTGCCTGCCTTTGGTGGCCCAGAGCAGGGCGTCCACACACTTGGTCTCACGGCAAAGGTGGCCGATTTTACCCGAAGCCTTTTGCCTTCACTTCTCAGTAGCCAGCCTGTGTGGGAGCCTCGGGGGGCAGGTGGCCGGTCCCACGTGGAGCCCCCGGGACAGCCTGCCGGGTAGTCACCGGCTGGCATTTGTCTCCCCACCCCAGGCCTGCCGTGAGTTCACCACACATGTCACCAGCCTTCTCCGGGAGCAGAGCAGGATAAGGCCTGTCTCGCCCAAGGAGATCGAGCACGTGGTGGGCACCCACAGCAAGTTCAACAGCGTCCCGATGCAGCTGAAGGAGAGCACCTGCGAGGCCGTGATGACCCTGCGCTCGAGGGTCCTCGACGCCAGGTCAGGCCCTACCTACCCCCGGCCTGTGACCGCAGGGTCAGCTCTCAGGAAGAGGAACCTAAGGCAGTGCTGGCTTGGGTCTAAGTTCTGGGGGCCTCCAGGCCTGTGCAGGGGCTGTGGCCACAGCTGCAGGCGTAGCCCTCACACAGCCTCTTGGAAGGCGACTGAAGTGCTGGCTGCTGCTGTTACAACCTCTAGGGAATCAGAGACGAGGACGAGGCCCCACGTACGATCCCCGGCTGAGGCCGTCTGTCTTCACAGGCGTAAGCGGCAGAACTTCGGCAAGCAAGCCACGGAAGTGCTGAATGAATATTTTTATTCCCATGTGAGCAACCCTTACCCCAGTGAAGAAACCAAAGAAGAGCTGGCCAGGAAGGGTGGCATCACCGTCTCCCAGGTGACAGTCCTTCCCTGCCACACCTCCCTGAACCCAGAAGGGAGGGAAAGTTCAGCCCAGTGAGGAGGCCACCCAGGGAAGCTGGTGAAATGTGTGGGGCGGGAGCCGGGTAGGCAGGCTTCCAGTCGGCCTGACTGGGCTCAGGTCCCGGGGTCTGGGCTATGAAAGTGGGCCTCAGGCGGGAAGCCACACCCACCAGGTGTGGGGACTCGCTGAGGCGGCCGGTGTGGAGTGTGCGGTCCCGGAGGCGACACCACAGAGTGTATCATGAGGTACTCCGTGGATTGTAGTCGTTGGGATTTAATATTCTCCTAACAGAGGGATGTGCTGTGTTGCGTAAGAGGGGTGGGGTATGAGCTTGGGAGAAGAAGAAGAACTTGGAGGAAAATTAGGACTTGAAGTGATAGACCAGCTCTTGTGCTTAAGTACCGATTCAGTTATCCTGGGATAAGTTCAGGCGCGCGCCTTGCCTTCTTGTTTCTCAAACAGTCCAGTGTGTGTGTCTGGGGGTACAAGACAGATGACATCTGGCTCCAGAGGGGGAATGGTGGTGCAGGTCAGAGAAGGGACCTGGACAGCCTTGGGCAACCTTGGTAGTCGGGACCACCACTGTCCTCACTGGAATTGGGGTAAGGTGGCGGGGCTAAGATGAGAACCCAAGAAATATTTCCGAAGGCTTTAAAGCGAGAACGGTAAGTACAGGCAGCCCACAAGCAAGAGGCAGGACCAGGCCACGCCCGTGGGGCAGCGTGGCGGTCAGGGCACGGCACCCCGCCCCCGGCTGCAGGGAGGGCTGCTCCCACTGTGCAGTTGGAGGGGCTGAGCTTCCAGCCCAGTCAGCCTGTGCCCTCCGTCACCACCCTCTGCTCTGGTCCCTGCCCAGTCCAGCAGCGACTTGGGGACAAGGGCACTCAGGAACCCCGCAGGGTCACACAGGCAGCAAAGCCTCACAGGTGTCCCGGTCACAGGAGACCTCACTCGGCCTGGAACCGCTGCGGTGTCCTCAGCACCTTGGCTGGAGCTGAAGTGAGGGCTGCACCTCTGGGGCTTCGAGGCCCGGAAGAAGTGGGAGCCATGGCAGCTTGTTTGTCACCGTGAGCAGTTGTCTGAAAACGGCCAGATTCACTTCAAGCCCTGGCACCCCCAGAGAGCACATGGGTCTTGGGTCTCAACTTTATCTCAGGAGAGGGTTCGTTGCAAACAAAAGTTTGGAAAGCACCGGCCACATTCCAGTGACTCCTGCTCTGTGGGCGGGCCCTGAGACCCCGCCCACCAGCAGCAGAATTCTGTGCTGGGAGCCCCTCCCCACTCGGGCAGGTCCTCCAGCTGGGAATGTCTGACAGCTGAGGGAGGGCTCGGAATTTGGGATACAGATGTCGTGTAGGCTGTGCGGTTCGCCCAAGGAGGAAGTAGCGGGGGAGGGAGAGCACCATTAGGGCAAAGGGTGTTGCAGATGAGGCAACAGACGTTTTCAGGACAGCTGCAACTCCAGGGTGAGGAGGCCCGAGGGGGAAAGGGCGGGAGAGCTGAGCCCATGGACAGGGAGATGGGCAGAAACCCAGGCGGCTGCAGCTGTGTGAGCCAAAGGGACCAGAGTGACTGGGCAGGGAGTGGCCAATGGCTCCGAGCTACAGCTGGTGGAGAGGGCATCCCACTCCTGTACGAGGTGTCGGGACACACCCCGTGGAGAGGGTGGACCCTGGCCCGGACCAGCTCCCCAGCAGCCACCCTCCCTCACCCACACGGGAAGTTTGCTCTTTGTCCCTCTAAAATGCCAGTTGAATTCAACATGGAAAACTGCTCACTGCTATTCTTCTGCAAACTTAGTCCAGGTTTTGGGCTTCCCTGGTGGCGCAGTGGGTGAGAGTCTGCCTGCCGATGCAGGGGACACGGGTTCGTGCCCCGGTCCGGGAGGATCCCGCATGGCGCGGAGCGGCTGGGCCCGTGAGCCATGGCCGCTGAGCCTGCGCGTCCGGAGCCTGTGCTCCGCAACGGGAGAGGCCACCACAGTGAGAGGCCCGCGTACCGCAAAAAAAAAAAAAAAAAAAAGAAAAGAAACAGATTTTTAGAGGAGAAAAGTCCTCCATCCACAGCGCTGCCACGTAACTCAACTGTTTATTTCTGTTCATTAAAATACATAACCTTTCACTGTAGGGCCTGGTGCCTTACTTTGGGATATGTCTGCACGCTCTTAGGAAGGCACTGCCCAGGGTCTCACCCAGACAATTCTGCCCCCAGGGGACATTTTCATTATCACAACTCTCGGGGGGAGGGGAGGACACTACTGGCATCTGGTGGGTGGAGGCCAGGGGTGCTGCTCAGCACCCTCAGTGCCCAGGACGCCCCCCAGAGAGTGACCCACAGGGAGAGGCCCTGCCCTGGAGGTCTCGGTGCAGGTTTGGAGTCAGAGCTGGGCTCAGACCTCTAGGCCCTGGGCTGGCCCCTTGCTTACAGGATGCATGTGACTGCAGCTCCCTCCTAACTGGCTTTGGGGACTAAAAACAGGCCCTCAGCTCAGTGCTCAGCTCCTTCCCCTGCACTGTCAAGTGGTCCTTATCCTTTGATAAGTTTTGGATTCGACTGTGTTCTTTGCTTAAATTGCATTCCCAGAAATGTGGTTACTGATGCGTCTCCCGCATCAGTATTCAGTCTGTTGCCTGCCGCCGCAGTGAGCAGACACTCGTCTCTCTGAGTGTGTCACACACATGCCTGTTTTCCTTCCAGCTCCCCCCTCTCCTATAAGCCACGCCAGGTCCAGGGTGTCACCAACACACTGCAGACGTTTCCCTGGGCCCACAGTTCATTAGCGCCACCTTCTCAGTCCCGGCCTCTCACCCAGCCCCAGGGCCACACGTTGTCACTCAGTGATGTTCCCCCCGGCTGTCTGTCCACATCGCGTCTCATCGCTAGGTCAGTTTTTTCCAGTGACTTCCATCTCTGCCTGTCCACAGGTCTCAAACTGGTTCAGCAACAAAAGAATCCGGTATAAAAAGAACATGGGGAAGTTTCAAGAAGAGGCTACCACTTACACAGGTAAGATGGCAGAGGACACCACCAATGTCAGGGGCCCGGGCAGCCAGGCCAGCTGCCCTTTGAGGCCCAGCTCCAGTCAGTAAGGCTGCCCAGCCCAGGGTCAGTCGCTCCCATGTGGCCAGGCCCACTGAGCTGCATCTGGGGAAGGAGACTGGTCCCTGCGTACGCCTCTTTTCTCTATTTACACTGTGAGGTTTCTGTTCCCATTAGTGATTATCCCAGTGACGTCAACACATCCCGGCAGGCTGGGCAGATGCTGTGGGGACAGAAAGTTCCTACCAAAAGTCTGGTTTCCCCACCCACGCAGGGCTGCTGGAGGGGCAGGGAGCCGTAGGAGTCACCTCCGCAGCCTCTTCCTGGCCGGGGGTCTGGTAGGTCCCACTGGTCCTGACCCCTCCTGCCCTTCCAGGTTCCTTTGGTCCCTTTCCGATGACCAGCACCAGTGACACACTTATCACCCTGCAGACGCTGGCCTCCCTCCGGCCCACCCCTGGGGAAGGCAGCCTTCTGGGCCAGGTGAGTCTCCAACACAATCCCAAGGACACCTGTGGGCTCCCGGACTCTGTGATAGGGCTGACGTGGAGCCCAGGTGGGTGGCGGGTCCTCGGAACCGGCTATCTCGACCATGTCTCAGTCCATCATGGGGACGAATGCAGGCTGGCAGAGCCGCCTCAGGGAGCCCAGCTCTGTGGCGCCGGCACAGACCTTCACGCCTCACAGGACTCGATGACTGCTGAGGGCTTTGCCTATTGGGAAGGAGCCCTCCCTCCCCGATGGTGTCTGTACCCATCAGGAGAAGGCAAGCGTGGGCAGACGAGGCCCTGATGGTCTGAAGGTACAGCCCCACTGGGCTCAGACCCTTCAACACGTTCATGCCATGGCCTCACCATCCTGGCTGCCCCCTTGGCCGGTGCGAGCTGGGCCAGAGTGAAGATCTGGGAAGAAAATGAGCCATGGATCTCAGCTGTCTCGGGATGTGCCCTCAGGAACTTTCTCAGGGTTTGGGGCAAGGTGCCAGGCCAGCCAGGATCAGAGGGCATCATCCCTCTCGCAGTCCCTGGGGCCTCTCGGCCTCCCACTGACAGCCACAGGGGCCTGACCCCCCGCGCAGGGTTGTCCTGAAGAGGCTGCGCAGGTGCAGGTGTGACAAGGCCATGCAGGAGTGGGCAGGGCCTTACACAGCCCACCTGTTTCCTTCGGGGTTGACCCCCCACCCGTTTACCCCCAGCCCCTCTTAAAGGTTCAGGGAATGGATGCCTCCCGGTGCCGGGCAGCGCACATCCCATCACTGTGGCAACCCCACAGCCCATAATGAGCACCTGAACAGAGTAAATGCTCTGACACCAGCAAGTGGCCAGACCTGTCCGGCTCTGCCCTTGCCCAGGGCTCAGCACCTCGAGCACAGGAGGGGTGAGCGTGTGAGAGTGAATCGGGGTGAGGGTTCCGTGGACTGTGACATGGGGTCCTGTCAACCCCACATAGTAAGCAGGAAGGTTAGGGTTGTGGTGTGGACACCCACCTGTGCCGTGGGCCCCTGCCCTGGACAGGCACAGATGCTCTTCCAGAGAGCAGGTCTCAGGGGCTGAGGTCACCCCAGCTGCGAGCCATCTCCTTGGCCCTGAGCTGCCCTTTGGCTCCCAGTCCCACACTGGGCCCCAGCCTGTCACCTCCCAGGCCTGCGAGTGGACCCCTCCCCTCCCCACTCATGTTCTCCTTCTGGGATCATAGGCCTATGGGTGTCCATCCAAGGGCAGAGTGTGTCCCCCTGAGGCCAGTATCCTTGTCCCAGTTGCTTTCAGACTGAGGGTGGGCGGAGCAACGCTGGCCTCTCAGTGTCCCTGTGTCACATGATGAGGCAGCCCTTGAAGGCATTCTCTTGATTTGTTTGCCCAGCACTGTCCTCTGTGGCAGATCCTTGGGGCACATGGGAGGTAATAGCTGAGGCGGGGGAGGGGGGAACGGGATGGGTGGGTGAGGAGCAGGGTCTTGGGCCTTGTGGGGTCGGAAGGGGTAGAGGGTGCAGGCAGGAGGGTTCAGCCTGTTAAGGAAAGTTCAAGAATGAGGAAGGTGAATAGGACTTCCCTGGTGACACAGTGGTTAAGAATCCATCTGCTGAGGCAGGGGACACAGGTTCGAGCCCGGGTCTGGGAAGATCCCACATGCCACGGAGCAGCTAAGCCCGTGCACCACAACTACTGAGCCTGCGCTCTAGAGCCCGCGTGCCACAACTACTGAGCCCGTGCGCCACAACTACTGAGCCTGCGAGACATAGCTACTGAAGCCTGTGCACCTAGAGCCCATGCTCCACAGCAAGAGAAGCCACCGCAGTGAGAAGCCCGCGTGGCTTCTCAGGGGGCTCCTGTGGACAAACATCCCAGGGTCACATGTGCCCGATATATCCCCGCCCTGTGGACAGAGCCCACACGCCCGCAGCCATGGGCGCTGCCCTCCTGACTCCCAGCCAGGCCCGCGTCCTGCTGGGTTCCTGAGCCTCTTCCTGCTTACCACGTCTCACCACGATGTTTGGGGGACCACCGTCAGCTCGGGGCCTGCCTGGGTCTCCCTCACCCTCAGAGTGTGTGCCACGGTGCCCTGCCAGTCCTTTGCCAGAGCCCGGCCAGTGGAGGCCAGTTCCTCCCAAGGAGGCACACTCATGTGCAAGGCCAGCTGTGACCCAGGACTGACCCCTCTGTCCCTGCCCCATCTCCTGGCTCCTCTCACGGTTCTCGGCATGTTCTAGGCCGCCTCAGGGATGTGGGGGCCGGATGGGTCATCTGTCCCACAGCCCCCCTCTGACTCTCTGTCTCTGTCTTTTCAGGCCAGGGGCGGCTGGCAGGTGAGGCGAATGTCGACCGCTTCACCTATTGGAGACCCCGGCAGGGTCACTTCAAACGCATCTAATTAAGTGTTGGGATGAGCAGAAAAGAGGACGGTGCGACCTGCCTTGGTTCCCTGGAATTCATGTTTCCTCAGAAAACCCAGAACTGACAGCAGACAGCGCTCCCTGAGCTGACGGCAGGCGACACCGGTACCACCTTTTGCTTGTCGGCTGGGGTTTGAAATGGGCTGAGACACTGCTCGTTCTGCCAACTCCGTTTGGTGTTTTTGACAGTAATTTTATGGTTAAGGCTGAATTGTTTCTTCCAGGACTTGGCACAAATTCTCCCATTACAGTTTTGGACCGATTTTAATTTCGATGTCGTTCACTCCCAGATTTGTTCCTGCCGATGGCTGACCGCACAGGTGCAGGGCTGCAGCTGCGCAGTTGGGCGGGTTGTTACTCTGTTTGCTCGTTTGTCCATCCGTGTGCCAACTCGCCCAGACACTGCCTTCCACACTCTCTTCTGCTGTGTCGTTTCATGCGGTTTTGATTTAAGTCTGTTGTGAGCTCAGAATTTTACTGGGAATTGGTTTGGCACCTTTTTCTGTTAATACAAGTTCTACCATTTTCAGCTGAAATGTCGTTAAAGACGATAAACTTCCCAAGCACTTTCCTGCATCCGTGCTCTTGAAATCCTGCTGGCCCAAGGCTTGGCGCTGCAAGTCCCCCGGCTCCTGGATGCCCCTTTCTGTCTCCTCACCCAGTTCCTCCTCTGCTTCAGCCTTCGGGTGGGACCTTCCCTCTGTCTCCTCCTCTCTTCCCCTCACCGGGAATGAAGATGCTAGAGCTGGGCTGTTGGGAGAATTAAATGAACCTGGGCTCAGGACAGCTCGGGGCCCTGAGCAGGTGCACTGTATCTGCCCGTCAGTCAGTGTCACCGCGGCCCTAACCCCGCACTGTCAGCTGCCACCATGACCAGCATCTGAGCTTCTGTCCAGAGTGTTTCATCTCTGGACACAGAGTGTTCTGACTCCCGTGCACCTCCACACCAGCTCCGCCCAGATCCTGGCCAGCTGGATGCGTCACCGTTCTCCCGGTTCTTGGGCCCCATGCCCGAGAGATCCCTCTGTCCTGTCTCCAACCCCCGCGGGTGTCACCACCGTGGCGCCGACACTCTAGTGAGGGTTGCAGACAGGAAACGAGGTGCGGGAGTGAGGGTCGGCTGTGTCACAGCCATGCAGCACAGCGGGGTCCCGGCCTGCACCCCGAAAGACTGAGCACGGTGGTCTCCTGGGATCAAAGGACCTCTGCCCCCCACCCCTGTGGCTTCCATCCCCCCCGCACATCTGCCCATCCCAACCCATCACACCCACGGGCCTCTGGGCAGCAGCCGGCTGCTCTCACCTGGCCTGTCACCACACTGCCCTCCACGTCTCCATTTCTGTTGCTTTCAAGAACCAAGAAATGGATATCTAAGGCGGGTGATACAACCTCAGCCAACCGTGTCCGGGCCCTGGCCCCTTCTCCACTGGCACCCACTGCACGCTAGTCCTCAGGGTGACCTGCCAAGACGGCCCGCGGCGGTCTGGGTGTGTCCCTGCAGACGAGCCCCCACTTGGCACACCATGCTTCTCTCTACCCGATGCATCTTGCACTGGCCACTGCCTCTGTGTCTGGGAGGATCTTCCTCCAGGGAATGAACTGCCGCGGCCGGAGCCCCTCAGCCCCAGTGCTGGATATTTTAGGTAGCTCCCATGTTTGCAGCCCTGTGCCCGCGACGCCCCTCAGCTCGAGTCTCTTTGGTGCTGTTCTGCGAGCCCGCCCCCAGCCTGGCTCTCTGCACGGTTGGCGCTTCTTTTCTTCCCCTCACTGCCCTTGCAAACCTTCAGGGCGGGCGGGGGACAGCCATCAGGACCTCCCCCTGCATCTGCAACCTTTCCGCTGAGCCCTCCCAGCTGCTCTTCACCCTATCCCTGCCAGCAGGAGCTGTTAGGATGCTGGGCAACCCCAAACCCACAGCCTGGGGGGGTCTCGGTCAGTCGAGGCTGTTGTAGAGCCCACCCAAAAGGCGACCCCGTCCGCATGAGCAGTCACTCCCCATTTCCCGTCCTCAGCCCCTGGCAACCACTCATCCGCTTTCTGTCTCTGTGGATTTGCCTGTTCCGGACATTTCATATACATAGAACCATACATGCGGCCTTCTGTGTCTGGCTTCTTTCACTCGGCATGTTTTCAAGGTTCACCATTTTATATACAGCATGTGTCAGGGCTTCATTCCTTCTGACGACGGCCAGCATCCCATTGGGGACCGTGCCTTAAGACAAGGCCTTAGGGAGGTGATTGAGAGAGCGTGCCCGAGGTACCCACAACAGTGGGAGGGCGAGAGGTGCCGGCCCTTGGAGGGGGCCAGGCCTGGTGTGAGCAGGGGGCACCCCAGGGGGACTAACATCTTCACGATCCGCCGCTGCTGCATCGAGAACAGACTGCAGGAAAGGGGGGTCCAAGTGTCCTGCGACCTCCCAGCTGGTGGTCAAGTGCAGGCAGGGGTGGTTAGGGTCGGGGGACGTGGGTGAAGGTAGACCTGCAGGACCCGCTGCTGAGTAGGAATGGGGTGGTCTGAGCCACAGGAAGACTGGACGGGGACATCACGGAGGGAAGGTAGCTCAGCTCTGGACTGACAGGCTTGGGGTGTGCACGCAACTAGACATCGGAGTCTTGTTCAGGATAGAAGTTTGGAAGTTGAGAGAGGCCAGAATATGGGACAAAAACCAAGACAGGATGTCATGGAAGCCAGAAGGACAGATTTCAGGAGCAGAAAGTGAAGGTCCACCAACATGGAAAAATGACTGCCAGACTGAGCAGCCTGGGTTCAGTGGAGCAATGGGGCCACCGATTAGTTCAAGAGACAATCAGCGACTCAGAGGATCAGAGAGCACAGTCAGCTCTCCAGGAGACTCGCGGCAAAGGGGTCGCCAGAGGCCGTGCGGAGAAACTGAGGCAGTGCCGCGGAGAGCTGCTGGGTAGGTCCTGTGGGAGCAAGAGGGTGGGATGTGCCACGGCAGGTCGTGTGGACACTGGAGAGGAGGTGGAGAGCGCGGTCCCACAGGAAATAGACAAAGCAGCAATTTGCAGGTCCCAGGTGGCCCTGGAGCCTCCCCCTCACTTGCGCTCTCTCGTGGCTGTGGCGTGAGTGCGGCTCGTGGTTGGCTCGGCCGCCAGCTTCTGGCTGAGTCCCTTGGAGGTTTGGTTTGCTTGTTTGTTTCGGTTTTCTGGCGGCACTGCGCGGCATGTGGGATCTCAGTTCCCTAACCAGGGATCGAACCTGGGCCCCCTGCAGTGGAAAGCACCTAGTCTTAACCACTGGACCGCCAGGGAAGTCCCTCTTGGAGGGCTGTAATTTGAGGAAACTCCCTAGGTCAAATTCTGCGCGTAAAGTCACACTTTACCAGCATTTCATACAGCATTATTCAAAAAAATGCCTAAAATATGCCCCCACGACACTAATCGAGCTATTAAGGACCACAAGAGCGCGGAGGAGTCACCTGGCACCCCCTGACACCGCCCTGCTGGCAGAGTGGGTGCTGATGGTACCTCCATGCAACGGGTGGGGACACTGAGGCACAGAGGCTTCGTGACCTGTGCCCCAGGCTCCCATTTAGGAGAGAGACAGGCAGAGCCAAGGCTGTGAGCCCGAAGGCAGTTCTGGGGAGAGTATGGCTGCTCGAGATGGCAATCTTCTAGAACCCATTAATATTAAAAATGCACACACCCGCTCCCTCATCAGTTTTCCTTCTAAGAATTCTTCTACAGGTACATGCAAATGAATGCAAAGTGATGCATTTCCTGCCACATGTTTTTGTAATTGCAAAAAAAATGAAAATAAATGTCTGTCCTTTGGGCACTGTTTAAATCACGCTGTTCAGCCCTGCAGTGGAATAGCATACAACCGTTCAAAAGACTGAAGTAGCTCGTCTCCACAATGCATTAATGTAAAAAAAGTAGGAAGGATAACCATTTGTGTCCATTTTCGAAATTGGGGGGGTGGGGGTATCCAAGTATCTCTGGAAGGAGACGCAGGTCACAGCCGTGGCCACTGGGGAAGGAACCAAGGATCCGGTAGTTGACAGGGAAGCGATCTCTCATTTCTCTGTATACCCTTGGGCAGTCTGCAGTTTAGAAATCCCTGAGGCTTGTGCTGGGAGAGCAGCAGGAGCCCTTGGAACACTGACCACTCCCCTCAGCCAGTCCTGCTCATTACTCATTATTCCACCCTCCCCCTCCCCCTCCTCTCCCCCTCCCCCACTAATCTGTGGCTTGGAAGTTCATGATCAGGGCCCCACGGGAGGGGGATCTGGAAACCACCACACAGGGAGAAGAAAGTGGAGGTGGAGTGAGAGGTCCAGCTGCTGTGTCCCATCACCATCCACCAGAGGCCGCTGTGGCCCTGCAGCGAGTACAGAGCTAGAGGCTGGAGACCTACCTCTCTTGGGCTGGAGACCCAGGGATATAAGACCCCCTCAACTTGTAGCTGTCAGGTCCAAGGGCCGGGCTCAGGGCAGGAAATGAGACCTCCACCATTACTTTTTTTTTTTTTTTTTTAAAGAAGATGTTGTTGGTAGGAGTTTATTAATTAATTAATTTATTTTTGCTGTGTTGGGTCTTCGTTTCTGTGCGAGGGCTTTCTCTAGTTGTGG
This sequence comes from Globicephala melas, assembly GCF_963455315.2. NCBI lineage: Eukaryota > Metazoa > Chordata > Mammalia > Artiodactyla > Delphinidae > Globicephala > Globicephala melas. Next base: position 160,654,964 of record NC_083316.1, on the reverse strand, counting down.
CAAGCGGGGGCCACTCTTCATCGTGGTGTGCGGGCCTCTCACTATCGCAGCCTCTCTTGTTGCGGAGCACGGGCTCCAGACGTGCAGGCTCAGTAGTTGTGGCTCACGGGCCTAGTTGCTCCACGGCATGTGGGATCCTCCCAGACCAGGGCTCGAACCCGTGTCCCCTGCATTAGCAGGCAGATTCTCAACCACTGCGCCACCAGGGAAGCCCCACCATTACTATTATACTCAGTGTGTTCCTTGAAATGTGTCTGACAACCCTCACCCCTGAGCCGGGCACCCTTCCTCTCATGACATTAGCATATGTGTTTGTTATTTGCATATAATATGCACGACTTGCTTTATTTGAATTAAAGATGTGTGGGATTTGCATATCCTTTGCGTACCATTTGTGTAGCTTTTCAGAGATTTGTCTTGCTTTTGTGAGCCAGTTTGCTGGGAGGCAGAGACTGAGGATCCGTGTCCTGGGCTGCCTCTGAGAGATGAGTAGGCACCTTCCCCAGGTTCCATGAAATCACATCTCCATCACCTGGTCAGGAGCCCCAGAAAGGCACACTCTATCTGCTTAGAGCTCCACGGAGCCACTGAGGCAAAAGCCACTGTAACCTGGGTAGGGTTCCAAGCAGCTGGACACAAGACCAATTCACAGTCTCAAGTCAAGGGAGCTACTCTGAAGGGTTTAGGCCAGAGATGGGTTTAAATGCAGGCTCTGGTTCATCAGGTCTGGGCCATGCCTGGGAATCTGCATTTTCACCATCTCCCAGATAAGGCTGGGACTCTGGCCAGGTGTCTGGGAGGGGGAGAGCCGCTAATATTCTCCCTGATTCACACTTTTTTTTTTTTTTTAGTGTTTTAATGGGTTTTTTTTTAACATCTTTATTGCAGTATAATTGCTTTACAATGGTGTGTTAGTTCCTGCTTTATAACAAAGTGAATCAGTTATACATATACATATATCCCCATATCTCCTCCCTCCCACCCTCCCTATTCCACCCCTCTAGGTGGTCACAAAGCACCGAGCTGATCTCCCTGTGCTATGCGGCTGCTTCCCACTAGCTATCTATTTTACATTTGGTAGTGTATATATGTCCATGCCACTCTCTCACTTCGTCCCAGCTTACCCTTCCCCCTCCCCGTGTCCTCAAGTCCATTCTCTACGTCTGCGTCTTCATTCCTGTCCTGCCCCCAGGTTCTTCAGAACCTTTTTTTTTTTTTCATTTTTAGCTGATCCACACATCTTAACCCCAGTCCTCCCACCAGAGAAAAATCAGTTGTAATATTCATCATGCTAATTAATTAGCAAAGTGTCCAGGATTGACTGGTGATTAAAAAAAAAAAAAAAGACTGGCTTTAGATTAGAGTTTTGCAAGTGGTGGCCCTATACCTGGAATGTGTGATCCTGACTGGGGTTACGGCCCCTGCCTGGGTGTGGGCCCTACACACGACAGCATTCCCTCGGGGCTGGCTGAGACAGGGTGCTGCTGGGGTGTCAGATCCTTAGTTTCCTTATTTTGGAATAGCGATAAATTGGAAAGAGAATGTCGAATGAAATTAAAATGCACAACATGAGAGCTGTGAGTTTCAGTTTTATTTGGGGCCATACTGAGGACCATAGCCCTGGAGAGAGCTTCTCAGAGAGCTCTGAGAAACTGCTCCGAAGCAGTGTGAAGGAGGTCAGCATATATGTGATTTTGGAAAAGGGGACGTGCAATCAAGCACACATCTCAGTAGAAGGTTGCTGCTAGTCACAAAGAGCAGATGTCTCGGTTAATGATTTTAGTGCTTTTCTAAGTACGGGAAGATGCAAGAAATTTGGTTCATAAAAATTTTCTCCTGGGACTTCCCTGCTGGCAGTGGTTAAGAATCCGCCGGCCAATGCAGGGGGCACGGGTTCGAGTCCTGGCCCGGGAAGATCCCACATGCAGAGAAGCAACTAAGCCCGTGCCCCACAGCTGCCGAGCCTGCCCTCTAGAGCCCGCGAGCCGCAACTACTGAAGCCCGCACGCCTAGAGCCCGTGCTCTGCAACAAGAGAAGCCACCGCAGTGAGAAGCCCCTGCTCCCCACAGCTAGAGAAAGCCGGTGCGCAGCAACGAAGACCCAACACAACCAAAAATAAATAAATAGTCATTAAAAAAAAAAATTTCCTCCTGAAGATACCTACCTATCTGAAGACCTGTTCTGCCAGTTTTCCCAGAGCACTGAGAGCCTCATTCCTGATCTCCGCCCTGAACTCCTTTCAAGGTGTGTTGAAGGTGAGCAACTGTAGTGGCTAATGAGCCAGTCCTTGTAGAACCAGGTGATGAGGGACCTTCTTCAGGCATGAGGAGTAGCACTTCCAGTCTCAAAACTTACATCCAAATGTGTAGGAGCCTGAGGTCAGAGAGCCAGAGGACCTGAATTTTAGAGTAAATCACAGACACAGGAGCAGCACTGAAGGGTCTCCCGCTGGCCCATGATGGCACTGACTCACGCAAGAATCACCAGCGGGCCCCAGGATGCTGAGCAGGTTCCTGGGCCCGCACTGTCGCGAGCTGGCCAGAAATTGGATTCCCATGGCGGGCATGTGGGGCACCGTGGGCACCGTGGGACTGGTGTGGGCCACCGAGTGGTGGCTGATTCTGGACCAGGTGCCCTACATCAATGGCAAGTTTCAGAAGGATGATTAGGACTTCCCCGGCAGTCCAGTGGTTAAGACTCGGCACTTCCACTGCAGGGGGCACGGGTTTGATCCCCGGTTGGGGAGCTAAGATCCCACACGCAGCGTGGCCCAAAAAAAAGAAGGACAATTAATTAAACCGACACCGCCCTCCTCCCCAACGAACTCAGATCCCTCTGGTGTCTGGTGGTGCTGCCTCCTTCCATCTGCATCTGGAAAGGCCCAGGCCCTTGAGGAAATACACAGCACGAGTTAGACTTCCTATGTTGGTGGAGAAAGTTTTGGTGTGTGAAGGCACACAGCGTGAAACTTTGCTCTGAAAAAAAAAAAAAAAAAGAAGAAGAATCGCCAATGGACACCAGCATCAGCAAGAGAAAGTTTGAAGAACAAATTAGTGCTATTCTTGCTAGCCTCCCTCAACTGAAGAACTGGGGAGATGTGTACAGGCGGAACTTGAACTTGTGTTCTGGCCGACTGGGCTGGCCCCTGGTGGGGTCCAGTCTCTCCTGACAGGTATCCCTGGTGTGAGGAGACCCTGCATGTGCTGCCTTCCCTGAGCCTCAGTTTTCCCCGCTGTGAAGTGGAAACAGAAGTAGCTCTTGCCCCAGTAGGCTTGGTGGGAATCACGTGAGCACTGAGGACCCAAAGCACCGAGCATGGTGTCCATGCTCTTGGAGAGTCTGAGGTTACCTTGTCCCCGTTCGGCCGAGGGGGACACTGACACAGGAAGACAGGAGGGCGGTGGTTTGACCAAGGGCAGCCTAGCTCAGGCTGCCACAATTTCTGTGAAGGCCTGTGAGGGCCAGAGGGTAGATTTGAGGATGGACGGACCCCACCGTCTCCCTGCCTGTTCTTCACTGGGCCGCCAGGGGGCAATCTTACAACGGGAAGTGGATCCAGGCACTGGTTTCCCTTCCCTCTCAGACTCCAATTCCCTTTTTGTCCCCCTCCAGGCCCTACAAGGTGTGTCTTTGACGTCATTTCCCTCTTCACTGGCCCCCTGGCTACCCCTCCCATAAACGTGTTCCCACCCTAGGGCTTTTGCACTGGCCGTTCCCTCTGCCGGAGCACCCTCTCTTCCCTCCTATGCCCGGCGAACTGTTCTACCCCTCCCCCAAACCCCACCCCTCTCCTCTGCTCCCAGCCTGACTCACTACCGCCCCCTCCCCAGCTTTCTTCTCCCCCTAGCCGCCCCGTCCTCGCCAGCCAGCCAGCGTCCAGGGGCTGGGGGCACCTCAGGAGCCAGGGGGTTTTGGTTTCTCCTCCTGGAACCGCGTTCTCCCCTGGAATAGGGATGGGGCAACTCCAAAAAAAAAAAAAAAGGGAATTCCCTGGCCCGGGTTGGGGAACTAAGATACCGAAAGCATGGTGGCGCGGCCAGAAAAAAAAAGAGGTGATGGGGCAACCCCGCAGCTGTGGGCGTGGCTCCGGTTAATCTCGCTCTGGGCCCATCACCCACACACCCCACCCAATCGCCGCCCAGCCACCGGGGACAGGACGGGGACTGGGCTGTATGTTCCCAGGGAGGATCTACCCCTCTCTGGTCCTCAAGTTGTTTTTTTTTTTCTCTTTGGCCTCGCGGCTTGCGGGATCTTAGTTCCCCGACCAGATACTGAACCCATGCTCTTGGCAGTGAAAGCGCGGAGTCCTAACCACTGGACCGCCAGGGAGCTCCCTCTGGTCCTGGCCGATGGGGATTTTCCGGACCAAAGCGAGTCCTGGGGAGGGTTGAGAGGTGAGGAGAGCTGTGGTCTGTGTGGAGGGGAGATCTGCCATCCCACTCACCCCACGTTGGTCATTCGTCAAAGGCCCCCCGAAGCTCCTAGTTTAATTTCGCAGTGTCTCCTGGGGCAGGGTAGAATTGGGAGACCGGGCAGCACTTGTTCTCAGTCCAGCTGGACCCCACCCCTCATCTGAACCACCCCCTCCCTGGAACCTCGGTGTGTCACCGCATTCCCCTCATTTGGTCCCTCCCCATCCCTGGTTCCAGCCTGGGTCTGATACAAGAGGCTGGATTTTGTGCTTAGGCGTCTCCGTGGTGACCCAGCAAGAGTTCACCCAGAGCTCCTGCTCTTACTGACAGGGACCGTCAGAGCCATGGAGGATTTGTGTGTAGGGGAAAGGCCAGAGCCTCTGGGAAGCCGGGGGCTCTCAGGCCCAAGACTGTGGCTCAGGCTGCGGCTCCCCCTTTGGCCTCCAGGGGCCGCCCCAGCCCAAAAGACAAGGCCACCAGGTCCCTATCCTGGTTCCAGCAGGGGAATGGCTCCTACTTCCAGAATCTGCCCCTGCTACCCCAGGATGCCAAGTACACCCTCTGAGCCTCAGTTTCGCCATCTGTAAAGTAGAGCAATTATAGGAACAGCCTCACTGGGAGGGGTCAGTGAAGAGATGCAAGTAAAGCGCTTCAGCACCCAGCAGGTGCTCAATGGATGTGTGGTCCACTTGCCCAGGCCGTGGCTCAGGAAGGCGGACGGAGAAATTAGTGCTAAAGCATGGCCATGGGGCAAGCAGCACATTCTGGGGTGAGACACTCGGGTCTACTCAGGACACACTGAATGCAAAGAGCATGGGGGAAGTCTTGAGGCCCAGGAGGGGGCTGCACCCACGGAGGGGGTGTGAGGGGTGGGGTGCTCAGGCTGCAGTGACCTCCCCTCCACGTGGTCAAAGGAGCCAGCGCTTCCTGTAGGAAACTGGTCCAGTTACAGGCTCCTGGCTGCCAGGTACGACAGCTGTAAAGGAGTGAGCTTCCTATTGTCAGGGGCATGCAAGCAAGCAAATGGTCTCCAACAGCATCTGGGCCAGGGGACAAGACAAGAGGCCTAATTCTCCAAGGACACATTAGGAGGCGGGTCACAGCCTGACCACAGGAGACCGAGGGTGGCACCGCCCGGCGGCTGGATTCCCCGGTCAGAGACAGCAGGTTCCAAAAAGCTAGGGAACGAACATTCCTCAGCTCCAGGCACTGGGGCAGGCCACTCCTGTCTGGTGAGACGTAAGCTGGATCTGGCCGCGTGGACTGTGTGTTTTTCCAGTGGCTTCTTCAGCCACAGCCTAGATTCCGTCGGGTCAGCCATTTCCAAGTGTTTGTGTTCACCTGGGCCAGACGTCGGGCCTGTGGCCTTGGCCTCCCAGGAGGCCTGGAAAAGCACCACCAGCCTCCTACTCAGACATCCCTCTGCCTAGAGGCTGCTCATCAAAGCCACTCAGCAGCCAATGACAAGGGATGTGGGAGAGGGACAGTCATGCTGAGGCCCAGGGGGAGCTCGTGTGTCCCGTGAGCAGGGGCCTCCCCCACAGGCCAGGACCCAAGATGCAAAAACATGACCCTTGGCAAAGCTGACTTTTTGGAGCCCCACTGCCCTGCCTTTCGAACTTTAGGGTCCGCTTGGGACCAGGTCAGCAGACACAACTGCAAGTCAGAAGCCAGGGTTGTGTGTGAACAGCCCTGCCTCCGTGTGGGACCCTGTGAAAGGTACCTCCCTCTCTCAGCCTTGCTTTCCTCGGCTGAAAACTAGAGATGATACCTACCTTAAAAGGTTGTTGACAAGATCCAACCCAATGCCTAGCAGGTGCTCCACAAACCTGAGGACTCTTCTATGCCTCCAGATTGGGTCTGGCTCTGCCTCTCCCATCTGACTGAAAGCCCCCTGAGGGGAGAGGCTGGGTCAAGAGGAGGTAGTGAATTGCGGTTCATCTAACTGTGTCCCTCCCCTGCTCAAAATCCTCACAGACAAAAGGTAAACTCTAAAACCAGCTTTCAAGACGTTTGGACATCTGATCTTGGTTTGGCAAACTCCTATTCTCTCTTCAGAGCCCATAGCAAATGCCCTCTCCTCCAGAAAGCCTTCCTTCGGCCCTTCTCTGGTTTTTTCCAACCCCTGGCCCTCCTGCTGGCCTAAATCTGACCCCCACAGGCTGGGGTACCTGTGCCTGGCTCTGCCTCCCTCTTCAGAATGGGGCTCTGGAAAGGCCAGTCCAGGGCTGAGTCTGGGCATGATCAAGCATATCTGTACCCACAGGTCTGCAGGTAGACATCATGTGAGAGCACATGTGTGCACGTGTGTGTGTGTGTGTGTGTGTGTGTGTGTGTCGCTGTCCCCGTGCCGGGCCCCAGGAGGGGCAGCCAAGGCAAATCTCCCCAGACCACCCAAGACAGAGGCATCTTTACAAAGCAAGGAGCGTGAGCTGAGCAGGGCCCCTTTATGAGGGAGCCTGACCTGGCTTGGAGCTCATTTGTCTACCGACCCTCAGCCTGGAAGAACTGGAGGTGTGAGCAGCCGACCTCAGCCTCCTCCACCATGCCAGTAGCCTGCCTTATGACCCATCGTTAAAGCTCAGTCTCCGTCTGGGGCACAGGAGGGGCTGGGGCCCGGGGGAGGGCTGAGTCCTGAGTGGGCTCCCCCGATCGCCTTGACGGAGGCCTCGCCAGGCAGCCTTCGAGGACATACCTGAGGTTTGGCAGCCAGTCCCCAGGGCTGAGTCAGCAGGAAGGGACTCGGGACTTCCTAGGAAAAGCATCTGGGACTTCGAGGCGCCCCCAGCCCCCGGCCTCCCCAGGGCCACCGGACGGTGGGAGGTGCCACGTGCACCAGGCTGCACCCGGTGTGCTTTGAGGGACTGAACTGCGGGGGTTCATGGCAGGTCAGAATCAGTCCTGACTTGGGCGATCTGGGTGTCTGAGGGTTGAGTGTCCCCAAGTGCAGGGTGACAAAGGGCCACTGTGGGTGTTGATGCTCCACTGTACACAGGTGCTCTTGGCTGCCAGCACCCTCGCAGGACCCTGCCTGTGTGTCAGGGTTCATCCGCCCGGGCTGCTGTGAGGGTTGGCACAGTGACCAGCTAGGCTGTCACACCCAAAACAACCGGCAAATCCAGCCGTGTGCACTTTGGCGGGGGGTGGGGGGGGATGACTGCGTGTGGGGCTGCAATTAAGAGTGACGGTGTAGCTGAATGAGTGACAAGAAGGGGGCCTAGTGATGTGGGAGGGAGTGTCTGACTGGGGAGGACAGGGACAGTGAGTGACCAGGACGGTGTGACCTCAGGACTGATGATAAGGACGCTTGACTCCACGCGCCACATCCGCTGTTTGGCACGGCACCTGTGACCCTGGGTAGGGCGGTGGACGTTTCCCTGCATCCATCACCAAATGTCCGTGTCTGTTGCTCCCCTGATCCCTGGGCTCTCCTCCCTCCTGCCTGCCCAGATCCCCCACCCCAGGCCCTGGGGTCTGGCCTCAGCTCCTGCCCTGGGAGGGGTTGGACAGGACATTGGCGCTCAGCTGGACTGTTCCTTCTCTGCTGGCCTCCTGCTTCTGTTTCCACCATTAAAATGCAAGCATTCCTCCTACCTGACTGAAGCCAGTTCTCCCCGCCAGGCTGGCTCCAGTCTTTGGGGTCTGCGACTGGGTCATACCCAACTCTGAGGGCTGATGAGGGAGACAGACAGGGCTGGGGAAGTGGTGGGTAGCCATGCCAGGGACACGAGGCCCAAGTGGAGGAGCCAGCAGTGTTCAGCCAAAACAGGAGGCAGCTGGAGAGGAAGGGGCGCTGGGCTGCGGGTTTGGACCCCGAAGGTCTGCCACGTGGGAAGGGGCAGACCCAGTTCCATAAAGGAAACACTTTTCCACATGCTGAATGCTGCCCCAGGTATAGAGGAGTCTTTGTTATGAGAAACTGTGTGATCTTTCCCAGCTCCAGCACCTTCTGTGGCTCCCCATCACCCACCGGAGACTCTCCAGCTCCTTGCTTGGCAGGAGCTGGGGTGCTGGCACCGGGGCCTCCAAACCTTGTCTCCAAGCACAGCCCTGGGGCCCACCCTCAGAGACTGGGGCTGATACCCTCGGGTTTGCCAGATTCTCCCAGACCCTCCAGGCCCCTAAGTCTGGCCCCTGGGCAGGGGAAGATGTTCCCATGAAAGGCATGGGCTGAGCAAAAGTGTGAGTGAGGGCTGGAGAGGCTGGGGGTTGTCCGATGGAGAGTTCTCCAGATGGACAAGAGCCAGCGGGCCACGTAGGCTGAGCGCTGACTCCACAGGTGTGTGGCATTCAAGGCTCTGTACACCTCCCCTGTGTGTCTCCCTTCTCCATGCCCGCCTGAGGTTTCCCTCCTCAGCCTTCACATGTACCTTTCCAGCTGCCTGGTATGCCCTTCCTGCCTTGCCCACCTGGCGAACTCCTAGACATCCTTCAAGACCCACTGCCTGTGTCCTTTTCTCTGAGAAACATTGACCTTCCCTTCAGCCTATGGTGTCCCCATTTGCTGTGTGACCCTGGGCAAGTCCCTTCAGCTGTGAAATGGGGGGGGTATGTGTGTGAAAAACCACCCTCCCTAAAAGCATATTTTGAGGCCCAAGGCAATAAATATACATTAAATGCTCTCAAAGTGAGTTAGGGCTTTGGGGACAGGGAGGGCTTGTATCCAGTCACTGCTCAATGTGTGTTCATTTTTATCTTCCTCCTCTTGGATTCTGCAGGTTTAAGACTCTCTTGTTTTAAGCACTGTTCCAAGATTTTTCTCCCACTCGCAATACTAGGAATTTTAAGAACCCCTGGTTCTAAAATTATAAGTCTAAAATGCCGTGGGCGGGACCAAGGGCCTCCTTGTGCCCTGAGCTGACGCCAGCGTGGCTGGAGCTGGGGTCTCTAGGGTGGACTTTATGCCCCCCACACCCCAAGCTGGCGGGGTGTGGTCTGGCAGCCCCAGTTTTAGGGGGAGAGCAATGGATTTACCAGGAGGCGGATAGCAAACGTTCCAGGAGCGGGGGCGTGGAGACTCCTGGCTCGGAGGCTAGAATGGGGTCACAAGACAGCGTCAAGAAGCACAGGGCTGGGCTTCCCTGGTGGGGCAGTGGTTGAGAGTCCGCCTGCCGATGCAGGGGACACGGGTTCGTGCCCCGGTCCGGGAAGATCCCATATGCTGCGGAGCGGCTGCGCCCGTGAGCCATGGCCGCTGAGCCTGCGTGTCCGGAGCCTGTGCTCCGCAACGGGAGAGGCCGCAACAGTGAGAGGCTCGCGTACCGCAAAAAAAACCACAAAAAAACGAAGCACAGGGCTGTCAGCTCAGAGCCATGGCTTCCTTCTCTTGGAGCCTCAGTTTTCTCATCTGAATATTGGGGCCAAGTGCTGCGCTCTTGAAGAGCTGTTAGCAGGGATGAGGAGGCACTGGGGCTCCAGCCACCGTCCTGTGCCAAGCATTTTCTTGGGCTCTGCCCTCTGCCTGGAACAGTCTCCCTGGCCCACTTCCCTCTAGGACCCCCTGCTCACTCCTGGCCCAGCCGCAGCAGCTGGGGAGGGGGCCCCAGGATGACGCCCACCCACCCCTGCCCCACCCTAGGGAAGGAGGGCCAGCTGCCGGCCCCAAACTCAGCTGCCCCAGGCCTGGCAGTGGCCGCGGCCCCAACACTTTCTCAATGAAAGGTATTTGGCAGTGGCGTCTGACACCTCATCACACCCAGCCTGGAAGCCAGCTTCTCCTGCCAGCTGCAGGGGGAACCCCCCCAACTCCTGCTGCCCCCCCAGGACCCCGACAGGCAGGCCCAGAGTCTGCGTTGCCTTGGGCGGGGGCCTACCCCTCTGAGCTTCCCTCTCAGCTGAGGGTGTAGACACAGTAAGTCTGGATAAATGCGCATGCCCCTGGCTCCCAGGGGCCTCAAAGCATCTCCCCTCTCTTGTCCATCACAGCCTATCCAAGGAGAGGCTGGGATGCTGGCACCGGGGCCTCCAAACCTTGTCTCCAAGCACAGCCCTGGGGCCCACCCTCAGAGACTGGGGCTGATACCCTCGGGTTTGCCAGATTCTCCCAGACCCTCCAGGCCCCTAAGTCTGGCCCCTGGGCAGGGAAAGATGTTCCCATGAAAGGCATGGGCTGAGCAAAAGTGTGAGTGAGGGCTGGAGAGGCTGGGGGTTGTCCGATGGAGAGTTCTCCAGATGGACAAGAGCCAGCGGGCCACGTAGGCTGAGCACTGACTCCACAGGTGTGTCGGGGTGTGCGTGAACCTCTCTTCCCGCCAAGGCCAGGCCCTCTTCGGGCCCCCATTGTTGGCACAGACGTGACACCTCTACATGCTAGACAGGCAGATGGTAAGAGGGACTGGAGGGGCAGGGGTGGACAGGTGGGCGAGCGGGTGGGTGGGTGGTAGAGGGGAAGTGGGCAGTTGAGTGGGTAAGTGGGTGGGTGTGCAGAAGGCCTGAGCAGGCCCTAGAATAAGGGAATAATACCCCGCACTCCAACTGCCTGCCGCCACCCTTTCTGGGGGCAATCAGCCAGGCACAATGCTCCCCATTCCAGGCCCCCAGAAACGCCACATTGATGCCTTCCAGGGACCAACGTCTACAGGCCAAGGGAGTCTCACGCGCGTCCTTGAGGGGACTGCTGGGCCATCCAGGGAGCCCCCCGCTCCTGCCGGGATCCACTCTGGGGCCCAAGCAGCCCTTTGCCTCTCCTTTTTGGGACCTCAGTTTCTCTGTCTGGAAAGGGTGTGTGTGATCGGAACAGCGCCTGTCCCATGGGGCGTCAGGACAACTTGCCTGGCCGCGCGCACACAGCGCGCAAGCGATGGTGCTGCACCTCCAGACTGAGAGTCCCGGTGATGGCTCAGGACCATGGCCTTGGGCAGCCAAATCACCACGTGGTCAAGGCATGGCCAGGCCTCAGCCGGGTGTGACCCAGGGCAGGGCAGCTGTGGTCCCGGTGGAAGAAGTCCAGGGAAGCCTCAGTTCCTGCCTCCTGGGGCAAACGGCCCTGCCAGGGCCCCTCCCTGCCCACTGTAGCCCCTGGGCATGTGGCCAGATAGGAGCCACTGACCACAGCCAGGCAAGGAGGATAAGGCCAGGGCAGCAGCAACTACTGTGTTTTGCAGTCAGGGCTGCACAAGCCTGGGCTGCTTATGAGTCAGCTCTGCACACACATGTCGCAGATACACTTCTGTGGGCATCGGTTGGGGCCCACGTGCCTGCCTGAGGAGTGTCCAGGGCCGCACGGGGACCTGCAAGCCGCTTGCACACCCATGTCCGTATGTGCTTCAGGCCTGTTTCTGCCTGCCAAGGTGCACCTGGATCCAGCAGCCCCAGCCTCCATCCTTCTCTCCCCAAGATTGACACCAGGAGTTGGAAATGAAGCATCTTTAATTGAATCCCTGCCCCGACCCCCTGGGGAATCTCCAAGCACCAAACGTATGAGAATTGTGCTCCTCAGTCCCAGAGCCAAGAAGCCTCTTCCCCAGACCTTCAATGGGCCACGTCCGGACCCCACACTCACACCTGTTATTATTTATTCAATAAATAACCCCAAGAACAAAACTCAGGGTAGAGGACCCAAAAAAGCATCCAGCTCAGCACAGAAATCTGAAAGGGAGGATTATCTGAAATCCGGGTCAAAATATGAAATGAAATCAGAGCTGGCATGTGAGCTGGGAATGATCCCCTCTGGGCCTCAGCCGGTCACCAGCCCCGACCATCATCCCAGGATGCTGGCTCCCACAGTCAGGACAAACTCCATTTCACGTCACACAGCAACAATTATCTGCCTGCATTTGCACCATCGGACCTGACTGAATTCTGGGCTGGGGAGGAAGTGCCCAGAAACCTGAAGAGACTTGCCAAGGACAGAGGAGTCTGGAGCAGGGCAGAGGAGCGAAGCTGGGGCCCAGGGTCACTGCTGGACCCTGCCACGGCGGGTGCGGAGGGGACCTGAGGCTCGTGCCTGTGCCCGGCCCACCTCGCCCATCTCCCTGCGGATGTCACCAAGAGCTGCCGATGGGGACTCCAGCAGCCTCTGGAAGAGGCTCGGCCGGCCCTCTGGTGTCTCCTGGCACTGAAAGGTGACGGCTGTGCCAGCATCGGCCTTCATCTCCCTGGAGAAGCCATCAGAGGAGCCATCGAAGCAGCGGCCGATGGCAATCTCCTTGGCCAGCCTTGGGCTCTGGTCAGTGACTGTATAGACACCATAGTTGTGACCCAGAGGGTCCAGCGGGGCCAGCATGGAGAAGACAGCCAGGTCATCAGCGGGTGCAACAGGGGGGTGCCGGGTCAAGTAATCCTGCAGGAGTCCGTTGACCGCCACGCGCCGGCAGCTGCCCTGGGGCATGATGGTCACCAGTGTCCTGTCCACCTGACGCTGGTCGAACAGCATCCCGCTGCACTTGAACTCCACGCAGGCGGCAGATGTGCTAGGGCGCTGGGGGTCTCGGACACTCCGGTCATCCCGCAGACCGTAGAGCTGGCCCCGGGTCCGAGGGTGGCTGCCCCCCGAATTGTGGGAGCGGACCATGTATTCCTGGGGACCCTGGATCTTCACCTTGAGGAAGCAGGCTCTGAACTCCTGCGGGTTGGGCCACCAGGCCAGGAGATCTCCAGTCCAGGAGGCCGGCACGCCCTCGCGGAAGGGGACCACGTTATACTCGTATTTTTCCATCTCCACGCGAGCAAAGCGGAAGTGGCTGGCGGTCACCGGGGCCTCCTGACACTCCCGCAGGTTGCGCCACGGGTACACGGGGCCGTTGGCCTCGGCGGGGTCGCCGGACCTGGGTTTGGCGAGGTTGATGCGGAAGCCATTGCGTTTGAGGGAGGGGTCATCGTGGTCGGTGCGGCGGTAACCCAGCTTGTCTAGGTAGGGCTGGGCCACGCCCACGGTGGCCGGGAGTGGGCGGGGCCGGGATGGGGCGGGCTCCAGCTCCTCCCCGCCCAGGGTGGCCGTGACCAGGGCGGTGTAGGCGTCTGGCCGGTCAGCATCGCAGAAGGCGGGGAGGCAGGCCCCGTTGGGACCAGTGACGGCGCTGTCGAAGCGGCCCCAGGCGCGGGGGTTGGCCGAGAAGCCGGGGGCAGGCTCCAGGTTGACCAGCGTGACCACCACGCCCTCCACCTGCTCGTTGGGGTTGAACTTGTCGTTGGCGTAGGCGCGCACCTTCACCAAGCAGCGGCGGCGCTCAGGCACGTCCAGGTTGAACAGACGCCGCTCCCGGATCTCCACGTTGCCCACCAGGAAGACCCGCTCCTCCCGGCGGACCCGTGAGGCCGCCGACCTCTCACGCTGGAAGCCGCTCTCCTCTTCCCACAGGCCCGTGTCAGGGTTCAGCGACCACAGCTTCAGGGCCTCCACGTGGCCGGCCATTCGGATCTGGCTGGCGGCCACACGCACGGCCACCGGCCCGGTCTGCAGCTGCTCTGCGGAGCCGGCAGCACGGAGGTCCACCGAGAACATGCCGTAGGTGCGCAGTGGAGCCAACTCCCCGTCACTGTCCACAAATCGCAGGTCACTGGGGGCGGCAGCCGCCGAGGTGACATTTCGGGGGTCAACAAATGTCACCCGGGCCTCCACAGCCCCTGTGTAGGGTTCACCATCAGCTCTGCGGAAGGCTCTCGGAGGGATGACCAGCTCGCCTAAGGGGGCTTCGTCCTCCAGCTCCCCGAGGGATATCGTGTTGCTCTGGCTGGCATCTAAGATGACAGGGGCTTTCTTGCGCATGGCCTTGACCTCATGGTACACGCCCGCACCTCGAGGGTCAAAAGGCAGGACCCTGACAGTGTCCACGAACTGGCCACTGGGGTCCACGAAAGTAATCACCAGCCGCTGAGTGGAAGGTGCCACCTCAATGGTGAAGTCACCCTGGTAGGATGTGAAGCCAATGGGCTCCCGGCCCAGGAGGATCCGAGCAAAGCGCAAGGGCTCCCTAGACTCAGCGGCCACCACACGTCCCCGGATCAGCCCCCGAGGGGGCAGACATTTCCGGCAGCCACATTCAGCCACTATCTTGACTGGGAGGATGTAGCCAGAGCAGTGGATCTTCCTGCTCTCCAGCCGGTGCACCGAGCAGCAGCGGGAGCCTGCGTCCCCACATCGGGGCCTCGAGCCTGCAGGGCTGGGGCAGGGGGTGTCAGGGCAAAGGCCTACGTCCAGGTAGATGGGGCCGCTGCCTGGCTGACCACAGTCGTCTGGAAGCTTGATCAGGTGTTCTCGGGGCTGGGGGTCACAGGCTGGCTGGCCTGGGGCTGTGGAGCAAGAAATCAGCCAGATCAGGGTAAGGGGGGGGGAACTCCATGGAGGCCAAGGTTGGGGGCCTAGATTGGGATCAGAGGCTCAACCCGGGGGCTCAGTGGGAGCCTGGGATCTGACTGAGCAAGGTCAGAGATCAGTCTGAAGTCGGGGTTCCATTTGAAGTTGCGTTTTAGCTGGGATTGGGGCTCAGTTTGGTGTCAGGGCTCGCTCAGGGTTGTGGGTAGGGTTGCTGAGGACGCTCACCAAGCACGGTGAGTTGGGCAGTGCCCGATCGCACGGCCCCGGCATCATTCCACGCTTTGCAGTGATAGGTGCCTGCCTGGTCTGGGTGAAGCCCATGCAGCTCCAGGTGGGTCCCGTACCTGTGCGTTCGCCTGTCCAGCAGGGTCCCGTTGTGGAACCTGGGTGGCGGGTGAGCAGCACCATGAATGCCCTTGGCACGGGGGAGGGGCTGCATCTGTCCCGCCCCACATGGAGCACAGGGAGGTTGCAGAGCAGCTTCCTCTGGGTCTCTGAGGCACCACATATCATGGGAAGCCCATTCCAACCCCAAAGCTGGGCGCGAGACCCTTGAGCATGGGGCAAGGCACTCACCAGGAGTATTTCTTGGGCATGGGGGTGCCCAAGGCTTTGCAGCAGAAGGTCACATTCTGGCCAGCCTCTCGAACTCGGGACTCAGGGTGCTTCACCAGATAGGGCTTCTCTGGGGGCAGAGGCAGCAAAGGTCAGGGCCCTGCCCCACCCCAGCTTCTCCCAAAGACCCTTCCCAAGAGCAGGGCCCCATCCTTTCCCTTACAGTGATGCCCTGTTTCACTTGGGCCTTTTCTAATGACCCTCCCCCCACTCAGGTTCACCTCACATCTGCTGGAGACTGTGCCCTTAATGCTTTTTTTTTTTTGTGGTACGTAGGCCTCTCACTGCTGTGGCCTCTCCCGCTGCGGAGCACAGGCTCCGGACGCGCAGGCTCAGCGGCCATGGCTCACGGGCCTAGCCGCTCCGCGGCATGTGGGATCTTCCTGGACCGAGGCACGAACCCGTGTCCCCTGCATCGGCAGGCGGACTCTCAACCACTGCACCACGCAGGGAAGCCCATGCTTAATCTTAATGCTTCCCTTTGCAACTCCACCTCTCACCTCACATCTTCTCCAATGACCGTTACATCTTATTTCTTGCTCCATTGGCCTCACTGTACATCACATCATCCCAAGTGCTTGGCGTCACCCAGAATTTCCTCCCCAGTTCCTCAGCCCCCTCATCCCTCTTACCATGAGGCACTTACCCAACTTATTAAGGACAACACTGACCACAGCAGAGATGGAGCTGTTGGCCTGGGCCTGGGCCATGCCTGCAGAGAAGCCATCCATTCGGGCACTGACATTGGCTCGGCTGCTGGCACAGACTCCAGGCACCCAGAAGGTTCCGTGGGCATGGCTAGTAGCCATGGTGCCAGGCCAGTCTCGCAAGGAGACCCTGGCTCCTGGCAGCGGACACCCAGATGGGGTGACCACCGAGCCCAGAAGGATGTGGTCAGTGCACCCACAGGTGTTGGGACCACACCCTGGGGGGTGGGCACAGGAGGCAGAGAAGACTCTTGACCCCTTCCTGGGGAGGGCTATCCTCTCTATCAGTCACTCAGCAAAGGTACCCAGACACCCTCCCCACCTTGTTCCCCTCAGAGAGTCCTCATCATGGACCTGCTTGCAGCAGCCCTTGGTGTGAAGGACATGGGGCTCAGTGGTCAGGGCTGGGCCAAGGGGAGGGACCTGGGATCCTGGTGTGAAGGAGATGCCCTGGAGGAGAGGACAGGATAGGTGACTCTTACAAGGCAGAGAGGCTCCTTCTAGCATGAGAGAAAATGTTCAGGCAGGGGCTGGGGGCCCAGCGAGGGGATGGGTCTTGGGCCCAGAACATCTCCCTCCTGACACAATCCTGTGGTTTCTCCATAAAATGGAAAATTCCACTGGAAACTTCAGGGCAGAGGCACGGAGAAGGCAGAGCCAAGCAGAGTAGGGTGGGGAATCCCACCACCCCATTGGCTACTGTGCTCCCCCACCCTGCTGCATGCTCTGCTGGGGCAGTCTCCAGACCATGTTTGTGGAGACCAGGCCTGATTGGAATTTCCAGTCGCCTCCTGGCTGGCCTGGTGTCTGGACCAGGGAGGGCCTGGGCATCATGTCTGCCAGGGTGTGAGCGCATGTCCACGTGGGCGTGGGGGACGGGCGTGGCCTGCGAATGCCATGCGTGTGTGCACCACGAGTGTGTGAGCCAGCTTCTGTGTGTATCCACGTCCACCAGGACATCCGCACACTCCAACAGGCACACAGAGGAAGTGCCCCCTCAGATCTGCCCATGACTGGACACGACCCCCATGGCGTCCACCCGTCCAGATGTACACATTTACCAATGCTCTTCGGGGGCCCGGAAGGGAAGGAAAAGCGTCTCCAAGTGGTCCAAGTTCTGGTCGTCCAGGCTCCGCCCCTACACTCAGGCTCCGCCTCCTCCCTCCAGGCACCGCCCCATCAGGCTCCACCCCAACTAGCCCCTCTAGGTACTTCCCTCAACTGGCCCCGCCCCTACACCCAGGCCCCGCCTCTAACCCAACTATCTCCTCCAGGCCCCGCCCCTCCTACCTGGACATGTAGGCCTCACACAATTCTGCGCCTCCAGGGTACGCCCAGGACACGCATCCGCAGCAGGGCTTGGGCAGCGGCGGCGGCGCAAGCGACGGCCTGGCCCGCAGCTCCCCGAACAAGGACCCCACGGGCCCCACGCACCCCACGTGGCCTCTGGGGAGAGGGCAGGGATGGGGGCGTCAGATGGAACCTGGAACTCTGTTGACAGTGTGGGACTGGAGGGTGCTCTCGTCACGTGCATCCGAGTCAGAGAGAAGTCCTGCCCACTGCCTCAATCGGTGCTCCCCCAGGCGCACCAGTCGAATGTGCAGTTGAGGTACCTTCCCGCCCCCGCCAAGATAAGCCCTGCTGTTCTCCCTGCGTCTCACCCACATCTGGGGCTCAAAACACACTTCCACAGAACGGCCCTAGTTCTAGATGAGCAAAAGAGGGCAGTGAGAGGGAGCTATGTTCCTAGGGGCCCCTTCCTGACCCCGACCTGGGCCCCGGCCATTCTTAGCCCCTCCCTTCCAAAGCTCCTCTCCTATCCGCTCCGGCCCTCTCCTGCGGCCTTGCTCCTAAAAGACCCCGCCTCTTCCTAGCCACGCCCTGCACCCTCCCCCTCCCCCCCCCAACAAGACACCATCCTTTCAGGCCTCATCCACCTATGGCCAATCCCCGCCGCTCCCTTAGCCCCGCCCTCACCATGCGGGCAGCGGAAGCGCACGTGGTAGTTGGAGCAGCGGCGGCCTCGGGGCTGCTCGCGGTTGAGGCACCAGAAACCTCGCGTGGGGTTCAAGTGTACGCGCTCGCCGACGTCTGACGGCAGGGCCCAGTCTGTGGTGCGCGCCTCCAGCGCCAGCGGCCGCGGGCACACGCGCGCCGGCCCGTAATAGAAGCGGATCGCAGCCAAGCTCTCGAAGTCACCGTCGCCTCCCGGGTGGTCGACGTTGAACCAGGACGTCCACTCGCTGGCCTCTGCGGGCACCGCACGCGCTGGGACCCGGGCCTTAGCCGGTCGGGCCCCATCAGTTCAGGCAGGAGCCTGGGCTGCGGCCCGCCCACCCCCACCTGCGTGTTTAAGCCAGGTCCCCCTCCCTACAAAAGTACATGGGCAAGCCCAGCCTGCCCAGATCCAGAGCCCTCGAGGGCAGAAGGAGCTGTAGAAGGATCAGGGGAGGTTGGATTGCGCTTGCCCCGGCCCTAGTTCTGCCGCTCAGTATCTGAGCTGGCCCATGAGTGCACGCTGAGATCTTGCCACTGTCTCACCAGCCCCCACTCTCAGAATTCAGAACCCTTGAGGTGTAAGGAGATATAAAGGCAGCACGAGGAGCCAGGCCTGAGACCAGCTGTTCCACTGCCTGGCAGCCTCGCATCAGTGCCAGCTGGGACCTTGTTCGCTGCCCACTGAACCTATCAGGCAACCCTCCCTTTCACAGAAGCCAGAGGTGGGAAGGGCCTGGCCTCTCACAGGCTAGCTTCTGTTTCCATCAACCCCCCAAGGGGCGCTCACTCCTTTCCTCATTCAAGAGCAAGTCAAATAGAACCTTCCTAGCTGGGAAGCTAGAGACTTGGGTTCCAGAACTCCTGTTTCCCTGACTGAACTGAGCTTGTTGTCTCACTGCCCCGCCCCACCCCACCCTGGTTTCCTCCTGGACAAACAGCCTGGGCTCTCATCTCCCTGCTCCTAAAACTTAGACCTCTTGGGGCACCACTTCCAGGGGCTGCCATGCCCAGGGACCAGGACAGTCCTGGGCTCTTCACCCAGCTTGTATCCCCTCCTCACAAGACCCTACCAGCCAGAGCTCACACAGAGTCCACAGCAGAACGAGGACTCAGACCCAAGCTGGCTCACCTTCCCAGTCCTCCAGGGCTGGTGAGGGCTGGCCAGGGTGCAGCAATGAACCTTCAAGGCCCCACGCAGTCACCATGGGCTCCTCAGGGGTGGTGGTGCCTGTCAAAGGGGTGAGGGGTAGGAGGAAGGACTTCTGTGAACTCCTGGTATGCAAAGTGCTGCCACGATCATCCCCATTTCACAGGGGAGAAGCCGGAATCCAGGGGAGAATTGCAGCACCCCCTCCTCCAGGAAGCCTCCCCATGACCTCCCCACCCCCAGTCTCCCACAGCCCCGTCCCTCACTCTGACACAGCCCCTTAGGCTGGGGAAGTCTGTGTCCACTCTGCTTCCCAGACCCAGTTCTCCCACTGTGCTCAGTGGCCATCAGTTCAGTTGGCTGTGCCCCTCCCTGCTGTCATATTGATCTGAATTTTCTTTCATCCATTTGCTGACTGGAAGTCCCTCCCTCAGTCTACCTTTCATCCCTGCACTTGGGGCCCAAGCTGCCAGTGGGAAGTCCTTGGAATCTAGCCTGGCTTCTCCAGCCGCGAGTTGTCTGAGATAACTGGGCTGGGCAGTGACTTCAGACAAGTCCCTTCCCTCTTGGAGTCTCAGTCTCCCCATCTGAGAAATGGGCCCAGTTCCCCACTCCACTGAGTGTTCCAGAGATGGGAATTTCTTTTCTGAGTGCTGTGTGTGTGTGTGGAAGAGGGAAGGAGTTAGGTGAGAGGGGACAGCTCTGGCCCCTTCATAGTGTGACCAAGACTGGATGATTCAGGGTCCAAATGCTGTGGCTGAGATGGGTACCCTGCAGTCCTGAGAATCCAGAGGAGCCTGAAGTTCATAGCCACACTCCCGGTGCCCCTATCGTCCCTTGGAGGAGGGAAGACAGTGGACGAGATCCCCTCCTGCCCCAGGTGGTCCCAGAGCTCCATCTCTTCGTTGCCCCCTCACTCCACCCCCGAGGCTGGCAAAGGGAATGCAGGCCTGGGGAAGCAAGTGGGTCCCTTGGTTCTGTCTCCAGGCTCCGGCTGCTTGCCACGCCCTCTGTCAGACGTCCGGCGCCTAGGGGGCTGGTCTGGGGTCTGGGGGCGCCTCACCTCGGGTCCCCGCCAGGTGCGCGGCGGCGACACAGAGGCAGAGCAGTATCTGCAGTGACGCCATGGCCAGGTCCGAAAGTCGGAGGGAGGGTCCCAGCTCCGCTGTGCACTCGGGTCGGACTCCCGCGGGTCTGGCGGCCGCTGGGGCTGTGGATGGGGGAGGGACGCGACCGCAAGCCACGCCCCGTCCAGGCCACTCCCCGTCCAAGCAACGCTCCCGGGCCTGAGGTGACTTCGGTGCGCAGACAACCTCTTTGGGTCGCCCCCCTCGGTGCGTCTGGCTGTACCTCCGCCCTCGGGCTGGCCTGCGTCCCCTCGGCGCCGGCTGGAAGTCCCCTCCTTAGCCCACCCTCTGTTCTCCACGTCGGGAAGTGCCTCCTGGAATCGAGCCTGAAGCTGTCCGAACCTTCAATGTTTAAGCCGCCCTTTAGGCGGCTAGAAACCCTCCATCGGGTCTAACTTCGATTCTATTGGCTTTAGGCCACCCTGAGCAGCCTGGAAATCCCACCTTGAATCTACCCTCCACTCTTCTGGCTCCAGTTTTCTCCGAGGCCAGCAAGAAGTCCATTTATGTCTGCCCTCCATCCCTCCCGCCTTGGGGCCACCAGGGGACCGGTGGGAAGTTCCTCCCTGAGCTTCCCCACCCCCGCGCCAGACCCCGCGCACAGAGGAGGCCCAGGCGAGGTGGCGGTGGTACGTGTGTTTATTGGCGCGGGCCCAAGCCGCGTGGGCACGGGTGGCTGTCAAAGCGCCGCGATGCAGTCGGTGCCCGTGTACCCCGGCAGGCGCAGAGCGAACTTTCGGCGCACGTCGTCGGGCACGAACCTGCCGGCCACGAAGTGGTGGCGCCCGGAGAAGCGGCCGGCGCATTGCTTGGGCGCCGCCAGCGATACGAGCACGTCGGGTCGTAGCCCGTCCTCGGCGTCGCCGCCGGTCTCTGGGTCCCAGCCTGAGGGAGGAAGGATGGGAGGCGGGGATCAGGAGCTGGGAAGGGTGCAGGCTGTCAGACAAGAGACCTGCCGCCCCATCACCCACTTCCCCTTCCCCATCAGACACAGCCTCTGCTCTGACCCATGAGTTTGGTCAGACCTGCCTCCCATAAAACTGAGCCTCTGGGGGCTTCCCTGGTGGCACAGTGGTTGAGAGTCCGCCTGCCGATGCAGGGGACACAGGTTCGTGCCCCGGTCTGGGAAGATCCCACATGCCGCGGAGCGGCTGGGCCCGTGAGCCATGGCCGCTGAGCCTGCGCGTCCGGAACCTGTGCTCCGCAACGGGAGAGGCCACAACAGTGAGAGGCCCGCGTACCACAAAAAAAAAAAAAAAAACAAAACTGAGCCTCTGTCCTCAGGCCAGTTTCTCCCCACTCCCCGGAGATGTTTCCCTCCTCCTCTGACCAGAGCTTCTGCCTTCAGACGACCTCATTTATACCTGCTGCCCTTTCCCAATCAGACCTATGCGTCTGCCATCTCTATACCTCCCTGCCTATCAATCCTGAGCTCCCCTACTTAAACTAAAGTCTCTTTCCACCCAGACCTCCCAGCCTCCTCCCAGATCCCCACTCTCTACTCAGGGGACAGACTTGCCACCATCCTCAGGCAAGCCTACCCCATCAGACCTGTCTCTTTGCCCCAGGTTCTTGCCTCTGACAAGATGTGCCCCCCGCCCCTCCCAACTTGAGCAGCCAGCCTCCTCCCTCTGACTAGAGACTCTTCCCTCTGACCTGACATCCCTGCCTTCACCTTCAGACTAGATCTTGCCTTTTGACTTGGCAGGACCCTGACCCCCTCCCTCATTGGGTTGTAGCCTCTGCCATCCCTCAAATGAGCCTCCACCCTCAGACTAGGGGCCACTAATAAGCCCTTCTGACCTAACAGGGAGACCCTCTCTGTCCAAGGCTATCTGTTCAGACAAGAGCTTGCAGCCTGTCCCCCCAGACCACCTCCTCCCTTAGACACCACCCCCAGCTCTGTGGCATCCTGCTGGTATGACCCTGGGGTCTTGTAAGCCGGGTGATGTCCCCCTGAGTCTGGCCACCCCCATGGAGGGTCTGGCTGGCCAGCAGCTGTTTGTTCCGTTCTGCCCATTGCCTAATGGCTCCAACAGGCCTGGGGCGGTGGCCAGGATGAGCGGGGCCTTTGCCGAGTGAGCTCACGTCTGCCCCGGGTGACTGGGCCAGGGTGGGCAGCGGGCACACTGTGCTGGGTGTAGGGGGGAGGGGACCCAGGGTCACACGGGCACCAGCCTGGGTACTCCCCATCCGAGGGATGGACATGACCCTCAGCCTCACCCAGAGTGCAGGATCCATCCACGCTGGGGAAACTGAGGCTCAGAGTGGGCAGACAGGCTGGGACCACCAGAAGCCAGGGTACAGGGGCCTCCACCCAAGCCCTCCAGGTCCTCATGCCCCCCACTCCACCTGACATGCCTGAGGGAATGTCCAGGCTCACGAGGGGGATGGACAGTAGCTTGAGCGTGGCCAGCGCACGCATGCAGGGGCCCCCGACCTTGCCCGGCTCCACACCGGGGCCCAGCACGGCGTCCACCACCAGTCTGTAGGCGTTGTTGATGAGCTGGACCTGGGAGGGCAGGCAGGGTCAGGGGGCAATCTTGGGGCACTGTCCCCCACCAACCCCCTCAGTTGCCACCCGAGCTGACCTCCGTGGGCAGATAGGACAGGAAGGGGATGTCCATCTTCTCACACTGGGTAGTCAGGTCCCGGTGCAGCGGGTCCAGTGAGCGTGTGGGGTAGAAGATGGTTGGTTCGTACTCCTGTGGGGAGCGGGAAGGGGTCAGCACTGGGGCCCTCCCAGGCTCCCCACTGGGCCTCTGTCCCCAGATCTGGGTACCAGGCAGCAGACACTGCCTGGCACAAGCACTGGGCATATTCTGTAACCTGACATGCCTCATCCTCCCCCTGGGACACTAATAAGAGGAGGAAGCAATTTTTTTTCAAGGATGGGTTGGGAGCGTGACCCTGAGAGGCCAAGGAAATTCTTGCTACTCACAAACACCCGCAGGTGCCGGGCACAGACCAGCCCCACTGCCCCATTCTGCTCCGGGCCGCACACGACTAGCACCGTCCTCTGCTTCCGGGAGTGGGCAGGCAAAGGGAACACCTGGCAGGGGCACAGCAAAGGCAAAGGCATGGCGTTCGGAACTTCTTACTCCAGTGGGGAAACTGAGGCCTGGAGTAGAGGATGGGATAGGGCTCGGCCCTGGAGGCAAGAGGACAGGACGGGAGGAGAGGGGCTGGGGCCTCTGGGGGCCTCAGTTTCCTTGTTGGAGACCCAGAGTCCTTGCCTCAGGCTCTGCCAAGCCCAAGCAGAAAAACGTGCCTCCTGCCACCACCCGAGCCCAGAGTGCGGTTTGTTTATTCTCGGCCTGAGTTGCAGACATTCTTCCACCTTTTTCCACCGCAGTGGCTGCCCCTCCCACTGCTCATGTTTCCAGGCCTCCGTCCCTCCCGGAGGCCCCAAAGCTGGAGGGAGTAGGGGAGGGGGGTATTTTTCCAACGCGCCATACCCTGTCTCTCTCCGTCTGTCCCTCTCTGTTGGCCTCTGTCTTCACCTCCCTGTCTTTCTCTCTGTATCTCTCAGACTCTCTACGTGTCTCTCCTCATCTGTTTCTCTCATTTCTGTCTTTGCCTCTGTGTCTCTCTTTCTCTCCATCTCTATATCTCTCAGACTCTCCTCTCTGTCTCTGTGTATCTCCCTCTCTTTAACGCAGAAGAGTCTCAGCCCTACCCTGACTCTCTGCTTGGCCTCAGCTCACTCTCCTTCCCCAGCCTCTATCGAATGGGAGTAACAATGGCTCCGACATGCTTGTGGGGTCTCTACCAGGCCCAGGGTGGCTCCAGGGGGCCCAACTCTACTCTAACCTCCAACCACACAGAGGGAAAGTTAGTTCCTTTTTGAGTCTCCTCCCCAGGGCCTCAGCAAGGTCCTGACCCAACCTGGTCCTACCTATGACCCCACCACGCCATGCCCAGAGCCCCAGACCCACAACCAAGTCGGGGAGAGTGATAACATGCAGCTGGCTAGGACCAAGGGGCCTCTGGACAAACACAGAGCTTTCAGCGCAAAAACTGGACGGTTGGTCATCAACGGCCAGGCATGAGTTTACTACACTGGGTTTGCTTTTGTGGCTTTGATTTTCATTGTTCTCTTTTCCTCTGAGCATCTCACTCAGGATCTGTTTCACTTGGAACTAGCAACATTTAAGTTAAAAGACAATTGAGGCCCCATAAAGAAAGATATTATTAAGTTTTTTAAAAAGTATACAGTGGTGGGCTTCCCTGGTGGCGCAGTGGTCGAGAGTCCGCCTGCCGATGCAGGGGACACGGGTTCGTGCCCCGGTCCGGGAAGATCCCACGTGCCGTGGAGCGGCTGGGCCCGTGAGCCATGGCCGCTGAGCCTGTGCTCCGCAACGGGAGAGGTCTCAACAGTGAGAGGCCCGCGTACCGCAAAAAAAAAAAAAAGTACACAGTGGTAATAAGAAGAGGAGGAAGAAGGGGAGGAAGAGGAAAAGGGTTACCTGCTGGAGCCCTGACTCAATCAGGCACTTTCTTAAGGCATTTGTGTTTATTAATTGGTGTCAGTTTATTACCCTTTTTCAGAGGAGGAAACTGAGGCCCAGCGTGGTTTGGCAACATGACACGAAACACTGGACAGTAGTATCGTCATTGCTATTATTCTTGCATCTCTTGCAGGCACCTTGAGGCCTGGGGGTTTGCTCCAGAGCCAAACATAGCTTTACTTCCAACCCCCCAGGGCCCTGTGCAGACCCCTCCCCACCTCTGGGCCTCAGTTCCCCCACCTGTGGCTGGGAGTTGTTTGCGGGTGCTCAGACTTCAGGAACTGACGTCCCCTCTGCTCAAGACCCAGGAGGTGGCAGAGGCAGGCAGTCAAGGGCCCCAGACCCATCTCTGTGGTTGCCTCCACATCTGTGGGGACCCCCATCTCTGTCCTGACGCTCATTAACACACTGGCCTGGGCCAGTGATGATCTTCTTTGGACCTCAGTTTCCCCATCTGAGTGATGGGCTGGGGTGGCCCCAAGCAAAGAGGGGCTTCTTGAGGGCAGAAATGACCTTCCTGGCCATGGGGGTCATGCAGCTAGGCCTCCACTCTGGTGGGCTGGCCATCTGGCTGGGGTCAAGGTTGAGGATCAGGGGTCGGGTACCTTGGTCACAGCCACGGCACTAGCATGGCCGCACCACTCCACCAGCTGCTGCCGCCCGAAGCGATAATCTTCCAGCAACTCCCGCTCCAGGGCAGCTGCCTCGGCTGTGCTGGGGGTCAGAGTGGGGAGAAATGCTCAGAGACACAGAGAGACGGAAAGACTTAGAGACAGAGACTCAGCTGGAGCCAGAAATGTGCCACCAATGCTCTGAGCCAGGCCCGGATGCCACCCCCACCCCGTGCCCAGAGCCGAAGACCCTCAGTTTCCTCATCCATCGTGCACACCGTTGAACTGAAGCCTGGAAGGCTGCGGGAGTTTTGAGCACAAGCCTGAGGCGCGGGAGCCCTCTGGTGGTAGAAGAAGTGCATGGCCGTGCATGTTGTTCTATTGCCCCAAAGCATGGGATATAGAGCCTCACCCAGATGCCCCCAGCCCCCAAGGCAAGAGGAACCCAGAGGGGGGAATAGAGCATGAAGGACTTAGTTGTTGGGGGTGACGCGTGGATTTCAGGCAGTGAAAACCACTGAAAGGATTCTAGGACACTGGAGGTCAACTGGACTGGGGGTGCCTGCGGGGAGGAGGGTTTTAAAGGCAGCAGAGTTTTGTTTTGTTTTGCTTTGTTTTTTTGGCCACGTTGGGTGTTCGTTGCTGCGCGCGGGCTTTCTCTAGTTGCGGCGAGCAGGGGCTACTCTTCATTGCGACGTGCAGCCTTCTCATTATGGTGGCTTCTCTTGTTGCCTAGCACGGGCTCTAGGCGCGGGGGCTTCAGTAGTTGTGGCGCATGGGCTTAGTTGCCCCGCGGCATGTGGCATCTTCCCGGACCAGGGCAAGAACCCGTGTCCCCTGCATTGGCAGGCGGATTCTTAACCACTGTGCCACCAGGGAAGTCCAAGGCAGCAGAGTTTGATGGCTCACATGGGGAGGTGGCTGTGGCGCCTGCAGCTATGAGACTCATTGGTGATTCCTCTTTCAGGGACAGTGATAAAATTCAATAATTGTGGCCAGAGAAATGGAGCCAAAGTGCTTGAGGTGAAGCTCAGCCCCCAGCTCAGTGAGTGACTGAGGTCCGTCTCATCTCTCTGAGCCTTGCAAAAGAGAAGGCAGGACAGGCTAATTTTCAACGTCCAGTGCAAAATGCAAATGTGGGCCCCCTTGATCAATAATTATTAAGAGTTTTAAGATGGTGATGGCAGAGCATTAAACCAAGTGTTGGGCCCTTCTAAGAGCAGGGCCCAGGCTGGCCTTGGTCTGGGCTTGGTGGCTACAGAGAGGAAGAGCTGGCTGGCATTGAGGACTGGAAGACGTTCTTCACTCCAGAATCAGGGGCTGGAGCAGCTGGGCAGGGTCTATAGCCTGATGCCAGCTTCCCATAGCCAGGACCCCTTCCAGCTGGGGAACTGCACTTGCCCCCAGCTCAGCACACCCTAGAGTATAGTGATAATAATAATAATTGTTATTAGGATATTATCATTATTATTATTATCGTAAAAGGACCAGGCCCAGAAGAGTTGGAAGAACATATAACAACTCAGATAAATAAAATGGTTTGCCCAGAGTCATGTAGGAAGCAAGTTGGAAAACTGAGCCTTCTACCCTTGGTGTCTGTCTCCAGAGCCACGGATGGGGTGTGAGCAAAGCAGAGGGAGACCTACAGATGGGCAGAGGTTTGTTGGGATGAATCCTGAGGTTCCTTTTTTTGATTCTGTGAGCAGGAGACCACAACCTTCTAGCCAATTGTGCAGTGTGACCAGGCCAGGCAGCAGGAGGGGTGGAGGTGGGAAGCAAACATTGCTATGCGATGGGGAGTCAGGGAGGGCTTCCTGGAGGAGCTGGCCTGGAGTGCTGTGGGAGGTAATCTAGGTGGCAAGAACAGTGAGGGCCGAGGCCCTGTGGTGGAAATGAACTTGGCAGGTTCAAGGGACAGAAGAGAGGCAGAGAGAGCGAGGCTGAGAAACTTGGTCAGAAAGATACTTCAGGGTCCCACACAGATGGGGAAGATGGAGGCTTAGGGCAAGGTGACATGCCTTGTCACCCCAGCGAGCAGAGCCAGATTCAACTCCCAGGTTGTCTGCGGCTGAAGCTGCAGGAGGTTGAAGGACCGCATGGGGAAACAGACCTCATGGTGGGGCCAGATGAAGAGCACCCACAGGACAGGCCGGCCCAGCTCCTGAGAAAGAATGTCGAAGGTGCTTTAAGAATGTGGCAGGGCTTCCCTGGTGGTGCAGTGGTTAAGAATCCGCCTGCCAGTGCAGGGGACACAGGTTCAAGCCCTGGTCTGGGAAGATCCCACATGCCGCAGAGCAACTAAGCCCATGTGCCACACTACTGAGCCTGAGCTCTAGAGCCCGCGAGCCGCAACTACTGAAATCCGCGTGCCTAGAGCCCGTGCTCCACAACGAGAAGCCACCGCAATGAGAAGCCCAGACACCTCCACGAAGAGTAGCCCTGCTCGCCGCAAGTAGAGAAAGCCCGCGAGCAGCAACAAAGACCCAGCACAGGCAGGCAGGCAGGCAGGAGGAATATGGCTCATTCCTCTATCTTCACCTTGTGACAGCTCTGTTGCCCCCGCAGGAGGGCTGGGGGAGGATCATGCATTCCTCCTCTTCTTTCTCTGTTCCAAAGCTTTGGCCTCTGGCCTCCACTTGGAACCTTATCTTCCTGCCTAACCGGTCACTGGAGAGATAACCGGGACTCCACAGGCAGAGGGCAGTCCAGGCTTAGGAGCCTGAGGGTAGGGGCAGCAGCTGCTCTGGGCAGGGAAGGGGATAGGGCAGAACTGTTATGGGACTGGGGGATGGTGCTCAGTTTATGAGGGTGCCTCTTGCTTCTCCCAACCTCAGCCCCCAGATGAGAGGAGATGTGAGGTCCCGGGATTTGCCCACCAGCCCCAGAAGGGGCAAAATGCTCCAGGAGGGGGCTTTTTAGAGATGAAGCTCTGAGGCTAGGGTGCCTGTGCCATACACTCCCTGCTTTCTCAGCTCCATCTGCTTCTCTCCACCCTCGTGACTCTGCCCACCAGCCCTTCATCATTGCTCACCTGGCTGCCTACTGCAGTCACATCCCCCCAAACTCAACACAAGCCGAGGGGGCTTTGAAAACTTGAACACCAGATTTCACCACCCCCTGTCCTAAACCTTCTTATGGGTCCCCAGTGTTCAGAGAATATTCAAATTCCTCACCTTACATGCCCCCCATTATGTCTCTCATCTCAGCCTCCTCTCCCCGTGTTCCACTCCCACCCAACACACAGCACCCCATCACTCCTTAGTTGGCATCTGAGGCCCCCCCATCCCCCACACCAGGTGAAGTCACAGCTCCAGCTTCTAAAACACTTTCTTCCCCCTGCCTAGCATGTGCTGGGTCTCTCGCTGAGTCTGGACATCAGCCAGTCGCTGCACAGGATCTGCCTTGAGAAGAGGGGCTGAGTGGACAGTGGGCAGGTGGCCGCACAAAGGACTGTGGGGTCTGGTTTACAGTGAGGTCTACAGCCCTGCTTGGGGTCCCATGTCACAAGCGCTTAGAAGACACAAGAGGATGACTTAGGACAAGGTGGAAGGCACAACCAGAGCTGCCAGCTCCAGACCCCAAATTCATCAGCCCACTGGCAAGTGGCCCCATGTATTTAAAACTCACTTTAGCCCTAGCTCAGCCAGTGGCTTCCCTCCCCAGCCTTCAGTTTTCTTCTCTGAACAAGGGGTTAGTAGCAGGTACACTATCAAGGAGGGTGTGAGCATTTGAGGAGCTAAAAGAGCTCAGCTCTTCCCGGATGGGAGACAAGGGGCATGGGCTCCAGGGTCCCTGGGAAAGATGGAAAGGGGAGGCGGGCCCTGCTTAGGCTGTGGGTAATGGGGGAGCGACCAGTGGTGCTGATGAGTAATTCATGACGGGCGGGCCTGCTGCAGATGCCGTTTCCCTGGTAACGCAGCTTTGGAGGTGTCGGCAGCTGCAGGCTGTCTCTCCAGTGAAATGCGGATGGGCCTGGGATTCTCCCTGCCCCCCCATCCCGGCCATGCCTTTGCCTCTGATCTACAGCCCCTGGTCCCCCAGGCCCTCTTCCAGCCATGCCCCAGCCTCCCGTCCCTCTCCCCCCGGCTGACCTGAGGAAACACCGCTCCTCGGGTGCCTCCGCTAGGTCCGGGCCAGCCGCGCTGCTCATGGCGGAGGTGATCTGGGCGCGCAGGCAGCCACCACCACCACAGCCTTTTAAGTGCATCCCTGGGCAGAGGGGGCGTCCTCTCTCCTCCCGCCCACCGTGTGTCCGCCAATCAGGAGACGCCGCGAAGGCGCTGTGCACAGCCGTTGGTCGGTAGGTGCAAGTGGACTTAACCCCACTGCTGCCTCAGAGGATGGCGGGAATCCCAGAGTTGCGAATATTGGCAAGAAAACAAAGTCTGGAGGGGCAGCGATGGGCCGGTTACCCCTGCTATGGGATCCTGGCTTAGGAGCGCGGGGACCCGCCTGTGCTGCGCCCCTCTCCACCCCGGTGCTCTCCTATGCAGGTCACCCACCCACCCCGTACCCAGGTGGAGAAGCCCCCCAGTCTGAAGGTGTTGGCTGCTGACAAGCAGGGTTTCAAAAAAGGTAGGAAAAAGTCCAGGCATATTTGGTAGCCGATGCTAAAGGGTGATCCAGGGGCCATCCCATTGGCATCTTCTGCTTAGTCCCTGCACCTCCTGTGACACCCCGTAGCCCCCAACCCCCAATCACTCAGTCCCTAGGACACAGGCAGGCCAGTCTCCAGAGCGTTTATTCTCTCCTGGTAGGGAGGGAGTAGGGGTCCAGTGGTCTGAAGGGCACAGGTGCCTACGTGTACCACCTGAAGCCATAGGTGGAGCGGAGAATCTCCTCGTTCGTGCGCAGCCCGTAGAGCTCGCCCATCATGGGGGTCACCCAGCGCGTTGTGTGGAACACAGACTCGCCTACCTGAGGGGACAGAAGGGTATGGGTGGCGGTGCAGCTAACCCCTTAGGCCCATGCAGCCTGCTGGGACCCCAACAGGCCTGGCAGCCACTGTGCCTACACCCAAAACTGCCTTCCCCTTCTGGCACTTGACACCCACTACCCCTCGGCCCCAGGCTTTCTGTGGGAGGCTGCGTTTCTGCAGTGGCCTAGACCCCCGCCCTCCCTGCTGAGGACCCACCTTCCAATCCGGCACGTCCTTCATGATGATCGCCTCCTCCTCCAAGTTCTCCCGAAGCATCTGGAGAACCCTGCAGGGACAGGGTGGGAGGTGGGGGACAGGCCTGACCACCCTGAGGGGCCCCTGCCGAACAAACCTGCCAAATGTGTCCCTGCCCCACCTCCCCATCACCTCCTGCAGCTTTCAACCCTGCGCATGCTGACCCCTCTTCTTTCCTTTCTTCCACTGGCAGACTCTTACTGTCCTCCTGCCCGGCCCCAATGCCCCCTCCTCCAGAAGCCCTTCCATTCTCTCTTGGGTCTCTGCTGCAAATCAAGTTTGGGGCCCTCTCCAAGGACGAGGGCATCCCCTGGAGCCACGTACAAGGTCATGGCTGTCGGTCCCCATGTGTGTTCTGGCCTTATCCCACGCTGCAGGCTGCAGCACTCAGGCCTGTAACCTCCCGACCCTGGCCCCAGCAGCACACCTCCGGTCCTTCTCTGCCTGCAACAGAGGCATCAGTGCAATGCGGGCCTCGAAGTCCTCGATCTGCAGGCGCCTGTGAAACCCCAAAACCAACACTCAGGTCAGACCATGGTGGGATGGGGGGCAGATGATGAGGCCCTTGGACATGCATTACCCTGGAAAGGGGTTTGGGGGAAAGGCAAGCAAGGGGGAAGGGCTTGGGCAGTGGGCTCTGCCCACTGACAGCCTGAGACGGGGGATGGGGGGGCATGCAGTTGACACAGGCGGCGTCAGTCCACAAGACTGCTGGCTTCACACTTTCTTTTCAGTTCAAAACTTTTTTTTAAATCCTAAAAATAGCCCGGGCCTGATGACTGCAGTGAACTGTGGGGAACGTTCATCATGGGGTTCTGGACTTTACAAAATCACATCACTTTCACTGCAAGATAGCCGTGGGGGAGCAAGCATCATGGGCAGCTCCTTTCTTCTCCCTGCTTTTTGGCATCTCCAAGCCACCAGCCCCATCTGTGCTGGGAGGTGTGGGGAGAGCGATGCCCAATGATGTGGCCCGGGGAGTGGCCTCCGGCCCTGTCCCCTCATCACCAGAAATCTCACAGCAGCACAAGGAAGGGTCTGGGTGAACTTCAGCCCCCACCTCAACCCTCCCACCCCCTCCCCATCCCCCAGGACCCAGGGTAGCAGCCCCGCTCCAGGCTGCTGCCCTCACCACAGTCACACACCGTGGTTACTACTGGGTCCCTCTGGGAGACTGGGCCTGGTCTTGCCTGTCCAGTGTGGCGGCCCTAGCGTCCAGCACCCGCCAGGTGCTCCTGAGTTCACTCAACAATGCTGAGCTCCCTCCACTTGCTAGGCCTTCTCCAGCACCGCCTGTGCTGGGGGTGAGCAAGCTCAAGGTGGGTGCTAAGGACACAGGACACAGAGTGGGAGAGGGTGGAGGGGCCTAGCTTGTTGGGAGCCACTGAGAAGAAGCCACGTGGCGGGGCGTCCGGCAAGCTCAGAGGCGGCAAGAGTCCCAACCAAGGCCGTTGCAGACCTGGGTCCCTCAGGCCCTGTACGGCTGGCCCGGCCACTATCTTGCATGATCTGCTTTTTAAGCCTTTATATCACCATTGCCCGGTCACCACCCACAAAAAGACAAAAACCCCCTAAGAGAGTGCATCACGGGTCTGTCCTTCCACCTCCACGTCTGCTATGCTAACGTGGACCCTCGGGTACCCAGTGGTGGAGGTCAAGGGCACCCAGTAAACATCTGGCGGCGAGCTTCTTGCTTACTAGTCAGTCATTCCTTGAGGGTAAAGCCCAGAAATCGACTTGCTGTGTCAGGGCCTGCACCTACTGAGGCCTGAGGAGTTGACAAGGGGCCCCGAGGTACACTAAGTTCACAGGCACACGTCCCCACCCTCCCATCCTCACCAGCGCAGGGCCTACCTGCGTTCGCGGTTCCACTTCATCATGCTCCAATACCCAAACAGCAAGGTCCCGATGCCAACGGCGAACATGCTGTAGCCTGTGGGGAGAGGGGGCGCTGCTCAGCACCTGCACGTGGGACAGGCCACCTTGTCCTTTCTTCTCCTGAAGCATAACTCACTCACTGTGCAAACAGTCCAGTAACATGAATGAGGGAGAAGGCAAAAGCCCTCACGAACCCCCTGCCAGAGATGGCCGGTACCATCTCTAATGCCTATTTTTTCAGACTACTTTTTTTTGTCTCTGTGGAAAGTCCACTGGCCCCCTCCCTTGGACACCCCCTCCCCCACAGCTGCAGCCCACTCTTTATCCCATTCACCCACTCTGCGGGCAGGGGCACCAGGCTGCTACACCTCTGCCCCCATGCCACGGTTCCTGGAAGGTACAGGACGGGCAGAGACTATGAGAGGGCCTGAGGGCCTAAACGTTTATGGCTGGGTGGCCCTGGCCCCGCCACTGACTAGAAGGTCGTTTGGTTCCCTTCAGCCAGCTGGTCCCCGTGGGGAAGGATGGTGTCCATGCTGGGTCCCAGCTCCACGGAGGTCCCGGCTGCCTGGGCCACCTCCCTGTGTGCTACCCACAGGGGGCTGGATGGGGCTGCTGGAGGCAGGCAGTGCCCTGCAGGGGCTGCCCAGCCACCCCCTGGGCTCCCAGGTGCTGCTTCCTCCCGTCCCAGTAGGGTGGATCCCCTTCCCGGGACCCCAGGAGACAGAGGCTGAAATGAATATTTACTGAGAACCCGTGGGCACCTGTGCTGTAATTCTGACTGACAGGCCGTGGGCCTGCTGGGGTCTTCAGGGAGGTCTGGACGCTTGGGGCCTGGCTGGGGCTGGCTTGTCCTGCACCACCTCATCTTTCAAGCCTCAGTCTCTCCTCTGGACAGAACTCGTGGTTGCTGGGATGAACTGACAAGCTCAGCCAGACCGAGCTCCATTTAACACCCAGTAAAGGACCGGCAAATGGTGGGTAAAGCCACTTCCTGGGACTCGTGGGGGGACAAAGTGGGGGCTCTTTCTTCTTCAGCTCGTCTCCAGCACAAGGCTCCTCTGGCACCTCTGTTGGACCCAGAGATAAATGAAAAACTGGCTCAATTTTTTAATCCCTTTAGTTCAACCTGTTAAAAACATGAGCTCACGGTAAGGCACTTCCATGTTATGGGGGACAAGGTAGCGAGGGCACCCTGGTTCCTGTGCTCAGAAGTAGGACCTCTCCTGAGAGGGCCGAGTGCCCAGGACCGGTCCGTAGTGCACTCGTGGCTCTCCCACAATGGCTGACCACCTGTGTTGGGCACTCAACGTTCTTTCCATTGGGTGGGAGTGTTTCATCAGAGCTGCCCGTTATTTGCAACAGCTGCAGAGAGGCCCGGGGCTGCTTCTTCCGACCCAGCCCCAGGGAAAAGACTGAGAGACTGTCTTTGTGAGGACCTCTTGCCCTCAACATTGGGCACCCATGTGTGGGCCCATCTGTAAGATAAATTCCAAGACTAAGGTAAGGTGGCCTTTAAGATGATGCAGCTCTAACTCATCTATTCCTCATTGACAGTGGTGAGGCCGAGGCCCCAGGCCTTCAGGGGGTGTCTGTGCCTCCAGAGCTGCCAGTCTGGTGGGAGAGGCCAACGAGGGGCATGCCCAGAAGGGGGTGCGGGCCACGTGTAAAGAAGACCTGAATGAATAGAAACGCATCCTGTGTTCATGGATCAGAACTTAACATTGTTCAGATGGCAGCACTCTCCAAACTGAGCTACAGATTCAACAGTCCCCATCAGAATCCCAACCTTCCCCCCCCCCCCCCGCACCCCACAGAAATTGACAAGCAGATCGTGAAATTCATATGGAAATGCAAGGGACCAGAATAGCTGAAACAATTCTGAAAAAGAAGAACAAGGTTGGAGGACTCTTCAAACTTATCACGCAGCTGTGTGTACAAGACAGTGTGCCCTGGCATAAGGATAGACATGTACATTGATGGAACAGAGCTGAGAGTCCAGAAATAAACCCTCACATTTATGGTCAATTGATTTTGGACGAGGGTGCCAAGATAATTCAATGGGGACAGAACAGTCTTTTCAGCAAATTGGACCACTGGATAGCTACATGCAAAAGAAGTGTGCTCCTTCCTCCCTCCATACACAAAAATTAACTCAACATGGATCAAAGACCTCAATGTACTAAGAGCTAAAACATAAAACTCTTAGAAAACAGAGAAGTCATTCTCTGTGACCCTGGATAAGGCAATGGTTTCTTAGATATGACACCAGAAGCACAAGTGACAAAAGAAAAAACAGAACTGGACTTCGTTGAAATTTAAAACTTTTGTGCTGCAAATGACACCATCAATGAGCTGAAAAGACAACCCACAGACTGGAAGAAAGTATTTGCAGATCATATACCTGATAAGGGAATGGTATCCAAAATATATAAAGAACTCTTAAAACTCAATAATAAAATGACTAACCACCCAATTAAAAATGCATAAAGGATTTGAACAGAAATTTCTTCAAGGAAGCTATACAAATGGCCAATAAACACATGAAAAGATGTTCAACATCGTTAGTCCCTAGGGAAATGCAAATCAAAGCCACACTAGATACCACCTCACACCTACTAGGATGGCTAAAAGTTTTTTAAATGGAAAGTAATTAGTGTTGTCCAGATGCAGAGAAATTCGAACTCCCGTACATTGCAGGTGGGAACGTAAAATGGTACAGCCAACTTAGGAATAGTCTGGCAGTTCCTCACAATGTTAAATAGGGAGTTACCATGTGACCCAGCAATTCCACTCCACCTCAGAGAAAGGAAACATATGTTCACACAGAAACCTGTACAGGAATGTTCACAGCAGCACTGTTCGTAACAGCCAAAAGGTGGAGACAACTCAAATGTCCAACAAGTGGTAAATGGACACACAAAATGTGGTCCATCCATACAAGAGTATTATTCAGCCATAAAAAAGAATGAAGCACTGAAACACTACAACATAAGCATTAAAAACGTGCTGAGAAGTCACACAAAAAGGACACAGAGTGAATGATGCCATTTATATGAGAGGCAAATCCACAGAGACAGAAAGCACTAGCTTGTCAGGGGCTGGGAGAGAATGTGGAGTGACTGCTAACGGGTAGAGCATTTCTTTTTGGGGTGATGAAAATTTTGTAAATTTAGATCATGGCGATGGTTGCATACCTGTGAATAGACTCAAAATTGGTGATCTGTACACATGAAATGGGTGAACTGTATGGTATGGCATGTGAATCTCAATAAAAATGTTAAAGATACCAGAAAAAAAGAAAGGGCCACTCACTGGGTGCAGGTGGGAGTGGAGAGAGGAGAGCTGGGGGTGAGAGATAAAGGGAAAAGGTGGGGGTAGCAGTCACTTCGGTAGCAGCATGGATTAAAGGCGGCCTGAGCCAGCTTGGCATGTTCTGGGATGTTGGCACTGAGTGGGCCACGCAGAGAAAAGGGGAGTCGGTGCCAGGCTTGGGGCCACAGTGCCTTGACAAGAGCAAGACTGATTGGGAGAGGGCAGCTGTGGATAAGGCTGGAGGACAGAGGACAAGGGCAGGGTGTAAGACAGACTGTAGGGCCTTTGCATTTACTGTTCCCTCTGCCTGGGGAAATCCTTTTCAGAGAGGTCCTTTCGCCCATTCTGGCTAAAGCAAGCCCCAGTTATCCTAGGCCTCGGCACTGACCATAATGGGAAATTATGGAGTGATGTGTCTGTCTCCTCAGCTAAACAGTGAACTCCTGAGGACACAGCCCAGCACCACGGATGCACTTAACAATTACTAAATGCAGGTACATAAATGAAGACCACATCCCAGAAAGGAATGTGGTCTTATATTCCTCACCCCTCTGCAACCAGGAAAGACTGGGGTGGGTCTGTATGTGCTGCAATGAAAGTTGGTGTCAAGGGCTGTGATGGGAGACCCAACCCCAACTGGTGGTATCTGAGGCACACGGGAGGCACTGCTGTATTATTAACTGATAGAGGACCGGGATATGGGCCACATTTGTCACTTAAAAATGAAAGAGATGCTGACTGTGGGAAGCCCAGGGAGACCCAAGGGCTAGGGTCCTTCTGCAGCCTGGTCACAGAACTATCCATGTATAAAAGACCTCATGTCACACACCCGAGAAGTGCACTGACCTGGGTGTCAAGAAGAGACTCAAAGATTGCTTTATATTTGTTGAATGTAGGAATGAGTCTAGAGTCGAGTGCCCATGTGGTGCCAAATCTAGTCTGTAACCTGTTTTTGTATGTCCCTCGGGCTAAGAACACTTTTAGGTTTGCAAAGTTGAAAAAAAAAGCAGCAATAGTGGATAAAGACCATCTGGCAGAGAAAGCACGAACTATTCAGCCGGCTCTTTACGGATAAAGTTTGCCAACCTTTGTTCTGGATTAGAAAAAAGCCAAGAAGGGGCAGGAGAAGACCTGAGTTTTCACCTGACAGTAACTTTTCTACTGTCTGAATTATAACTTTTTTTTTTTTGAAACCATGCCCATGAATTTTTTTGCTTTTTAATTGAGGCATAATTTGCACAACATGCGCATGGTTAAATGTAAAGTTCAATGACTTGCAACAAAGTATTCATTCTTAACTCGTTTTACATTTTTTGTATTTCTCTGTTATCCTTGGGTGCAGAGCATGGGCGCCTTTTACTTTCTCGCTTACATTTTTTGTGTTAAACCCAATAAAAAATTTTAAAACGTTACTTAGAACCCTGGACAATTTTAAGAACACATAATTCTGGGATAGCCTGAAGTTGGGGGCCACCAGAGAGGAACCACTGCACAGAACATCTTCTCTTTTTTTTTTTTCAGACCATCTTTTAAATTCCCTCGGTATTCCGGGTTTCGGCCCCAGCTTTGCTCTGGGTGGCCCCGTGGGGAGGTCGCATCCTCTCTCGGGCCTCAGTTTCCCCACCTGTGAAACTGGAACGTGGCGGAAGGATCGCGGCGCGGGCTAAATTAACCTCAGTTTCATCAATTGTAAAATGGGAATAATTAACGGGACCGACCTCTTGGGCTGTTCCGAGGAGGCAAAGGGCTTAGTAAATGCTCGACAAACTGCAGCAGTTGTCGTTATTGTTAGTATTGAAGCTGTTGGGGATCCTGGAACTCCGCTTCCCGTCATATGGAGAGGGAAACTGAGGCCCGCTAGACTCCCCGGCGTCCCGACCCCGCCGAGGCACCCAGAAGGCCCAGACCCTGACACCCCGGCGCAGGGCGACACTGACCCGACAGTCCCCGACGCGGAAGGTTCCGCTTGTAGTCGATAGGGCCGTAGCCCCCCAGCGGGGGCATGTCCTGCTTCACCTTCGACGCCGCCATACTTACAGGACCCTGCACTTCCGGTCGCGGGAGGAAGTTACGCAACGGCGGTCAACGCCATAATGAGTGTGGCGGAAGCTGCCGCGCCGGTCTCGCACACGGCTGCGAAACCTAGGGCGCTGGTGCACCTACCTACCCCGGTGCACCTACCTAACCCAGTGCGTGAGAGAGCTCGGATAGCTGGGCCCGGGATCGACTGCACGCCCCAGCTGCGGCCGTAGAGTCCTTATTTTCTCTTCTCCCACACGGGGCGTGGCTTAGTCGGTGTCAAAGCCTGCAGCCCGGCCGGTCGCCAGGGTCCTTGCACCAAAGGACCACCTATTCACCTTACCTCTGGGGCGATGTGCAGGCCAGTTAGAAACTCTCAGATCTCTTCCCCATTTTCTCCCCCTCGGGGGGCCCTGTGGGCAGCCCAGGGCTTCACAGGGTCAGGGCTGAGTACAGAAGTTGGGGGACGGCTGCTACTCAGATTCGGACTCATGAGGAGCCGCCCCAATCCCAGGCACGGATTCCACTCCCCGTGGTGGTCGGGACTCCTTGCTAGTGTCCTCTCATCGGGAACTGGACCATTCAGCGTGATCATGAGTCACAAAGCCCTAGCTAGGGCCTTGGGGGGCACCACGGGGCGGGGTCTGGGGCCCCACCCCGAGGCGGGGTGACGCCCGCGTTCACTTCACAAGGCAGAAATTGTTACCTAGGCAATAAAGGGCACCGCGGCGGTGGGGGCCCGGGAGTGGGCACATGGGGGTGGGGGTGTGCAGGTGCCAAGTGCCATGGGTTAGGCCCGAGATAGGAGTCCGGCCGCCCACCGACAGCAGCCGCCTCCTGCTCCCCACGCGCTTCAGGCGCCACTATGTCGGGCGACAAGCTTCTGAGCGAACTCGGCTATAAACTGGGCCGCACGATAGGCGAGGGCAGTTACTCCAAGGTGAAGGTGGCCACGTCCAAGAAATACAAGGGCCCGGTGGCCATCAAGGTGGTGGACCGGCGGCGCGCGCCGCCAGACTTCGTCAACAAGTTCCTGCCACGCGAGTTGTCCATCCTTCGGGGCGTGCGGCACCCGCACATCGTGCACGTCTTCGAGTTCATCGAGGTGTGCAACGGGAAGCTGTACATCGTGATGGAGGCGGCCGCCACCGACCTACTGCAGGCCGTGCAGCGAAACGGGCGCATCCCCGGGGGGCAGGCACGCGACCTCTTCGGGCAGATTGCCGGTGCTGTGCGCTACCTGCACGACCACCACCTGGTGCACCGCGACCTCAAGTGCGAAAACGTGCTGCTGAGCCCTGATGAACGCCGCGTCAAGCTCACTGACTTCGGCTTCGGCCGTCAGGCGCATGGCTACCCCGACCTGAGCACCACCTACTGCGGCTCGGCCGCCTACGCGTCGCCCGAGGTACTCCTCGGCATCCCCTACGACCCCAAGAAGTACGACATATGGAGCCTGGGTGTTGTGCTCTACGTCATGGTCACCGGGTGTATGCCCTTCGACGACTCCGACATCGCCGGCCTGCCCCGGCGTCAGAAGCGCGGCGTTCTCTACCCCGATGGCCTCGAGCTGTCTGAGCACTGCAAGGCCCTAATAGCCGAGTTGCTGCAGTTCAGCCCGACGGCCAGGCCCTCCGCGAGCCAAGTAGCGCGCAACTGCTGGCTGCGTTCGGAGGACTCCGGCTAGAAGCCGGGGCTCCCACCATTCCTGCCGCCCCCAGCACTGCGCAAGCGCAGCGCACGCGCAAGAAGCGCGCTTCCGGAGTTCCGCGAAGCCGCCGCGCGACACTGCGCACCCGCCCTTTCCTCTTTGCCACTTCGACGCCGTGGGCGGCAGTCGACCCCGTTTGGAATGCAGCTCCTCCGCCACGATCCCAAGAGAAGAAGCTTCCTCGGTTCCCCGAGGGAAGGCCCCCGGGAAGGGGCAGGACGAGAGGAGAGGGAAACGTTGCCCCCGTGCGGAATGAGCGACCGCTACGCGGCCGGCAGTGGCTGCTTGGAGAAGCTGCTGGCGAGCGGACGCGCGCGGAGGGCGTCTGTCCACAGCCAGCCGCGCATGCCGGTGAGGGACGGCGCGCTCCAGGCGCTGCCCCCCTTGGAACTTGGAATAAACTCGCTCTTTCTCGCACCTGGCTCTAGCGACGCCCCCTTTTACGGAGCTGGGGGGAGGGGATCGCTCCCTGGGAGAAGGCAGGCGCGGGCGCCCCATTTTAGAGAAAGGTTTGTAGAGGTTCTTGCTACAGGTCTGAAAAGGGAGTTGGAAGGATTCGAACCCAGACCTTTCGGGCTCCCCATCTTGGGCAGACTTGAAGGGGCTTTGGAGTCGTCCCCGGCGTCGTAATGCTCCTGGGAATGGAGGTGCTGGACTAGGGAGCAAGAACCCCAGCACCCTTCTGGTGTTTAAGGATGGTACAGCAAGGGGCGGGGGTCGCCTGTCCCTACAGAAACAGCATTTGCAAAAGAGAAAATTGATGCCCACACCGGTATCACTTGCCCAAGAACAGCCAGGATTTGCACCTAGATATGTCTGAAGTGGGGTGGGGAGGTGGTGGAAGCTCTCCTTAGTGAGGGTCCCTTCTTTGGTGAGGGTTAAGAGCTTCGGGGAAGAGTCGAGGGTGGGGCATTTGTCTGAGGGTTCATTCTTTACTCTGTTCATTCATGCATTTTTTTTGAGCGCCTGCTGTGTGCCAGGCTCTGGGACTCAGCCAAATGGCTTGGATTCATCCCTGCTGTCAGTGAAGGGAGCAAGTGAAAAGTAAAATAAAAGAATGGCGTGAAAATAAAATAATTGTAAGTTGTTGCTAAATGCCAGGTGGGGGTGAGCAAGGAGGGACTGAAGGGAACGCCATTTGAGCTGAGCCGGGAAGGAATCAAACACTGGAAACAGCAAAAGGAGTGTTCCAAGTGTTCCCAAGACAAGATGGAGCTGGTGTGTTTGAGTAATGCTAGGGACTCCTGTAGCTGGAATGGAGGGGGAAAGGAGGTGGAGAGGTAAAAGGTGTGTGTCTGGTATCTGGAGAGGGACCCCACAGGGCCTGGGGGAGCTTGGGGGTTATTTTGCCTGTGATGAGGTTACTGGGTTTGGTGACAGTGGCTGTTGTCATTTGGGGTGTATGGGAAACACCTCCCTAGGCCCTTCCTACCTGCCTCCACCAGAGCCCCACAGTACCTGAGGAGGGTGGTCATTTATGGGTCTGACCATACCCCACCCCTTGCTCCCTCACCCTCCATGGCTCTCAGGTGTCCTGGGGATTGTGTGCCACCTCTCCCCTCACTCCCTTCAAATAGGCTGTGGCCCCAACCCCCTCATTTTGCAGAGGAAGAAACAGGCTAAGAAAGGGGAAATGACTTGCTCACTCAATAAAAGCCACATCCTTCTCCCCTTGCCCCTAAGGTCCAGCCACACTACTCTCCTTTGTCCTCAACCTGCCTTGCTTGGTCTCACCTCTGAGGCTTTGCACAAGCTGCTCCCACTCCCTGCACCACTTTTCCCCTCCCTTCACGCGAGACTTGGCCTAAAAAGGTCACCTCCCGTGATACCCCATTCTTTCCCTCCTCACCCTTGTCTCAAGGTGTGATCCCAATGCCTGGGGCATGGCACATGCCTTTTTCTGTCCACTGATTGATCTGTGTAAGCAATGGGCCTGGGGTCCTCCTGCCTCACGGCCACACCCACAACTCAGTTCAGAGGGGACAAGGTCTCAGGGACCAGGGCTGGTGTCCCATTTGTTAGCTGGATAAGATGCATGAGACTTGCCCTCTGTCCACGGAGGAGCTTGTGCCTAATCTAGCAAAGACTCACTTGAAGGCTGGCCGTGGAACCCCGGAAGCGGGCTTCTCTCAGCCAGTGTCGGGGTGTGGGGCACCAGTCATTATGTGTCACGGCTGGAGGACAGGGTTGCGTTTAATTTCAGTCATGTCTTGTACCAGTTCTATGCCTTGCCCAGGCTAGTCATGGCCACGGGGGAGGCTGGAGGCAGAGATGCCCCAATAACAAGAAACAGCAAAATATATAAGTAGGGCTTCCCTGGTGGTGCAGTGGTTGAGAGTCTGCCTGCCGATGCAGGGGACGCAGGTTCGTGCCCCGGTCTGGGAGGATCCCACGTGCCGCGGAGCGGCTGGTCTCGTGGGCCGTGGCCACTGGGCCTGCGCATCCGGAGCCTGTGCTCCGCGGCGGGAGAGGCCACAGCAGTGAGAGGCCCGCGTACCGCAAAAAAAGAAAAGAAGAGAAAAAATATATAAGTAAATAAAAGCACCTAGGAAAACAGGGTGACATTTACTGCACATCGGAATTCACCAAAGTGCTTACAAGTCTCATTTTTGTGAATACAATTTTGAAAGTGTGTCAAGCTCTGAAAACAAATTTTCACCAGAAATTGTTCATTTCGGAGCCAGCCGGGTGGCTCCCACCCTCTGTGCTTAGAATCTAAGCACATCATGTCCTGCAGCAGACACCCAATGCCGTGCCAATCCAGAAAAGCCCACCACTCTGGGGTGGAGGCTGGTGATGGCTAGGAGCCAGGCCGATGGGCAAAACCCACTACATTCTCACTGCACTCCCCCAGCGCTGTGGGTAAACGGGCCACAAAGCCCCAGGTTCTGGTGGAAATGGAGGCCCAGAAGC
The DNA here is from genome assembly GCF_963455315.2 of Globicephala melas. Taxonomy (NCBI): domain Eukaryota; kingdom Metazoa; phylum Chordata; class Mammalia; order Artiodactyla; family Delphinidae; genus Globicephala; species Globicephala melas. Next base: position 160,612,571 of record NC_083316.1, on the reverse strand, counting down.
AAGGGTGCGGAACCCAGTTAGGGGAAGACTAAATACCCATGACAAGTGAGGCCTGAAAGAAGCCCAAGAAGCAGGTGTCCTCTCCTTTCCTTTGCCTCCCCGTCAACCAAGCACCCTGCTGTCCCTTCCCAAGTTTCCAAGCTGCCCCAAAGCCGCGACAAAAACGTGGGATACCAGGGCTGAGGGGACGAAAAAAAAAATACAGCCAACACATCATCCATTTCTTTTTTTTTTTTTTTTTGATCCATTTCTTTATTGTCCTTCAGATTCTAAAACTTCCTCATGACACAATGTATAGCCATTGATTCCAGCGTCTTTGTTTACTGGAACTTCTGTTCCGGTTTGGTGGGAGATTATTTTTTTTAAACATTTATTATCAAAGACTTAGAGTCACAATAAATACAAGTGACAATCTCCTCCCCCCAACCAAAACAAACCACCTCCCAAATACCCTACACTAGTGTGACTATTATACTTTTCTTTGTTAAGGATTATAAAACTTTAGCTGTCCTTTAAGAAAAAAAAAAAGCTCAGTCCAAGTTCTTTAGGCAAACGCCATGTGCAGCATAACTAGGCATCAAAGAAAAACCCTATGGCAGAGCAGCAAGGACTGTCTTTCCCATTATTTACACCCCTGTGATGATAATGTATTATTTATATAGAAAACTCCTCCCCGTGTCTCTCCGCCCACAGGAGAGTGATTTGTCGGACACAGGAGCCACAGGATGCAGCAGGGGTGTACTGTCGCCTCTTTCATTCCCTCTGCACTGGAGTGAACTTTTGCTTCCTGAAGATCTTATAGTACAGGCAGGACCAGAGCCGCGCCCTGCCCCACCCCCGGCCCCCACTCCCCGCCTCCCGAGGAGAGGCCACTGTGGACCTTGTCAAAGGTGTGGGTCCCAACAGTACACATGGGACACCGAGGACTGGAGTCCCCATGACATGGTCAGGATGGCCAGAGCCGTGGGCAGCTCCAAGTGGACGCACAGTTATCTGTGAGAGCATCCGTGTGCACACTCGGGCCCACACAGGCAGCCACTTCAGATGGGGAAGTGAGCTTGGTGAACCCCACACCCGAGTCCACAGAACAGCTGACGTTTTGAATAGTTTCCAGTTGCCATCGGGGGTTCCTGTCACAGATTCCTGGGCAGTTACAATTGTCATTTGGGACTGGAGGCTCCCACATTCTCTGGTTCTCCTGGGAACCAGATCCTCTCAGCCTACAAACTCCCAGAACTGTAGCCAATTTTGAGGCGTGGGCTTTGGGGCTGGGAGAATACCCTTAATGTTAATATCCTTCCCGTATTCAGAGAGGTATTTAATGCCTTTTCTTGCGACATTATAAATTTCATCACAGAACCATGCACTTGAGGCTTATAGAAGTTACACTGCAAAGGGAAAATTAAAGGGAAAAAGGGGGGAGATAGAAGTTTTGAGACAGTAGAAATGAATAAAGATTAAGGCATCTCACGTTCTTGACCCCCTTTTAAAAAGCTACATTTATGTCACAGTATGTCCTACTATGGGAATGTTCCTGCAAATGCTGGGCTGCAGGAGGCAGAGACAGGGTCAGGGCCCGGCCATCCCATCCTCCGCCTGTGGTGGTCAGTTTGTACTGAACTCACGAGGCCTATTCAACAGCCTGGAGAAGTCTGGCCAGGTGAGGTGAGGAGAGGTGGTTCCTGAGCATAGTGGAGAGTGAGGTTCTGATGGGGACGGGGCTCGGGGCCAATGCAAGTGGCTCAGTTTGAGCCCTGGAGTCACAGACCCAGTCAGCCCCCGCGGGGGTGCAACAACGATGGTGCACCCCCAGTGCAGAGGTGACCTTGGCCCAGACGCCTGAGTTGCTGCATAGGACTGAGGTCAGTTTGCAGGGGAGGCCAGCGGGCACTCCTTCTTGGAGGATTTGGAAAATTTGGCCCATGTCATTGAACAGAGAGAGCTAACAGCTCAGAGTAGTATAAGACAGGTATTTATTTGCCAGGCACACAGAAAAATGAGAGGAATAGAAATGCTTGCATACTCTTGATTTTTTTGGTGTAAAAACACACCCTTCCCCGCTCCCCCACCCCTCCTGAAGGTCAATTTCCCCTTTCCCCCAAATCCCTGGATCTTGGAATGAAAGCCACCCTTCTCCTGCCCTCCCCTCCTTCAGCCCATCTACATTATGTACTCAAAAATCAATGAAAAATTTAGGATTTTACACAACAAAAAATTAGAATGCTTTGGAAAACTAGTTCTACGGCATGTCAAAAATGTCCTCTAAACACTGATAGTCACACAACATGGGGGGGGGGCGCGGCGGCGGTTAAATGAGCCTTTATTAGAATGTTGCAGCAGTGTATTCGAAGAAGGTGGCCCTACAAAATAAGGATTTTAAATTAAGTCCCTAACGGCATGGATAGTAAAACCAGGGCTGGGGCTGAAGTGAGGAGCAGCATACCCCATCTACACACGTGTGTGCACATACACATGACACCCTCACACCTGCACAGAGCTGGCCCATGTGCAGCACACACACAACAGCTTCTGCCTTTCCTCATGGACCGATTTTTAAGGAGTGGGAGAAACCAAAACACAACACAACTAAAAGCAGACCTGATCCTTTGTAAGACATTTCTGTAGACTCTAGGGGGGGGCTTTAAAAAAAAAAAAAAGTCTGAAGGCAAACCCTGGCAGCATGGCCCTGCTTTAAGGGAAGGTTCTAAACTAGACCCAAACATGAACCCTGAAGTCTGGGGTGGGGGTGCAGGGGCGCCTCCCCACCCAGACACACCTGACAGAAGCACAGGCCAGGGCTTAGGATGTTGTCCATCAAAGTAAGTAGGAAAAGAAAAGGATTTAATAAAATAAACCACCACAACAAAAAAACACAACAGCCAGCCCCTCCAACTTCCCGCTCAGGCTCTGGATGTTGCTGCCGATTCTCTCCTCCCTACTCTGTTGACGGTTCTCGGCTTCCAGGATCCCGGGCTCTCTGGCTGGGTCCGGGTTGCAGTTTGTTCTTCTGCTTAAGTGTGGAAGGTCGGGGGTCTCTGGGACGAGCAGCAGCAGAGGCCTTCTGCTGGAGCAAGGGCTGGGTGGTCAGAGGCCCACCCTCCAGGGCATGGGGGCCGTGCTTGGCAGGGAAGGTCTGCACGGTTTACATTAAACTCCATCATCGTGAGGTGATTTAAAAAAAATCTGTCAACCTAGAGATTGCCATGAAGGAAGGCAGTCAAAGATTAGGAGGCTAAGACAGAGGGAAAAGCAAAAACAAAACAGAATGCTCCGCTCAACTTCAGAAGCCCCGGGCGCCATTGCCCGAGCGTGTCACAGTGTCTAGGGTGAGCCGTCCATGTGCCCTTCAGGGGGCCGAAGGAGAGGGCGAGGAGCAGAACCAGCCCCCAAGGTCCGCTTTTCTGCTGGTGTTGGGCAAACTAAAGGCAAAGAAAGGAAGAAAGCCCATGGGAAAGGTCCCCAGTAATAATCCTGGTCCACCTGTGAAGTGGTCCCCCCACGTCGATGAGACTTTGCAGCCAAGATCGGAACTCTCACTTCCGCAGCGCGGCCGGCGCTTACTCGCCCTCTCGGGCAGCAGGGTGTCTTCCCGAGTGGAGGCTGGTGGGGCCAGGTGGGAGGGAGGAGGGAGCCTGTTCTCCACTGGGCCCGGCTCGCACTATTTCCACGTGGCCGACTGGGGGATGGAGCGTGGCGGGATCATGTCCAGGAGGTACTCCCGCTGGCGGTCCACAGCTGAGGAGGTCTTGTGCACCGTCAAGCTCGGGCTGACAAATGCAAGGGCCCCGCCTGCAACAGAACAGAGCAACAGGCCACAACAGCCCCAGTCAGGGGGAGGCTCCTGGGAGGACCCCAGCCTCAGCTGGGCCCACTGAGCAAAGGTGGTTCAAATACCAGCCTTGAAGCTGAAGAGAATTTAATAACTCAATCGCTTTTACAATGTTCCCAGCCTCTGCCATGGTAACCTTACACGTGGGGCAATAATCAGAGATCCTGTCATCTATCGGAACTATGAAAACTGAGTTGTTTACTACAGTACTATACAGAACACTGAAAAACTGCAAATGACTGACCTGTGCAACTGAGCAATCCAGTATGATGCAATACTATGCAGTCATTACAACTGATCCTGTCCTCAAAGTTTTTAATGATATGGTAACATTCTCTCATTAAAACATTAAGAGGGACACAGAATGCTAAAGACAGCACGATCCCTCTGTAAGGTACTTCCTATTTTTTATTATATATGTGCTGGCATTTACACACATGTGACATGTGAGTGAAGAGGTGGAGGGGGGGTGGGGAGGAGAAAGTCCTGAAGTGCAACATTTGTTCTCCTGGGGTTGACAATGGCCACTGCCATTATCTTCTCTTTTTGTATTCTCCAAATTTCCACAATGAACAAGTATCACTTCTTTTTTTTTTGGGGGGGGGGGGGTGGAGGGCAGTGTGCTGCACGGCTTGCAGGATCTTAGTTCCCCGACCAGGGACTGAACCCAGGCCCCAGCAGTGAAAGCGCCGAGTCCTAACCACTGGACAGCCAGGGAATTCCCCAAGTATCACACACCCACACCCACCCTGCCCCCCACCGCCCCACCAGCCTCCAACCGGCACAGTTAGGTTTTGGGCTGGCGTGCGGGAAAGGACTGCCCTGGAGTCTCAGCTGCAGCAGGGACCAGAGTCGTTGTGTTACCCAGAAGTATTTTTGGTGGGTTAATATATTTTGTGGAATAAATGTTCCAAAGTCAAATGCACCACAGAACCCTCCCTGTGCATCCAAGGCCAGCACTCCAGAAACCTGCTGCTAGGTCCTGCCCAGAAAGCCACCATCCAGAAACCCAGGGCAACCAGGAGTCCAAGCAGAACTCTTCTGAGAAACGCTGCTCTTAAGCCATGACACTTTCAGGTCTAATCCCACAAATCGTTGGACACAGCAACTATTTATTCCTTCAGATTCTCTTTCGAATGTTACCCTTAATACGAAGTTTTTACATGGTACTATCACTGTGCATACACGCATACTCTCATATTTGACTTTCCCCACTTATCTCATGTACTTTCAAATTTCCCAGAAAAGGAACTTCTGACCAGTCTATGAGTTCTTAGCTGTAATCTTAAACATGCTGAACAAAAGTATCTCTGGTTTGTTTACAAATGCTCTCTGCTCTCCAGGAGGGCCAGATTCTTCTGCAGTTGGATGAACTCCCCTGAGCTGACTCTCCTCTAGAAGGCTCTGACATTTGGGCATGTTTATAACTCATGGTCAGCTGCGTGCACAGCCGGCTTCTGTGTTTTGTTTCCACCAACAACCCAGACTTCCCAGTTCTGACTAGTGAGATGGATCTCATGATGGCGCCTCTTCTTCCTAGAGCAACCGCGGCGTGGGGGTGAGGAGGGAGACGGGACACTTGGTCCAATGAGACCTCTCACCCATCTCCTCCTCTCAGCTCTTTGTGCCTACATTTCACTGTCCAATTACTGACGGACACAAGACATATTTAACTTTCATCCTAAGGCCAGCACATAAATAATAAAAAACAGGACAAATGGTATGGGGGATGACCCAAGGACAACCCAGGGAAGGTGGGGCTGTGGCAGACTGGGGAGTGACCACCTGAGTGTCTCCACCTCCCCCGGTTGTTCCTCAAATGCCATCTCCTCAGAGGCCTTTGTTGCCAACCTCAGTTGAAATCTCAGCCCCCGCCCAAGGGTCCCCCTCCTCCTGCCTGCTTTCTCATTCTGTTTTGCACTTTCTACCATCTGACCTGTCTAAGCCAGAGGGGCTGGGAAGAGGGTGCCCAGAGAGCAGGGAATGAAGGACACTGGGTGAGCAAGAAATGAAGTCAGTGTGCCGCGAAAGGTATCAATACACTGTAACAGCAGAATCAGACATTCTCTATGGCTGGAAGGGAGAGGGGGTGAGTTGGCAAAATGAGCATCTATGCTCACAGGGTCCACTGACGGCACGGGGGTGGGGGGCACTGCCTGAACGGGTTCTGTCCTCCATTTTGGGTCAAGGGCTGAGAGTTTGGGTATAGAGGGTGGAGACACCGAGGGTGATTAGTATTTATCCAGGGCTATCACTTGTTCAGGGCATCCTATTTAGTGAACAGAAGAGATGAAGCTGAAGAGTCCGAGGCAGCACGTCTGCAGGTTCAGGGCCCTTCTGTGCCATTACCTGTGCGTGTGCACGTCTTTGTTCAAACTAAGGAAGGGATGGACCCAACCCCAGCGAGGTCCCTACTCCGAGCCCCACGGGGTCTGCCCACCTGTACTCAGGGGCGCCTTCTTCCAGTTGGAGGTGGCGTTGCCCTTGCCAGCGCTCACGGCTCTCTCGGAATGTCTGCCGGTCCTGCTAACGAGGGCTGTGGCCGAGGCTGCATTCTGCAGTTTGGGTGACTGGCTGAACGTGTGCAGGATGCCTCGGGGCGTTGTGGCCGAGCCCCGGGACAGCTGGCTGGAGGCCTGCAGTGGAGAGAGGGTGCAACAGCTTGTGTGGGGAAGGGGGCAACAGAGGGCAAGATGCTCAGCGCAGCCGCTCCTTGCTCTGGCTGACCTCTTCCCACCCACACGGGATCCCTGAAGTCCAAAATCAGGAGACTAGGTAAGTTACACCGAGGCGGGAGGGTAGGAGGAAGGGAAAGAGAGAGAGACACACACAGACAGACACAGGCAGTGTGACAGTCGGCGACTGACGTGGTCACGGTCTGGGATGTGAGGGCCGGTTGGTGGTTCGGTGCAGGGGGCTCCCGGCACCGCAGTTCTGACCTGTAGCACAGCCCCGTTACTCCAGTCGCGGGCCTCTCCTGAGCGGAACGCCAACTTACGCCGGGGTTTTATGACCTACACAAACGGGGGTTGAAATCGAGGTCAGCACTGTCCAGAGTCTGGCCAAGGGTGATCTAGAGTGACCAAAGGGCAGCAGCTATGGCCACTTGAGGCCCAGTCCCCACAGGATAGGCATTTCCTGAGGGCAGCGCAGCCACCCACTACGTAGGGATCTTGAGAAGATGTGTTTATTAGTGAATTACAAATGACTTCCAAGGACACAAAAAATTGCCAACAGGGAGCTTTGGGTCTATAGGGGGTGGGAAAGCAAAGCATTAAAAAAAAAAAGCAGCCAAAAAAACTTGATTTCAAACTTGCTTCTCTCCTTAATTTAGCTAGAACATTTCTTCCAAACGCCCCTTTTGTATCTCAATGTGGCTTTCAGAAAAGTCCTTTTAAACAAGAAGTGCTTGTCAGCCGGCACACTGCAAGTGAAAGCTACAAAATCTAAAGAAACTGCAAATTAGTATGTTCACCACCAAACACCACCATTAAATGCAATTTAGACGCACAGTTAACAACCAGGCAGATGATCGCCGAGTGTGGGAGAGAATGTCTGAACATCCTGCCTGCTAGCGACAACTCCCTGCCAAGGGAACGAGGCCCCTCTCCTGGAAGGCGAGGCCACCCAGCCCATGCTCCCAGGCCACAGCTCTGGCTCCCATACCAGGACTCTCACCTGCTTCAGCGCAGGGTGTGGGGCGGCAGCAGGCTCGGCCTTGGCCTGCGCGGGGGCGGCGCCCTGCTGTAGGAGGCGCTGCTCGATCTCCTGCTCCTGCTGTAGCGCCTTCACGAAGGCGGCCTTCAGGCGGCTCGTGTGCTCCACCTTGAGTGCCTTCTTCTGGTTGGATGCCATGCAGTTCTCGCACATGATGGCGCCGCCCTTCTCCTCCCGCCAGCGGCATGTGAAGTCCGTCTTGCACTGTGCACACATGTAGGGCTCCCGAGACAGCACAACGGCGGCTGACATCCTGCCCGCTGCAGGGAGAGATGGGTGTGCCGCACGTCAGAGGAACAGGAACACCACAGTAGGAGCCCGGACTACCCCCCGGTGGGATATGGATGAGGGCAGAGCAGGGGCAGCACCCTGGGCCATGTGGCCCAACTGGCATCAGGACACCAAAGCCTCAGTCAGTGTTCGTTAGGCAAACACATATTGGGTGCCAACTGTGTGCGGGCACTGGGCCAGCCTCGGGAGGCTTTGCTGGCAGAAGCAAAGTTGAAGCACTTAAGAAAACACTGTGAGTTAGGCACCCTTGATACCAACTCTCAAAGACATCAGTGCTGTCAGCTTGGCTTCTCCCAGTCATCTTTCCTACCCACAGTGCAGACATTTCCAACCCTCCCGTACTGCGTCACCAGTGGAGAGGAGATGGTGACCACTCGAGGCCCCCACCTTGTGGTGACCGGCACCCTTGCTAGTGGGTGAGTTAACAGAGGACCAGTCATCTAGGCGAGTGCTTATGCCAACAGGCACTGTGCCTGGTGCCTTGTGGGTATCAGGGTGTCCAATTCTCACAACAAACTTCTAAGGGGCACACCCCACCCCACTGTCCTGAGGAAGAAACTGAGGCCAAGGAGCTGAAGTGACCTGTGCACAGCTGGTCAGCGGCAGGGCCAGGACACATACCCGGCTGCCCTGGGAAATGGGAACTTGGTGGCTCCTTGATCAGCTACAGGAGGGGTGACTGGGGAAGCCACAAAAAGCACCTGCTGAGGTGTGGGGTTGATACTTTTTTTTTTTTTTTTGCGGTACGCGGGCCTCTCACTGTTGTGGCCTCTCCCGTTGCGGAGCACAGGCTCCGGACGTGCAGGCTCACCGGCCATGGCTCACAGGCCCAGCCGCTCCGCGGCATGTGGGACCTTCCCGGACCAGGGCACGAACCTGTGTCCCCTGCATCGGCAGGCGGACTCTCAACCACTGCGCCACCAGGGAAGCCCTCGATACTTTCTTCAATGTATATATGTTTGCCATCCAATGTGCAGTAAGGGGTACCTTTTGCACTCTGTTCCTATCTTTTCTGTGTCCAGCACTCCTGAGTTTAGTTGCCTCTTGGCATTATGGACCATGATGCCGAGAGACCCTTAGCCTCCCCATCCCGCCTTGGGCCTGGCCAAGCTGCCCCTAACTGCTGAGGGGCTGTGCAGGATCTGACTCTAGGGGGGAGACCTGTCACTCCACGGAGCAGATGGGATGTTGCCTGCCCAAGCTGCCCAAGGCTCAGGGGTCTACACTGGGCCCCCAGCTCCAGCCCCCAGCCTACAGCTAACACGCTCTGGTAACAAGGGCACTTTTGCTTTCACACATCCAACCCCAGAGAATGGGGTACCTGCTTCCCAGGCAGCTGCAGCCTGCGTGACCAGTGCCATAACAGACACACCAGTGCAGGGCTGTACTCAGTGTCCACCTGTGGCTCTGCGAAGTGTCAAGAGACACCTCAAGCAGGACTCAGAGCCTCCTCCCACAGTTAGGTCCTGTTTTTTGACAACAGGAGAGGGAGACAGACCCCTGATGAGAACAAGCGGAGACAGACTGGTCTGGGAGAGCGGGTGCCCAGCACAGGCAAGTGTAGGACGGGCAGGCATCGCCTCCTGACTCAGGCCTCCTGCCTGCCGCACTGCACTGGCCTTATAGCAGCATTTTTGCCAACTTAACCTTATCATAAAGGAGTCATTGAAGAGATCCAGACACATCCAGGCTGTGTCAGAGCCCACACCTCTCCCCACTGGGCCTGGCTCTGGTGCCCCACAGTCCCTCAGGTGGAGTCCACCTGGTCATCCCCTGCCCTGAAGAGGTTACAGCTCTGCCTCCTTCTCAGCTCTGAGCATCTGACGAGATCACGTGGGGTGGGGATTCAGGCTGGCTGCCTAATAAATGCCACCACGAGCTCAATCTAAGGGCAGAAAGTCCTCAGTTTAGCATCTGCTGGAGGCTCCCAAAGGGCCAACCTGACCTCTCACCTTTCAGTATCGTTTTTGCTCACTACCTTATTTATACTCTTTTATTCCTAAAACCCTCTAACATGCAGGTGTGCTTTCCAAACTACTTCCAAGGAGGGTAATAAAATGATCCTGGCCTGGGCATAGGTGTCCCTCTCCCACTTTGGAGACTAAGAGTGCTTGAGGCTCTGCAGAGTTCCACCTTTGCCCAACTCTCAGAAGTGGCCCCATCAGAAAGAAGGTGCCTATGGTACGTTTAAGAAATTATCTAGGGCAGGAGGGAGAAATCAGGAGATTGGGACTGACATGTAAACACTACTATACATAAAACAGATAACTGACAAGGACCTACTGCATAGCACAGAAAACTCTACTCAATATTCTGTAATGACCTATATGGGAATGGAATCTAAAAAAGAGTGGATATATGCATATGTATAACTGATTCACTTTGCTATACTCCTGAAACGGACACAACACTGTAAATCAACTATACTCCAATAAAAATTAATTTGAAAAAAAAGAAAGAAATTATCTAAACCTCACAGCAAGCAAATAACTAATGACAAGATGTCATCCACAATGCGCCCCACAGCTGTGGGTACACAGCAGACATGCCAACATGTGCTACGCATGGAAAACAACTTGCATGATGGAAACTTCAGCAGCAAGAGATAAAAACGGCCCCAGGCCCAGGGACTCCTCACCTTGCGTCTCCAGCAGGTTCTGCACCACCTCCTCCAGGCCGACCAGGTAGATGAATTCATTGTTGGCAGCACTGGGTAGGAAGTTCATCTCAGGGGCGGGGGGCTTGGGTGGGGGGATTTCAAGCAGCGTCTTCTCCAGCTGTTTGCGCAGTGCAAGCTTGGCGGCTGCCTGCCGACTGGCTGGAGAATCAGCAGAGGTGACCACGGAGGCCACGCTGGTGGGGGTGGAGTTGGCCTGAGCAGAAGTGGCTGTCGTTCCTTTCAGCGATGCTGCGGAGGGCTTTTGGGAGACAATGACCTGGTCAGGGTGCTTGAGGCGCCCACCCTGAGGAGAGCCCAACCACGGCACCCACAGCCCAGGTCGGCACCATTTAGCTACACTAAGTCCTTATGAAAGTAGCTCCAGGTCATCAGCACCATTAGCTATGCTAACAAATCCTTATAAAAGTAACTCAGGACTTCCCTGGTGGCGCAGTGGTTAAGAATCCGCCTGCCAATGCAGGGGACACAGCTTTGAGCCCTGGTCCGGGAAGATCCCACATGCCGCGGAGCAACTGAACCTGTGAGCCACAACTACTGAAGCCCGCGCACCTAGAGCCCGTGCTCCACAACAAAAGAAGCCACCGCAATGAGAAGCCCCCACTCGCTGCAACTAGAGAAAGCCCGCGCGCAGCAACGAAGACCCAATGCAGCCAAAAATTAAAAAAATTTTTTTAAGTAAAAAGTAACTCAGAGCTGCTTGACATCAACAAGCAACAGGAAAAGCGCCATTAAACTAATTGCCCTATGAGATGACCAATCTTATAAATACACTTGTTGAGGTTTAGCTGATATCCAATTAACTTTAAAACCTGTAATTTGCTACACTTTGCCACCTGAGGACACCCATGAAGCCATCACCATGACAGTGGGTAGCCCCTTGGCAACTGTCCCCCACCCAGGCAGCATGGCAACTCTCCTGTCACTATGGCCTGGCTCTCCTCCCAGCACAGGTCTGGGTGGCCTCCTTCCTCAAAAGGTTGCAAAGGTGGCTCACTGTGGCATCAATGGCATTTCCCTCATGAGCATCTTTGTGTGCCCCTGCACTTCACCTTTCCTGACCCTCACTGCTCCTGCATCATTTATCATCTTCTGCACCCCAGTGGCTGACCCTCCACCATCTCCTTGCTCCAGACCACTTGTCGCCCAACGTTATCAAATGCTCTCCCCCAAACTTGGAGCTGACCACGCCAGTGCCCTTAGCTTTGTGGCACTGAAGACACTTCTGGAAATAGAAGGAAAGCTGTGTACACCATCTCCAGGAAAATGCACACACCTGACAACTTGTATGTAACACATCATGGGGCTCAGGGAGCCCAGGACGGTTGCCCAGACCCCCCGCCCATGGGGTCTCCACAGCGGAGCAAAACTCCCCACCATAGAGGATGCCATCACAGCACCTTGGCCTGTCTACTCCAGCCTCTGATCAGCCAGTTCCTCCCTGCCCCTTTTGCAGGCTCCCCTGGCCCCACAGGGAGCACAGCCACAGGATCCATCCACCACTGCCTGCCTGGTTCCCATCCTCATGGCATGAGAACAGGGTATGGCACACGGTAGTAATTTGATCCGAGTTTATGGTGTGGATGAAACTGCCTGCCCGGGACGTCCCCATTTGGGTGGCAAGACTGTACTTGAACCTGACTTTAGAAGAGGCAGGGACGCTGCCCAGAGCCCTGCTGGCCATGATCTTATCTGAGCAAGGCGGGCAAGGATGCACCGTGCCAAAGGAGGAAGAGAAGCTAACTTGCACATCAACAAAAGCCCTTGCAAACCCAGTAATTTCATCTGTCAATGAGGATCATGCTTCAGCCTGCCCGCCCCTGGTCCCATCTTCCCCGCTCTGTTGGGTGGCGACAAACCCTCCCCATTTCAGAGGCTCTGTATGGAGGTGAAGGGATGCGTGGCTAAGAATAGATGCCCTGGTGCTGAAAGGACATTTGCAGACCTTCTCCGCACGTTTGTGCCTATAGAGGGGGAGGGTGCGGAGTGCTCTGGTGCCCCACCCTGAGCCTTCCCTATGTCAGCTCAGATCTCCACCCCTCCCACTCTCGGCAGCTATCCACCTCTGCTAGATGGCAGTTGGCAACGTAAGACTCCTGCCCACGACTTTCATGCACCAACTAGCTCCAAGGAGCTACAGTAACACCGTCTGTGGGGCTGGATTATCCAAGACCTCACCTGGCTCCAAGGAAGCAGGCAAGTCACGCCAAGCCACCCTGGAGACATGACTGGGTCCCAGGACTGTGGGCCATCAGAGGGGCAGCTGCGGGGCACACATATGACCCTCACCTGTGGGATGTTGACGAGCAGACTAGTGTTGGGGACGTTGGTGACGCGGATGAGGCCCTGCTGGATGATCCTCTGTCCCTGAATTTGCACACTGGGCACAGATGCCCGGGGAGCCAGGAGGAGCGGTGGTGGCCCTGTGCTGGAATGTTGTCTGATGTTGTGGATCTGCTGTTAGGGTGTAGTGGGGGGAGACAAGTCAACGAGAGGGACGACAGAGGGCGCCACAGGGAAAGAGCCCCCAACCTGAGAACTAGGAAGGCTCATTCTCGAGAGGTGGAGGCTGCCTGGGGCTTCCCTTAAGCCCTCACTCTGCTTACCTGGGCCCCCCTGACGAGTGGGGGCATGACGACCTGTGAGCTCGCCTGTGGCCCTAACTTCGAGGACGTCTGCTGCCCGCCACGGACCAGGGGTGGTGGGATGACACTGCCAGGCATCCGAGTTGAAGAGGTCTGTCAACAACACCAACCCTCAGATCTTACATGACTTTTTAAACAAACAGGTTTGCTGTTTTTGTAAAAGCACATACTCATTACCCAGAAAAAGGTGGTGGCGGAGAAGGAAGGGCAAGCTTGGACGAAGTGAGACAGTGGCATGGACATATATGCACTACCAAATGTAAAACAGATAGCTAGTGGCAAGCGGCCGCATAGCACAGGGAGATCAGCTCAGGGCTCTGTGACCACCTAGAGGGGTGGGATAGGGAGAGTGGGAGGGAGACGCAAGAGGGAGGGGATATGAGGATATATGTATACATATAGCTGATTCACTCTGTTATACAGCAGGAAGTAACACAGCACTGTAGAGCAATTATACTCCAATAAAGATGTTTCAAAAAAAAGATTAAAAGAAAAATGAAAATGTCAAAAAAAAAAAAGGGTGGTGGCAGAGAAAATAAAAGCTAAAATGCCTATTTATTCAAACACAAAAGAACCAGGAACAGACTCTGACAAGAGCCACGCCAACCTGGGCTCACTCAGGCTTACTCAGGACTCTGGCCCCACCACAGCAAGAGTCCAGCTAACTGGGACCAGTACCACCCGCCTGCTGGTCTGAGCTGGGGGCTCAGGCCTGTTTGAGGGGAGGTGGGCCCCTGGCCTCTCTGTCCTATGGCTGGAAGTGGGAGACCTGCCCATCTCACCCTGTGGGCAGAGGAGGCTGTGAGCCGGGCTGGGACAAGGCCCCACTGGGCCCTCCAACTGCCCTGAGAGAGTCAGGCAGAAGGGAGCCCAGTCTGCCTAGAACCTTGGTCCTCTCTCCAGTCTCTCTAGGGGTGGTCATGGGAGGGGCCCTCCGAGAGTCTGTGTGATTTGTTTATGATGTCAACAGGGGCCTGGGTTGGGTATGGGAACACAAGCATGCTTTATTTTTTGGGCTCCCACCAGATGGCCTCTAATCAGAAGAAACGAGCGGGCTTTTGCAGAAACTGGATCAGGGCTGCTCAGGAGCATGACGCAGAGGGAACACTGACCTGAAGTGATGGCTTGCCGGAAGGAATGTTCTGGGTGCCCCGTACAAGCGGGGGAGGGGTGGTCACAGAGCTCCCAGTGGAGCCTGCGGGCTGCAAGAGAGCAGGACATGCAGGAGATGAGAGGGTCACCAACCCTGCTCCTCCCACACGTAATTCTGACAGAAGAGCACTGCTTTTCTTCCTCTTCAAAAGGCATCAGGCTCTCAAACGTTCTGCTTCCCGCCTGCCACGTTCCTTGCAGCAGGAACTGACATGTTTGAAACAGATAAAGGGGATTTCCCTGGTGGTCCAGTGGTTAAGACTCCAGGCTCCCAATGCAGGGGGCCCAGGTTTGATTCCTGGTCAGGGAACAAGATCTCGCATGCCGCACCTAAGAGCCCACATGCCACAACGAAGATCCCGCGTGCCACAACTAAGACCCAGCACAGCCAGATAGACAGATAGATAGGTAGGTAGGTAGATAAATAAATAAATAAAAATAAACAAACAAAGGACAGATTTTCCAGCACCCTTTACCCCCCCACCCTGGGGGTGCTTGGCATCACTGTGGTTCAGGTGCCATCTCTGCCCTTCAGGGGACAAAAAAGGCTGGTGGTGGAGGCTGAGGTGAAGGACCCCAGGCTTAGGTTAATCCCAACCCTAGTGAGAAAATGTTGGGTCCAGGCACTTTATTCTTTTTTTCAAAAAAGATTTATTTATTTATTTATTTTTGGCTGCATTGGGTCTTAGCTGCGGCACGCAGGATCTTCGTTGGCGGGACCTTTCATTATGGGCCGGGGGCTTCTCTCTAGTTGTGGCATGTAGGTTTTCTCTTCTCTAGTTGTGGCACATGGGGTCCAGAGCGCGTGCGCTCTGTGGTTCGCAGCATGCAGGGTTGACGCACGCGAGCTCAGTAGTTGTGGTGCACAGGCCTAGTTGTCCCGCTGCATGTGGGATCTTAGTTCCCTGACTAGGGATCAAACCCATGTCCCCTGCATTGCAAGGAGGATTCTTCACCACTGGACCACTGGGGAAGTCCCCAGGCACTTCTTAAAGTCACATATTCCACCAGAGAAGGGACACTGACAGACTTGGTTCACATCATCAATTCTTAAGCAATCAACAAGGAAACAAGTAATGAGCAGGCTCTGTCCATCGGGATATTAACAGATGGCAGGCTTGGTCCACTTGTTTACCAGGTGGGGGTGGGGGCTCAAGCAAATCCCCAAGTCAGACCAGTGAGCGTCCCCCTGTCCTGCTCCCTTAAGGGGACACATGTTCTACACACTGTACTGCCTGAAGTGCATTTACTTTCTGGTTCACTAAGAGAGTGGTTAGAATATAAGGAAGGGTAGTTTTGTCACCGACCAGGAACCTTCCCAGAATGAGACACCAAAAAAGGACAAAACAAACTTGACCTTGCCTTACATGGTAAGGTGCATTTAGAAGCAGCACAAGGAGCCTGAGGCATCAGGGGAGGTTAACAGGAGTAGAAGCTCTGGGGCCGGGCTATGGTGCACCCTGTGGCATTCAGCAATCTGTCCACAAAACCACAGCGGCCCCTGCTGGCCAGAACATTCATCCACAGGGCAGAAGGCCTTTCTGAAAAGGGGTCTGAGACAGAGCTGTGCTTCCAGCATGGTCAAAGATGCCTGCTCTCCATTTCCTTGATGGAGTCTACAGGGAATGAGGTTTACATACTCAGATCCAGAACATACTAGACCAAAACGTACTCTGATATCCTCTAAGCTAAATCCAAAACATGAACTTGAGTCTGCAAATTTCCAATTCAGACCCTGTTCCTATGCCCCTAAGGAAACCTGACCCCTCATGACCAGTCTTTCTGGCTCCTGGGGCAGCAGTGGGCTAAGGAAATGACCATGGCTTTCTGCCCCTGGTTCTAAACGACTCTCACTGACCACTGAGGAGGGAACAGACGCGCACATACCTTCTGGGTGGTAGTTTCCTTTTGTATTTGACTCTGCCGCAACTTTTTCAATAAAACGAGTTTTGCTTCTTCTAATCTTAACTCTTCTTTTAGTTGCTTAATCATCCTTTCTCGTTCTTCAGGACTGCTTTTCTACAAGGGCAAGAGAACAAGGGTTGAGGGGGAGACCTGGGGGCCGGCGAACACAGGCTGTTCCACTGCGAGATGGTTCCCCAGCATGGGGACAAGGCTCACCATGAGGGCCTCAGTGCTGGTCTCCTTCAAGGCATCCTCGGTCAGCCCATTCACCCTCGGGCTCGCAGGCTGCTCGTTGTCAGAGAGTACGATCACGTCGGGCGAAGGGGCTCTCCTCTCGGACTTCATGTCACTGTGGAACAGGAACAGTCACAGGTTACTACCAGAGCGTCCCGACTGCGCTGGACGGCGTCCCCTAGAGCCCCACCCCCACACCCCGCAGATGCCTGGATTCAGACGCAGACACAACAAGGTGGCAGCAAGCAGGGCTGCCTCACCAGACCTCCCCACCACCTGCCCACCCAGCCTGCCTTCTCTCACCGCACTCACCACGGGGCACTCACATCTGCCAGTTTGCGGCTGAGCCCTTCAAAAGCCGGGACTGTTCTTGGTAACCACTTCTGTGTCCCCCGGGCTGAGGATGCCTACGTGTCTGAAGGTGACACCGTCATTTTGAAAAACACCACGGCTCCTATCTCTACCATGTAGCTCAGTACTGAATAAAAATACTGGGTCCTGAATCTTGGGCCTCTTGCTAGGGCTCCTACCTGCCCGTGTTGGAAGCCACCTGATGGGGCGTCCAGCTCCCACGCAAATCAGCCTTTCTTTGCTAAACCCAGACTCGCTAACAGCCCTCACGCCCGTCCCAGGAGACAGAGGGGCTGATGCACATGTTGCCGGCCTACATTCTAGCTCCCCAGCATGGGGTGCCACCACCTCACAAGGTGGCCAAGGCTGCCTGCTAGATAGTCCTTCCTGGGCTACACGTGGCCTCTTCACCCTGCCAGTGGCAATGTGGCAGTAGTGGCTGCATGTTTTGAAACCGACTGGAACATGGAACATTTTCTCTCACAGATCTGGGTACTTTCCACCCACCTGATCCACTCACAAACTAGTTCCCAGCCACCTCTGCCCATTACCCTCTGCCCTCTTACGCCAACCCTACCAGCCAAGTCCCCTAGGACATATATGCACATCTAGTGATGCTGGACTTCTGCTCTGGCATTGCTGACCCCACACATAAGGACCAACAGGTCCCAGAGACGGTGCTTAGTCCCGAACCAAGCAGCTCTGTTTGCTGAGGGCACAACATAAACTTTCCCTTGAGATATGGCCTCAGCATTTGTGTCGAAGGAATCAAATCCTTCTATCAGCAGGAAAACCAGCCAAGGACTGAATGTGTCCACTAGGTGGCACTGTGGCCCAAAGAACAAACTCGATGAAGTTAACTGGGAGTAACACCTCAAAGTTGTCCCATTCCTTCCGGCTGAGCGGGGACAGAGTTATAGATGGAGGACTGGTGTTTTAACAGCCCACTCAACTGCCCTTTCGATTCCCAGAGTGAGCTGTGTCTTCAGGGAAGGATGGGCACAGAGGACCAGATATTGCATTCCCTAACTCCCGTAGCCCCTCAACCCGCAGTGTGCTTCCCCAGGCCCCTCCTAGAGCAGCATGGCTGCTGCACCTCAACAATCCCAGACCTGACCTGATTTAACCAGCACAGCTGCTGGATGGTCTTCCAGAAAAGAGACCAGGAGAGTGAACAAAAAAAGGCTTCCATTTCAAGGTATAGAATCCCCTCACTGTGGTTAGCAGCCCACGTTCTCAAGTCCAGAAATTGGCTGGCCGTCTATAAAGTAACCCGGGATGTCTCACTAGAGCCTCATCAAACTAAAAACCAATGCAATTCGGGAACCACCACACTTTCAAGTCTCCGTGTCTCCCTGCTGACTGCCAACTCTGCCCAAGATCAACTTTAAAGATGACCTCGGGGGACTTCCCTGGTGGCGCAGTGGTTAAGAATCCACCTGCCAATGCAGGAGACATGGGTTCGAGCCCCGGTCCGGCAAGTTCCCACGTGCCGCGGAGCAACTAAGCCCATGTGCCACAATGTAGCCCCCGCTCGCCGCAACTAGAGAAAGCCCGCGCACAGCAACGAAGACCCGATGCAGCCAAAAATATTAAAAAAAAAAAAAAAAAGACCTCGGGGCTCCAATTCCGGGTTCTGTGGACACGCACACAGGCACTAAGCAGACACGAGGCTCCAGCACAGGAGTGCAGCCACTGGTCCCAGCCCAGGTGGGTTCCCAGGCAGCTGGCTACACACGGGCAGAGAAGCAGCCCAGGCAGAACCACATCTGGAGTTACAAACTACAGGCGCTTCCTGAGCAAGAGCGCTCTGAGACAACGGTAACTTGCAGGGATTTATCACTTTTTATCACCTCAATGAGGATGTGCACGCCTTCCAAAGGTGAGATGTCTAATAAAGCTCAAATTTGCCTGAGGGAAGAGGGTAGGGTTAGGGACTGGGACCATGTTGAAGCTGAAGCTCCCTGAGATGGTCACTCTGACCACAGCACTCCCAGGTCCCATCTTGGACTGAGACTAATCAATAACTCGTCCAAGAGATGACATCACCTCCCATCAATGATCACTCAGCATCCCAGCAGCCAGCAGGGAGTGAACTTCCTGTATGCTAATCAGGCCACCAAAAAGTCATGTGACAAAGGCATTTCCCTCTTTGGTCATGTGACCCTTTAACTGTGCCTTCCAACGTGAAAACCATGGCAACAGCCAGTTCTAACCAGTTTGTGACACGCAGCCTTCATTTTGAGAAGTGAGGTAGGGTTCAGGTGCTGTCAGGAAATGGAGGCGCCAGCTCACCCTGGGGCTGCCGGGCTGCAGGCATTTCCTGTGTGGTGCCGGCCCGTTCGATTGTTACAGAGACCTGAGTCACCTCTTCCAAACACAGAAGGGTCACCAGCCCCGCTAGTTTCCAAGATGAAAAACTTTCCAAAGTTCAATTTTAAAGCAAAGGTGCTTCAAGGCTCTCATTACTTTCCCAGAGGGTTCTTTTAATTCAGGGAAAAGAACACGCATTTGACAAAGGCTCAAAATTATTGTGGGCATTCTTTTTTTAAAACGTATTTTAAATTATAAAACCATTTAGGCCAGGAGAACAAAGCAGAGGAAATCTAGCCGAACATGCCAGGGGAACAGTTGTAGTGGCCAGGTGTACTGCCTCAATTCAGGGCAGCTGCCTGGGCACCAAGTTTATTTAGAAGCTATATGATTTCAGGGCAAATTCATTAAGCCTATCCTGCCCATCTTGGGAACCCTTATATAAAATATTATGATCCGGGGACCTCCCTGGTGGTCCAGTGGCTAAGACTCCACGCTACCAATGCAGGGGGGCCAGGTTCAATCCCTGGTTAGGGAACTAGATCCCACATGCTGCAACTAAAGATCCCACATGCTGCAACTGAGACCTGGCTCAGCCAAATTAAAAAAAATTATGATCAGAAGAGATTTTACATGACTGACAAAAATCCCTGGAAGCAGGCTAGGCTGTTAGCAAAAATGGTCTCACTACCTCCTCCCCTGTATACCGGCCGTGGCTAAACAGAGTTCTGTTACCTGCCCAGAACTTTCACCAAGTTTCCTAAAGGGAAGGCAGGGATTATAAACTTAACTCATGACAAGATCCCTCCATTCACAGCACCAGACTACCATCCCAGCTGCTAACCAATTAGCAGTCAGTGTGAGGTTAATATTTACTGTCTCACTGGCCTGTGCCAGGGGAAGTAGTCTCAAGGGAATGCAGCTCTGACCTTTGCTGTTCTCAATATGGGCCTGCCTGATGTCTGGGGAAGGCACACTTGATCCACACTCATTCATTTACTCACTCACTCACTCCAATTTGCTGAAAGCCAACCTAAGAAGCAGGTGCTTTGTCAGGTAGTGGGGAGAAACCCCTGGATAAAAGCAGTTCCATCCTTAGGGTCGACCAGGATGGGCAGACACAAAACCAGGAGGGGGAGGGGCAGATGGGAGTGGACCACCACCTGCCTCAGCCCACTGAGCAGCAGAGCAGCTTCACCAAGGCACGTTACTACCCCAGACCTGCTTGATCAAAGCCTGCACTTTTATAAGATCCCTAAGATGCCTGCACACACTAGGGAAGCCGGGGACGAGGGTGGGCCAAATGAGGCCTGGGGACAACAAACTGCTCCTCAGGGCTAACCCAGGGAAGACAGCAGCGCTGGTGGCCAACTACTCCCTGATAGAACCCTCCCTCTTCCCCTCATCTTTTGGGCCTGGCTGGGCAGGGAGGGGCAGGTGGTTGCTGTTTGCTGGGTATGGCAGGTGCGGGGGAGAGGCTTTTCCAGACCCAGCGCCAGTTTCAGCAAACATTAGTCTTGGCCCCACCAGACCCTCCCCCAGGGCATTCCTCCCTCTAGAGCCCATTCGGCCCTCCCAGGCCCACAGCCTCTCCAGCCCTCAGCCCCTGAACTCCAAGATGCTGCTCACATGTACGTCCTGTCGTGAGCTCCTCCCACCCTCACCACCATCCCCTCCAAGGAATGTTCCTCCGTCGTATTTCTCATCTCCCTTGTGAGGCCCAACTCACACTTCAAGATGCGCTTCAAACCACCTGTGCCCTCAGAAAAGGCCCCGGCTGGCCAAGCCCCGCCCTGGGACCGTGGTCAGCACTACCCCACTGTGCTCACGGGACCCGCCCCCGCAACAGCGTGCATGTCTGGGGCAGCCTTCTTCGCCCTGCCTCTAACTGTCCATCTTGGAGTCAGGGAGCTTAGGGCAAAACTCTGGGAGCTTCCACTCGAGGGCAGCACAAGCCTGAGCAGAGGCACTCCCCTGACAGAGACCAGCTCACTCACCCTCACCTCAGCAAACTATCCAAGAAAGTGCCTTGCCCTCCTACAAGGTGCCATTATGGCAGCCCTGCGCTGGCTCAGTTCACCCTCCCACAGCCTCCCAGGGTAATGCTGTCATTGCGCATTTGATAGGCGGGTTCCCCCACCCAGGGCTGGGGCCAGAGGTCACCACAGGCATAGCAGCCAGGGAGCCATGGTCCCACCTGGAGCCATCTCCACAATGCTGGGGCCCTACAGCTCCCGGTGAGGGCCAGGATGCTCCTAAGGTGGCCCGACAAGCAAAGGGCTTCCCACCTCCCCAGAGCCAGAGGGACAGGACCCTCCTCCTAGTGCCATGCTGGGTGGTGGACAGGCCACAGGGCTTCCTCCCAGAGCAGGCACTGTGCCCCAAGCCTACACACACTGAGGGGAGGGGGAGAGTCACACCCTTACAAAACCTCTCACTTGGTTCTGCCTCTTGCAAGTGAGAAGCCCAGGGTAGGACACTTCCCCCTCTGTGCCCCCTACAAGGATGGGGACAGTAATTCCTGCCCCACTGGGTGGGGTTTACTGCGTGAGGTGAGACCTCAGTGCCAAGGAGGCTCAGATGCCGTAGGAGGCCATCAGGGCAGTTCAGGCCCCAACCTCTCCTGAGGCAGTAAGGGGCTGCTTGTTGTGAAGGTCAACTCGGCACACAGCAGTCAATTGGGTAACACGTGAATATTCTCAAACCCGGTGAAGACAGAGATTGGGCCTACTCTGTGGGTGCTCAGATGACACAGCTGGTGTGCACCTACCTCCTCCTCTTCCCTGCACCTGGTTCCAGGATGGGGCCTATGAGTTCACAAGGAATCTGCAATGCCTGTAGACTGACCGATCACCTCGCACATGTGAGCAGCTCTTTCCACACGCACACAGATGCTGCACTGGTAAAGGATGTGCAAACTCACTTAAAAGGATTTCTGGGGCTTCCCTGGTGGCGCAGTGGTTGAGAGTCTGCCTGCCAATGCGGGGAACACGGGTTTGTGCCCCGGTCCGGGAGGATCCCACATGCCGCGGAGCAGCTGGGCCCGTGAGCCATGGCCGCTGAGCCTGCGCGTCCAGAGCCTGTGCTCTGCGGTGGGAGAGGCCACGGCAGTGAGAGGCCCGCGTGCCGTAAAAAAAAAAAAAAAAAAAAGGATTTCTGAATTCTGTGTCATTATGTCTTGTCAAGCACTAGGCCCTGGAAGTCCAACTCCTAACCTATGAGTCCAGGACTCTGGTGGATGTTAAGGAGGAGTCCTAATACACCTGGTTGACAAAACCCTGTACAGAGGACCACCGCACTACACCCTTACGAGGCCATCCATTCAGTCCTGAAGAGCACCG
Organism: Globicephala melas; assembly: GCF_963455315.2. NCBI lineage: Eukaryota > Metazoa > Chordata > Mammalia > Artiodactyla > Delphinidae > Globicephala > Globicephala melas. Next base: position 160,590,116 of record NC_083316.1, on the reverse strand, counting down.
TGGAGGTAGCTCATTCCAAGTGATCCATGCCTCCCCATGCTCACGTCCTCGTGTCCGGTCCTATCCCCAGGATCTGGGTTAGTTCTGTGGCTCACTCTCTGAGGCCAGGAGTGAGGAACATAGAGGAAGCAACGATGCAAGCTTCTGAAGCAAGGTCACAGCCTCAAAAGCTTGTGCTTGTGACTTCCCTGGTGGCACAGTGGTTAAGAATCCGCCTGCCAGTGCAGGGGACACAGGTTCAGGCCCTGGTCCGGGAAGGTCCTGCATGCCGCGGAGCAACTAAGCCCGTGCGCCGCAACTACTGAGCCTGCGCTCTAGAGCCCGCGAGCCACAACTGCTGAGCCCGCACACCTAGAGCCTGTGCTCCGCAACAAGAGAAGCCACTGCAATGAGAAGCCTGCTCACCACAACGAAGAGTAGCCCCCCTGCTCACCGCAGCTAGAGAAAGCCCGCACGCAGCAACAAAGACCCAACACAGCCAAATATAAATAAATAAATAAAAACTAATTAATTAAAAAATAATAATTAAAAAAAAAAGCTTGTGCTTGGGCCCTTGGAACATTTGCTCTGAGAGACCACCCCAGAGTAGGATGCCAAACTAGCTGCTTGCAAAGAGGGTCACAGACACAGACACAGACACAGAGATGGGCCCAGCCATCCCACATGAGTAACCAAGCCACTGGGGACACCCAATCTAGCTGACGTGGGACTACAAAGATGAGAACCCAAGAAGCTGCACCCAGCTGGAACCAGCAGACCTGACAGATGATGCTACACCAATACAGTTACTTTAAACCACTAAACTAATGGGGCCGGCAGCCCAGCTCTGCCCCCAGCGAGCTGGCCTACGCCACTATAATGCCATGGCCTCCCTCAGACTCTACAAGGCCACCTACTCTAGACGCTACAGTACCCTGGGAGAGAGAAGGTGGGAAAGAAAAGGTTTACTCAAGTAACCATCCCTGCTGAACCTCAAATCCCCCCAAAAGGACCAGCAGTACTTCTCTGCACACAGAGGCTGCCCGGGGCAGATGCAGACTTGGGAAGGGATTGGAGCATAGCTCTAGGACTGCCCAGCAGGAGCACAGAGCTGCCCAACAAAGAAAAGGGGGTGTATATACAGAAGGTCCCACAGGAGAGGAGGGGGCCATCCTCAGGTCTGGGAGCCACTACCAGCGGCTTCAGGCACTACCAGGAGTGGTGTCTGAGTCAACGCTGGAAAGCAATTCCATGTACTTAATCCAATGAGCACTCCCATTCCAGAAATACTTCTAGAAACGTCCTAAAGAGAGAAAAATACGACGTTTATCACCAGTTCCCAGGTTAGTCCTACTACCTGGTAACATTTCACTGGCAGTTCCCAGTTGCATATTGGGCATCTCCGCAGACACACACCACTGGGATCTTTCACAGCCGTTTGGGCATGGGAGCTGCTCACTGGGACCCCATGACACCCCACCCTCCTTTCCCAAGGGGCCCCATCCACTCAGACACACCCGATGTGATTAGAAAGGGAACCGCTGCATGCAGACACAGGTGCGCCCCAAAGCTGAACACTTGCTTGCCCTTGGGGTTGGTAGGCACTGACGGGTGCCTGGTCCCTGCCGCGCCCCCCAGAGCCCACCTGCTTCCCGCCAGCCCCAGCCCCTCAGCTCCCTCGGCTCCCTGGGCTCCCCTGCGCAATTCCCCCAATTCCCCCTCGACTCCCTTCTTGGCATCCATTACCACTTCTCCCAGCACTGTAACTTGACACCCTGTTGGCTGGGATGTCAAGACAAAAGCCCAGAGCCTGCTTTGTGGGGGCCAGGAAGTCAGAATACATTTTGCTTCTAGGCCACAGAGGCCATGGAGGTGAGCAGCTGGGACAGGATTTTTGAAACCCAGCCATAATTCTTCCTGGAGACTCCAGGTCCGGCTATCTCTCTGGGACTCCATTATGGCCCACCCTGCCATGGCAACAGCCGAACATCTCGGAAGAAAGGAAGAGAGCAAGTGTGACCAGGGTCTGGTCCCGAGAGCCCATCCCCCAAACAGGGCCCCCAGCACAGAGGCGGGCAGTCCCAGGGCAGAGGCAGCTGCAGTGGAAGAGCACTGTGCCATCAGCAAGGCCAGGAGGCATCCAGCCTGTCCTGCTGGGGATCCTTCTAGGAACACAGGAGCCCCCAGAAGTCACACAGCCTGGCTAGGGAGACCCAGAGGACCTCACTGGGACTGGAAGCAGGGATAGGGGCCAGTTTTGGGGGCATGCAGAGTCGATGGAGAAACATGCCAAGAATGGGCAGAAGGGAGTGTTCCCTGGGCCAGCAACTGGCAGTGGCCCCACAAAAAGACCCTGACATCAAATGGCAATGGGACAGCCTGCAGGGCCAGCACCCACCCAAGGAGGTCACTGCAGCATGACCCTGCCAGCAGGCAACATGTTCCAGTCGGGTCACCACCAGGAAGGTTAAATCCGATTCAGCACACTCTCTGCTCAGAAATTTGGAAAGGGGCACTTATTAGAAATGACCACATAGTCAGAACTGAAATGCTGACTTATGTCAGATTTGGGAAAATCACTCAGGACATTTGCTGACCCTTTTTGATGGCCATCCCTGTGCCAACCACCAAGATGCATGCTTCCATGTGATCGTCTCAACTGCTCAACTGTCACCCACATCACCCACATCCACAGGTGCGGAAAGAGTCTTAAGAGAGTGATTTCCTGAGGTCACACACCCATGGCCTGCGGATAACCTGGGCCCACAGCAGGCCCAGCCTCCTATGGACCTCTGGCAGGCCTGGTCAACTCTGGCACGCCAAGGTCTGCCAGGTGTACTCCACAGTGCACTGGGACCTGGGCCTCCTGTCCTAGTCAGACCAGCTGGGCACCCATAGCCTGAAGGGGGCTAAATGGCATCCCAAAAAGGAGATGCAGGGCAGGAAAGGGTAGGTCTCACATAACTGTCAGCTGAGGCCTCTAACTCAAGTTATCAAATACCATTTTTGGACTAGGTTAAAAAGGGGAAAATATTTTTATTTATACTTGAAGGATGCTGGATAGCCACCAGCATCTGCATGCCAAGTCTCTGAGGTGATAAAGAGATGACAGTGCGAGGACATGGATGTGGTCCTTGGACTTGACTGGGAAACAACTCTTACTACACATGGACCGCTACCTGCTTGAGGAAGCTGCGTGGGGTTTCAGCACTCGGGAATCCAGGCTTCCAAAGGGCCTGGGCCTGGGGAATTAAGGTAAAAGGAGTGTGGGACCCCTCTGCTGGTCACAGCACTATCGCTAGCATCGCCTCTTTGCTCTGTCACCGTACCCGCATGCCAGGCCAACGTTCCTCCAGGGAGAAACTCAGGAGCACGCTGCAGCACGGAGGGACTCCCTACACCAGATGAACCCAAACACACCTCCTGGGATGCCAGCTTCCTCACCGACTCACAGCAAGTCAGCTGTGTGCAGATGAAACCTCACTCGAGAAACAAACACTGTTTTCCAGCTTGCAATGACCACAAACTCTTGTGATAAATAGAAAGTGCTCTATTTGCCCGGAACTTTCTTGCCCCCTCTTAAATATCTGTGTTTCAAACTGCTGGGTCCTGCCCCTCCACGCCCTGGCAAATCCCAGGGGATGTCCTCCCAGCACGGCTCAGGTGTCCCCCACCCACCCCACCTGACCTGCCCCAGCTGCTCTAAGCAAAGCAGCTGTGAGACTCCGCCCAGGTCAGCCATGAGGACTCTGGGGGGCTGGGCACTCGTCAGTGGCTCCTGGGACCTGGCCCAGTCACCAAACCTCAAAGAGCTTCAGTTTCTTCATCTGCAGAATGGGATGTCACTGACCATGAGAGGATGCTGTGAATGGTAAAGGGCACAGAAAGTGCATCTAGTCAACGGATGATGACCCCACCTCTCTTCCCCATCCTTGCAGAACATAGTAATGTGCACACTCAGGGCAGCCCCCATCACCTTTTCTGCTATAATTTAGCTCTGAATTGATTCATCTGGCCACCTTCCCTGCAATCCGAGGTCTCTAGGGACAAGATCCCAGGCTGAGGGCTTCTCTTCCTCTCACTGTCTGACCCCATCAGGCCATTAACCACTGTCCTGCCTGAGATGTGAGCCCAGAGTCCTGCCAGGCATCCTTGCTTGTGCCCACTGTGGACAGCCTGCCTGCGGTCCTCCCAGAGTGGTCCTCAGGACCCCTTCAGGGGCTCTGCCAGGCTGTTGTAACATCAAGATGACATTTGCCTTTTTCACCAAGTCAGGAGAGCTGCACCAAACTGTGCCAAGACTCACGGTGTCATCACGCTGTAGGCAACGCCCTGCATGAAGTACAAGCTATTGATTTTATTAAAACTCAAGCATTTGAGAACATGTCTTTTTAATATTCTGTGACAAGATAAAGCACTCCTGTTGCATACAGAAGCAGAACAGATATGCAGGAAAAAAATCACACGTTTGAGCGTTCATGATGCTTGAAGGAAGGTCGGACAGACATGCTGTGGTTATTCAGACTTGGGTGTCTGGCACACACTTTCCCCAAAATGGTCAAAGCAAAGCCTGTTCACTTCAAGGAAAACAACCGATAATATGTCACTAATGATAATGTCTGAGCTTCCAACAAGCAAAATGTAGAATTTTGGAAAATTTGTGAGCCCAAGAGCTTCCCAACAGATCGGATAATTAACTAATCTGATTCCGCGATACTGTAAAATGAAATATATCAGTATTTGAAAGATCTCTGTAACTCAGTAAACTAATATTTTCTAATGTTCGATGGTATTACAAACTCAAACATGAGTAAAAGATCATTCAGGGAGAGAAAAAACAAATCTAGGCAGAAGAACCCAAAATAATTTGTGTAGACGCTCCACTCTCAAGGTGGAGCATGACTCCGCATCCCTTTCCTTAGGTGTGAGCTGACTTCCTTCCAAAGGGCACAGCACGGAAAGGGAGAAGGAAAGTAACTTTACAGTGAAGACACCTGACATACACCCAGGTGATCAAGGTGTGACAAGTCACACTGATGGCACGTGCCCTGGACACACGTGTGATGAGAAGGGCACTTCCCCTCTGAGGTCCTCCTCTCCAAAACCCAGTCCAACCATGAGAAAAACACCAGACAATTCCAACTGAGGGCCATTCTACAGAACACCTAACTCCAAACCGTCAAGGTTGTCAAAACCAAGAAAGTCTGAGAAACTGTCTCAGCCCAGAGAAGCCTAGAGACATAACGACAAAATGTCATGTGGGATCCTGGAACAGAAAAGGTATGTAAAAAAACAGGAAATCTGAATAGACAATATAGACTTTGGTTAATAGTAATTACTCGTGACAAATGTTCCACAGTAATCTGTTAACAATGAGGGAGACTGGGAAAGGGTGTGCAGGAACGATCTTCGCAAACTTTCTGTAAATCTAAAACAATCCTAAAATTTTTTTTTAAATTCTTCTGTTCAGGGACTTCCCTGGTGGCGCAGTGGTTAAGAGTCTGCCTGCCAATGCAAGGGACACGGGGTCGAGCCCTGGTCCGGGAAGATCCCACAGCCACAGAGTAACTAAGCCCGCCACAACCACTGGGCCTGAGCTCTAGAGCCCGCCAGCCAACTACTGAGCCCGTGTGCCACAACTACTGAAACCCGCACACCTAGAGCCCGTGCTCCACAACGAGAAGCCACCGCAGTGAGAAGCCCGCGCACCTCAACAAAGAGTAGCCCCTGCTCGCCGCAACTAGAGAAAGCCCACGTGCAGCAATGAAGACCCAATGCAGCCAAAGATAAATTAATTAATTAAAATAAATAAATAAAGTTAAAATGATACTTAAAAAAAAATTGTTCTGTTCAAGGTGCAAGAGAGACTGACAGATTTTAATGTAACTGAGTACAAAAACTTCACTGATAATCGAGGTTTCAGAGTCTATAGTGCAACTAACAGTTAGGAATGGCCACTCTGTGTTTTGGTGTCGTATTAAAGGAAGAAACACACAATTATCCAAGACTAACCAAATACTCCTCCCTGCTCAAACTGCTTCTCTGTGTCAGGCTGGATTTTCTTCACATGCTTCATCCCTAAAAACTTATTACAAGAGACTGGATGAAGAAGCAGATATGAGAATCCAGCTGTCTACTTATTAAAGAGATCTGCAAAACAGTTATTTTTTTTATAAGCAATGTTCTTTATGCTAACATGTAATGGGTTTATTATCGTCATCTTTAAATAAATAAGTTATTTTCAGATTTTCTAACACAGTAAATGTCAACATATTTTCCACACGACCAAAGGTTCTCTGGGGTCCAGAGATGGAAAAGGGGCTACACCAGTGCTTTCGGCAAAGGGTTTCCTGTCCCCATCACAGATGCCAGTCTGAGCAGAGGTTCCCAAGTGCAGTCCTCCTGACATACCACAATCCACGTGGTTTTTTCATGCTGCCAAAGTTGTGTTTTGAAAAGCAAGACGTACTAAAAATTTAATAGGACTCACCACACATACACGCTGTAATTTCCCTATAAAACCTATTCAATTATAAGACAACAAAATTTGGTAACCCTGTTCCTGTGGCCTTAAAAAGCGGCAACTGTACAGGCCCCACAGTTACCCAGTTCACAGAGAACTTGCCACTGCCCAGGGCAGCTTGGACACCCTGCATATGCAGATGGGCAGGCCAAGCACAGACTTCCCGTAGAGGCAGGTCAGGCACCCCAGGCCCCCAACGCCAGGAAACTATCCTGCATCTCACGCCCCACTCCCCCCTTATGCCGCACTGCAGGCAAAGGCATCTCCTCTCTCCTCCAGCATGTCTACCTCTGTTCTCACATGCAGGCATCCAGCAAACTTCCAAGCTCCACCCACATCCACAGCATCAACTCTCCCTGCTCCAGAGGGTGGTCCATGGGCTGCATTTCCCAGCCTGACATCCGGCTCTGCTCCCACCGCCATGGGTCTTCTCAGGCCCTGACTCCAGGCAAACACAATGGCTCCAGGGAGCTAGCTGGATGCCCGAGCACCCCTATTTCTGGGCCGTGAGCTCCCCAGGACATGCCACCCGGACTGCTCTTTCCCACAGTGCCCACAGATACCACACGTGCCTGGATTGGTTGTTCTCTTTAAAGCACTGTTGTGTTAAAGCTGCTTTTGAAAGCTATCAAGGGCCTGCTTTAAGGAACTCTGCATGTCACCAGATTTCAGTGCCCCCTAAGACCTGAAGCTTTTCAATGTGATTACATCACAACTATTTTTAAGATTTAAGCTCTAAAAATAAGCACTCTTATGGCTTGGGATCCAAGGAAGGGGACACACAGTAACGTCTGGTATGTCTCCCATCTCTCCACCCATCAGACGCTCCCCACCTCCTTCGCACTCCCCGCCTCCCCCGGGCGGGCCCATCCACAGAGCTGGATCAGCCACAGGGAACTCAGCTCCCCTCTCCCTCATTCTTGGACACCTGTGAGTCCCAAGTCTCCTTTCCATCAGTGCTGTGACAAACCTTACTGGACTATGCCTCACTTCAGAGGAGATGGTGGGCTCCAAGGGTGGGGTGAACTGTCCTGGGCTACACAGGGGTGTGAGTGAAATTGAGCCGTCAGACTCCACATTTTTTTTAACCACCTGCTATCCCCCGCTCCCTTTCAGGCTCACAAATTACAATTCGAGTGCTCATCTTCTTGAGGAAAAAACCCAGAAATCTCTTGCAATCAGGCCAGCTCTCTTTTTCCTCCAGGGCACACTCTGCTAACTGAGAAAATACTCCTCTCCTGGTATAAATCCTGCTTGCCCCACCTGGGGTGACACACGGTATGTGTGGGAAGTGCTGGGTATTCACTCCGGCTTCTACCTGTTCTACAAACAGAGCTCCCTTCATCCTTCTTCTCCACCAGGTTAGGTGGCCATGAGGGACAGGATGGGATCCCTCAGGCCAGCACACTCGCCATCCCCACCCCCAGGGTTGGTTATGGTTCCGGTACACCTGCTCTCCTCATGTCAGAGAAACTGACTGTAAGATAAAAAGCAATGTATATAAAAGCAGAGCCTCCATGGCAGAGGGCTGGCCAGAGACCCTCCCTCATGTACCACTATAGGTAGAATGTTTAAACCCACTACAGCAGTGAGGGCATTGCCTGTCAGCATGTGGCAAAGCACCAGCAGGAATACATGCCATAAGAGGATATCAGAAACTGCAATTGCAGAATTATACTGAATAATTTCAAAATAAGGAAATGATCTGCTTAATCTGCCAATCTGCTTAACTCACACATGTGTGAAGAGAAGAGTTCCTGACTGTTAAACAAACAAGTGCTTACAGCTACTATCCTGATGACTGTAGACGGTGGCTTGCTGGTTCCTGTCAGGGCAGCCACACAGTAATATCCCCAGAAGGCTGGCACTATCCAGTGAGAAACCATCCCCTCCAAGGCCAGAGGAGGGCGCCGTAAAGGCAACGGGGAAGTGGCAAAACTGTGGAGCTCCTTACCTGTCACCAGGCTGGCTCACAATATGCCCCATGTGAACTAGGTCACTCTAAGAGTTAGAAACAGGGCACCCAGAGTCTGTCACTCTGCCATCCAAAAATAATCTAATGATTTTCAGAAGTACAGGTGAACCCCTCAAAGTACAATTATTACAAACCTGGGATAAGATAACGGCCCAGAATAAAGACAGGTGGACAGAGGAGAACCGGGATGAGGAGCCCCAAGGGAAGGGGAGAGGCAGCGAATGAGGAGATGGAAAGAAGTCACAGAGGTTTGGAGAGGTGGCAGCTGAGGCAGGGGAATCCAGAACGAGGAACCGATTTCTGAAGGAACGTACCTCTCAGTTCAGCTCTTACGTGCTGAAATGCAAGCAGGCTATGGATTTCTAGTTGGAACTGATGGAGCTGCTCCCCAAGGCTGCTTGGCCCCTCCTGGAAGCCGCCCAGCCGCAGACAGGGAACTAGCAAGTGAAAGGCCAGCCCACAACAGGTGCTGGGGAGGGGCTGGGCTCCCCAAGAGCCTCCCACAGAGTGCCAAAGCCCCCCCACACACACACTGAGGGAAGTAATCGTCACACAGAAGGAACAGGCTCCTGGCTGCGTGACTTCCAAAGCTCTCACACTGTGGCGGGGGGGGGGGGGGGCTGTCAATCGCTGGCGACTGTAGGAGGAGCCAGGGTGAGGGCCACAATCACACTCACTCAGGCTGTGAGAGAACCAGAGCCCTTTCCAGAGCCATCACGCCCACAGCTGTGTAACATTCCCCTGAATCACTCAAGGACGCACATTCCAGCAGACAGCTGGCCGGTGGGTCAGGCACAGCTGCAGTGGAGCATGGTGGGGAGAACAGGGTAGCAGGGGGGCTCGCGTCTGCACATCGCCGTGGAGGACCCCCACCCACACCCACGCGGGAAGCTGGCGCAGCAACCATCGCTGGCCTCACCCTCTGTCATGGAAGGGAGAGGGCTGATGGTCACACAAGCAGGCCAGGACCTGGACTCAGACCTCTCTGAAGACTCCATGGCTAAAACTGTAAAGCCTGACAACACCAAGTGAGGATTAAGTTAGCTGGACCTCCACGCCTGTGAGAGTAAAACCACCCAGACATTTTTGGGGAAAGGCATGGCAGTTTCTTTAAAACAGCTCAATACCCACCTACCCTGTGACCCCAGCAATTTGACCCCTAGGTATTTAGCAAGAGAAATGATGATCGATGTCCACGCGAAAGACTTCTACGGGAATGATCACAGCACCCCAAACTGGAGACTGCCCAGTATCGGTGGACAGGCGAGTGGACGACTATGCATATCCACGCGGGAGTCCCTCAGCAAAATGCTGATACACACAACAGAGATGAATCCTAATCACGTGGAGTGAGAGAAGCCAGACCCCACCAAGCACATACTCTATGATTCCATTTCTAGGAAGTTTGAGAAGAGGCAAGATTGGTGGAGAGTGGGAGAATACACCCAGTCAGGGAGGGCAGGAAATGTATGGATGGCTCCAGGGCACTTTCTGGGGTGATAAGGTTCTGTACACAGGTGGATACATGTGTGAAAACCACAGCAGGAGAGGCATACACAGCAGGCACCAGCAGTACCTCCTGGCAGGGCAATGCAACCCCGGGTTTACTGTATCCTTCTTCTCCCAAAGGCCGCTTGTAAAGCATGTCCACCCAAACAAGGACTCTATAACTTACGGAGTCATCTTGGAAAGGTAAAGTGATGCACATACCTTTTCCTGTGGACTCCATTTCTACACAGAACAGAACAAAACAAGGCCATCCACACAATCCAACATTACAGATGACAGGCGGAAGCACTATCATGTTACTTTCAGGTTCATTTTCACTTTGGAAGAGGACTCGGGCATTAACATGGGTGTGGATGACATGCCCCACACACCACACTCACCACTGTGGGTGGCCAAGCCCTGTCTTAAGAGCAAATGATCTACCATTGAGAATCCTAACTTCTATACAGAGTGTCGCCCTCCACTACCAAAGTCCGAAAAGAAAGATGGGGCAGTGATTCTGTCATCAAGGATACCGGCTTCAACAAAGGTGCCCTGCTTTTGCAGCCTTGGTAAACAGAGAGTGTACTTCTGGTGCATTTTACAGTCTGTTAAACCTTGCAAGAAGGCAGAAAGCCAGAAAAACTAAAGCCAAGAACAGCTCTAATGGCTCAGGTGCTACTGCCAGCTCCCAATAGGCCACAGGTCACTCGGTAGGGATAAGAACACACATCAGAGTCCTTCCCACCCACACCATGGGGCAGACCATTGGTCCAAGTAAAGCCCTGTGCCACAGCAAAAGAGACACACGATGCAAAGCAGGGAAGGAAGAGGTGTCAGACAGCTGCCTGAAGACCACGCACACCAATGGAAGCCAGGGAGACACAGTCACCATGACACCTGCCCCACACATCCATACAAGACCCATATGGCTGGCTGTCGAGCAGCAGAAATGGGGCTCCAAGTCTGCCCCTGCCCTGCCTGTGAGACCCTGGGAGCCCAGCCTTGCTTCCTCCCAGGTAAAATGAGGAAATAGAGATGGACTGCTTAGGCATCCAGTGACTTCCATCCCTAGGTGAGCCACACCCCTAAAGTCGAGGCTCCCCAACACCTCTGCATATTCTTTCAAGATCCAGTACCCTGAAAAACATCTAAGTCAGATCCTGTCCCATCATTTCTGCCCCCAGGGACGAGCACGGTACCTGCCACAGACAATCCAGGGAGAGTTGGCGCCTCAGAAAAAGGCACACAAAAAAACATTTTCAGTGAAGTATGGGGGTGGCTAATCATGAAGTTCCCACCCCACACAGGCCCAGGGCAACCAAGGGACCCAGCCCTAACCTTTCAGGTGCAGAACCTCTGGAGAACAGGCTCATGTTTTACTCAGTTAAATGTTCCTCTACCCAAGAGGGGAAAAACAAAGCTCTTTTCACCTGTGTGTGGCCTAGACTATTTTTGAAGATCAACAATTTGTGACAGAAAGAGAGTCTCCTCTATAGGAAAGTGCAGGAGTGGAATCTATTTATCTCAGAAACAAAACAGAGAACCCAAAACAGCTTCCTCTGCCTGTCCCAGCTCCAGACCTCATCCAGCAGTCCAGACTTGGGGTAGAGGGAGGGCAGCACATGCTCATGAGCTTTGGGTTGGCCTCGCAAGACCAACAGGATCAACCTCCAGCTCTGCGGGGTTTTGTTTTTCCCTGAGCACACTGACGGATGCCAGAACGGAAACCAAACTATTTTAACCTCATTTATATTTTTTAACATCCATATTGAGGTATAATTTACATACCACAAAATTCATCCATTTTAAGAGTATAATTCAGTGATTATTTAGTAAATTTAGAGTTGTGCAACCATCCCTACAATCCAATTTTAGAACACTTCCATCACCCCAAAACGTTCCCTTGTGCCTGTGAACAGTTAATCACTGCCCTCACCCACCCCCAACCCCTGCCTCAGACCACCATCTGAATGCTGTCTGTCTCTGTAAGTTTGCTTTTTTGGACACTCCCTGTAGATGAAATTATACAATACATAGTCTATGGGTCTGGTGTCTCCCCCTCGGCATGGTGAGTCTGAGCTTCATCCATGTTGCAGCACAAATTGGTAACTCGCTTCCTTAAAATTGCTGATTAGTAATCCACTGCATGGATATAGCACATTTTGTTTATCCGTGGCCTTCTGGATTGTTTCCACCTTTCTGCCTGTTGTGAATCATGCTGCTATGGACACCCATGTACCTGTCTTTGTGTGGACACGCTTTCATTTCTCTCAGGTACCTTCCTTGGACAGACTCTTGGGTCATGTGGTAAGTTCATGTCTAACTTTCTAAGAAACTGACAAACCGTTTATGCCATTTTACATTCCCACCAGCAATGTATCAGGGTTCCAGTCTCTCCACGTCCTCGCCAACACTTGTTATCATCCTTTCTTTCTTTTTTTTTTTTTTTTAAAGAGCTTTTATTTATTTATTTGGCCGCACTGTACAGCACGCGGGATCTTGGTTCCCTGACCAGGGATCAACCCCATGCCCTCTGCAGTGGAAGCGTGGAGTCTAAACCACTGGACCACCAGGGAAGTCCTTTGTCTGTCTTTTTTTATTACAGCTACCCCTGAGACTTGTTTTATGGCCTAGCATATGGTCCACTCTGGAAAATGTTTCATGTGCACATGAGATGTATTCTATAGATGCCCTTTAGCCAAACAGATCAACAGTGTTCTTCGAGTCTTCTAGAATCTTGTCGATTTTCTGTTTAGTTGCTCTACCAATTGTTAAGAGAGGAGTACTGAAATCTCTTTTTTCTTTTTTTTTTTTTTGCGGTACGCGGGCCTCTCACTGTTGTGGCCTCTCCCATTGTGGAGCACAGGCTCCGGACGTGCAGGCTCAGCGGCCATGGCTCACAGGCCCAGCCGCTCCGCGGCATGTGGGATCTTCCCGGACCAGGACACAAACCCGTGACCCCTGCGTCGGCAGGCGGACTCTCAACCACTGCGCCACCAGGGAAGCCCCTGAAATCTCTATAATTTATGAACTGTCTATTTCTCTTAGCAATCCTATCAGTTTATGCCTCAGATATTTTGGGATTCTGTTGTTAGGTACATATACATTTGTTACTGGTATATCTTCCCATGTACTGTTAAAAAATGTCCCTCTTTGGCTCTAGGAATTTTTTTTTGTCTTAAAGTCAATTTTATCTGATATTAATACAGTCATTCTAGTTTTCTTATGGTTACTTATGGTATATCTTTCCTCATCCTTTTACCTAAGGATCTAATGGTTGTCTCTTATAGACAATATATAATTAGGGGGGCTTCCCTGGTGGCGCAATGGTTGAGAGTCCACCTACCAATGCAGGAGACATGGGTTCGTGTCCCGGTCCGGGAAGATCCCACATGCCGCGGAGTGGCTGCGCCCGTGAGCCATGGCCGCTGAGCCTGCGCGCCCGGAGCCTGTGCTCCGCAACGGGAGAGACCACAACAGTGAGAGGCCTGCGTACCACAAAAAAGGAAAAAAAAAAAAAAATATATATATATATATATATATATATGTGTATATATATATATACATATATATATACATATATATATATATATAGGCTGGATCTTGCCTTTTTTATCTGCTCTGACAATCTCTGCCTTTTGATTGGGGTGTTTAGACTACTCACATTAAATGCAATTATTGATCTGGTTGGATTTACATTTATCCTTTAGCTGTTTGTTTTCTACATGTCTTCCTTCTTTTTTGTTCTTCTGTTCCTCATTGACTGCTTTCTTTTGTGTTAAATATTTAATGTACCACAATTCTTCTGTTGATTTTTTTAAACTATATTTTAAAGTTATTTTCTTAATAGTTGCTCTAGGGATTACAATAAGCATTTTATTAACAATACAGTCTGCTTCAGATTAACACTAACCTGATCCCGGTAAAATATAGAAACTTTACTCCAATACAGCTCCATTTCATTCCTGTTTTGTACTGTTGCTGACCCGTATATCACGTGTCTATATATGTTATAAATACAACAGATTGTTGTATGCCTTTGGTCAACTGCCAAAGAGCTATGGTTGTTTTTGTCGATTCTATCCAGTGTTATGGCTAATGCTTCATATGATGTTATGTCTTTTAACTAAGCAGAAATGAGAAAAAAATGTCTTTTCTATTAGCCCACATATTTACCATTTCCAGTGCTCTTTATTTCTTCCTGTGAATGTACGTTACCAACATGTCACTTCCTTTCAGCCTGAAGAACCAGCAGGTCTGCCAGCAACAAATCCTCTCAGTCTTTGTTTATCTGAAAATCTCTTTTTGCTTTCGTTTCTGAAGGAGAGTTCTGATGCACTGAGAATTCTGGGTTGACAATTTTCTTCTTTGAGTACTTTGAATGCCATTCAGTTCCCTTTTGGTTTCCATTTGAATGTCTCAGGTGAGAAGTCAGCTGTTAATTATATTAATGCTTCCCCTGTATGTGATGAGTTGTTTTTCTCTTGCTACTTTCAAGATTTTCCCTTTTTCTCTGGCTTGTAACAGTTTGACTCTGATGTGTCTAGGTATAGATCTCTTTGTATTTATGCTACTTGAGGTTTGTTAAGCTTCTTGGATAAGCTTCTGCTCAAATACATGTTTGGCCATTCTTTCTTCAAATTGTTTTTCTGTCTTGCCCCCAAACATGTCTGCAACCTTGGGCTAATACAGCCACTGTCCCTCCCCACTTACCCATCTCCAAAACTGTCACTTTAACCAACAAGGCCATGGGCAGGGCTGCTGCCCACCACTCTAAATTGAGTGAGCCCCTTCTCACCCCTGCAGAGAAGCTGTTGGTCCTTACAGCCTGCACTGGCTAGGCAGAACTTCCCTACCAAGAGAGCTGGGGAGAGGGCATGAGAGGAGCCCCAGGTCAAGTGCCACATATTCTCACCATTTTTACCCAGAGTTCAGCAGTTTCTTAAGCACAAACACTTCGCAGATTGTTGTGTGCTTCTGGTCAATTTCCAGAGTGTTGAAATGGCTGATTTTGGGGGGTCAATTCTGTGCTGCTTCATAGTTGTTTTTTTGGGGAAAGGATTTGACAATTTCTCCTCATTCAATCACTGCTGGAAGCTGCCCTCCAGCCCTGATTTATTTTGAAAATAAAACACACACACATTGGGAGACTAAGTCAGAAAAAATGCCAAAGAGAGATGAAGAGGGGAACTGCAGAGAAGGAGAGAACTGATCCTACCATTTTATCGATATCCTCATGCTCTAAATCTCCCCAATGTCATTTAAAAAAAAAAAGAAAAGAAAAGTTGTATCTTGGTGATTTTAATTCACCAGCACTTCCTTAAAGAAAAAGGAAATTCTCTCTGCTAGAAGCCACC
The DNA here is from genome assembly GCF_963455315.2 of Globicephala melas. Taxonomy (NCBI): domain Eukaryota; kingdom Metazoa; phylum Chordata; class Mammalia; order Artiodactyla; family Delphinidae; genus Globicephala; species Globicephala melas. Next base: position 160,574,791 of record NC_083316.1, on the reverse strand, counting down.
AGAAACCCCCCTCTAGCCTTCAATATGCCTAAACTGGGTCATAAGAATAGCACAGCATGAAAGAAAGAAGCAGTTTTTAAAAAGAGCCAAACAAATTCTAGAAAAATACTATACAGCAATGAAAAGAGTAACTATTCCTACATTCAACAACATAAGTAAATTTCACAAACATTATGTTGAATGAAAGCAAGCAAAGGGTACAGACTACATAATTCCAATTACTTAAAGTTCAAAAACAGGAAAAACTAACCTGTGCTGTTTGAAGTCAAGAAAGTGGTTACTCGGAGGGTAGTGACAAGTGGGCATGAGGGCGCTAGTAACGTTCTATTTCTTGATTTGAGCTACAAGGATGTGCTCAGTTTGTGAAATGTACCAAGTGGCACATGCGTACTTTTCATTATGTATGCTATAACTCAATTAAATAAAATTCTCTATATGGAGGTTCCCAAGGGATGAGCCAGACACTCTCAATGAGGATCCAAAGACTGCCTGCTTCTAACACAGAAACCATGGCCACTCACTCCAAAAAAGATTACAGTTTTAGAATGGCTCTGGGCTGGACTTGATCCTATTATTCTGTCAAAATTCACAACTATACTTCAACAAACTAGACAGAACACTCTATGTGAGCACTCAAGGAGACACTAGCTCTATATGTGACGTCGTATTTTAAGTGAAGCTTGAAGACTGAAGGGTAGTTGTTACCAGCACTTATTTCCCTCACCACATGCCATGCACCAGGGTCAATTCTGGGCACGCATCTGTCACCCAGAGATGCAGAGCACAGATTATCATCCATTTTACAAATGAAGTAGCACGGGCCAGTATCATCTGCCCAAGGTCAGTCAGAGAGTGTGATCTGAGCCCCACTCTGCCAAAGCCGGGCTCCTTCCACAATCTCACACTGCTTCAAGAATGCCCTGGGGTCTCCCTAGTCCCACAGGAGGACCCCTGCTCTGTGTGCCTGGGTTAGTCTCTGTCTTTTGCTCTCTTACATTCTTTTATGCTCCTTCAACACTTAACCTCTCTCTCACAATTCACTGGCCTGCCCTACAGGGGAGCATGGTGATTACAGGAAAAAATGTAGACCAGGAGCCCAGGAACACAAGAGGGACCCAGTAAATCTCTGCAAGTGTGGGCTCCTCCTTCTCTTCACCCACCTGTGACATTCTGAAAGGAAAGGGAAGGGAAAGCAGACCCAAACTTAAAATTTTATTTCTAGAACTTTAAAAGAGGCCTCTGGTTTTAGAACAGGGACTGCAGAAAGCAGAGCCAGATAAAAAAGGCCTTTCTGGGTAGCAAGAACACAAAGCACACCACCCCAGACTAATACGCTTCCCCAGTAGGAGGGGGTTAGATTTTCCCATTTATCTCAAGGCGTAAGAATTTTTAAAGCTGAGAAATACTGAGTCAGACAATCTCTGAAGTCCTTAGGACGCCAACAATGTGGGGCCCAAATGAATTTAATGCAAAGACTGCAGGTTGGGGTCCCTCTGCGGGGTCAGTCAACACAAGGAGGCAAAGAGCACCAGGTTCTCCAGATCTGCACTTACTGCCCCTCATCCCACCCCGGGCAAACAGACATGGAAGGGAGTCTGCAGAGGAGGCACTGAGGGAGACAAGGGATGAACCACAGAGGGGCCACACACAGAGGGGCCGCGGGGCTTCTCAGGAGGCCATGGCCACCGGCTGCTGGCTCATGGGACATCAGGGTGTGAAGGGAGGGGTAAAGCAGGAGCTGGAGCTAGGCCTGCAATTCTCTTTACAGGGAGAAAAGAGGGTTTCTTAGTGAAGACATGGGGTGGTACACTGAGTCTTATTTCTTCAAGCTTTTTCCTTAAAAGCTGAGGATTGGGAAAGTTACTCTTGAAGCAATCAGTATCGATGAAGGAGAAACCGAAAGAGCACATCACAGGAGTCCCGAACACAGGGGCCCCTCCTCCCTGATGCACGGCCTAGGAGGAGTGGTGACACACGTGAGAGGGCTGTGCTCCCGACTCTGCCCCTGGCCAAGTGACCCAAGCAGGGTGTAGCATCATCCCTGGCCTCCCATGCCCCAGATCTGAAAAGCAGGGAAGCTGGACCAAATGAAAAAGTTTTCCTATAAACCAGAAGCACAGAGCTAGACAGCAGGTACAAGTTTAGTGAAGGCCTGCTGTCAAGCAGGGGAGCCAACAGAGGCTACCACTCCCCCATCCTGTGAGACCCACACCCCATGCTACAGATGTCTGGGCCCCAGGGCCCCAAGAGGGAGGTCCCTTGGCCAGGACGGTGGGGGAGGTGCCAGGGCTGGAGCCCACAGCCATCTCCATGATAAGCCACCGAAAGCTGCTTCCTGTAGGCCTGACGGCGGCTTCACCCCCACAGGCCTCCTCACGCCCAGGCCTGTCCCTGGTTCCTGGACCCTCCTGCTCACCTGTGTGTGGTTCGCATGTCCACGGGCCCATCGCCCACCTGCCCTTCGCCTCTGCCCATGGCCATCGCCTCTGCGCCTCTCAGCAACCCTTGGGCTGGGCCTGCTCCCGGCTCAGGCGTCACTCTCATGTCTCCGTCAGCGTTTAACTCTGAAGCCAACACTCCTCTCTCCATTTTTATTTTCTTGCTCTCCACATCGTCCTCTGCTGGGTCCCGGTCAAGCGCTCGTTTCTGACTCCGTGTTCGGCATGCTTCTTCAGTCATTCTGAACTTTAGGGGATGGAGAAAACATGACATTTAAACTTGGCACAACGAAGTGGCTGTCTTCTCAGACTTTTCACAATGTCAGCATGGAGTGTTTTCCTCACCATGTGACAATGGCAGAAGTAGGTACAACAAATGAAGGGCCCACAAAGCGTGCCCAGGACATTTCTTCACTGCCTTGGGGAAGGCGAGGGCAGGAGCAACAGAGCATCTGGGAAGCCAAGCTATGCATCGCCCCATCCAGGGCCAGAAACCTGCAGGGGCCTGGGCAGGAACAACGGAAGGTGGCTGCTCATCAGAAAGAAGGGGGAAATCTCTGCACTCCAGACTCAAGAGCAAATAGAGGAAACTGTTCTAGATCTGAATTCCCTGCCTATGGGATCCTGAGCACCTACATGGGATTGGAGGTATCTGGAATCCAAGAAGGAGGGACCATGCTGTCTCAGGAGCAGGGTCACAGCCCAACTCCAGCCCTGCACTGCACTGATGAGGGTTGACCCTTCTACTCCTGCTTCAGTGAGGGGCAGCCTTCTCACTCCCTGCTCACCTCAGGAGGGTGAGGAGTGGGGGGTCACATTTAACCCTTTGACTGCCGATGAGGCGAACTTTGAGTGGGGTGAGGCCTGGCCCATCACCATGCCGGCACCCTGTACCTGCAGCATACACATATCTTGATTGAAAGAAGAAAGAAAAGAAGAAAAAAAACAGCTGAGTCAGTTTTTGATCCCATGACATCACTGGGCTCCACATGACCCTTCCCAGGATTCAGTCTGAGAGACAAAGCACTTTCCAGAAAACCAGTCTGAACCGGTTCCAGACAACAAGCTGAAGTGTTGTTAACCCTCACAGAGACAGGAGGGAAGACGGCAGTGATGTCTGTTTACAGGGAGACTGCTGGCATTCCACAACCGAGTCTGGGACACGAGTACTCGCTCTTAAAGGGGCCGCTCAGAGCCCAGCCTTGATGTCCCAGCGGGGCAGGACATGGGAAACCAGACTTCAACAGTCAGGGTCTAAAAAGCCATTCAAGAGTTCATCACAGGACAAAAAAAGAATTTAGCTGCCAGGCTCCTGAAGTACCAGTTCTCCACAGGACAGTCAATGCCCACATCTACCAACGTGGGGGCCCGGGGAGAAGCACACTGTATGAGCCCCTCAAAGAATCCCAATTCACACCTGCAGTGCGCCTACGATGAAGACCTCCTGGCTCTGTGTCCAAGCAGGCAGGACACCCAGCACCTCAGTTTCCTCACCAGCAAACACCCTGGGAGGCCTGTCCTGGGTATGGCCAAGCAGAACCAGTCCCAAAGCAGCCCACCTTCTGGAGACTTGGTGTGGGTGGGGAGAGCACAGGGCATTGAAGGGGCCCCATCACTGTATTTGGGACACACTCCTGAGCTGACTCATTTGCAAGCTCCTTAAAGGAGCTGATTTCACAAATGAGCAACACTGCAGGGCCCTGCCTTGGACTCAAACTGAAAGGAAGGAAAGTGACAGCTGCTTCGGGCTCCTGGCACAGGAGGCCGAGCGTCCGTCTGACACGTGTTAGGCCAGCGTGCCCCGGCCTGGACCCTCAGACATCTGCTCCCACGGGCAGTCCAAAAGGGTTGAATCAAGCAGGTTTCCCCGTGGCCATGTCACCCCCGCCCCTGGGGTGCTCCCCATTCCAGGCAGGGCTTGAGAAGTCTGAAGCTCAAGGGCACAGCCTATCAACTTGGCCTCCATCTGCCTCCAACCCCTCCTGGCATCCCAGCCTGCACCTGCTGCTCACCCCGTGCCACCTCAGCCCTCAGCCACACTCCGTCCCTCTGCTCTCACCCAGATCTCCCCATCCCCTCCTTCACCTGTAGAGGTCATCTCCTCACCACCCCAGAGGGAAGCAAGGGATGCTCCCATGTCCCTCTCAGCCTAAAGTTCTAGTTTCTGTCCTTCTCCAACATGCTTTCACCACAAATGCTGTCAGCCTGCTCACTGAGTCTGTCTGTCCTGTCTCCCCATGAGCTGCAGACAAGTCACTGCCCTGAATTGAATGTCAGTCACCCTCCCCTCCTCTCCCTCACTGTGGGAGGGTTGGGTCACTTTCCTTTGGGGCACTGCCTAAACAACAGGAGCTGCTCGAACGTATGGGGAATTGCATGAGAGGAATGATTTCAGCGGCCATGTTGGATGGTGGGTACCTGTGCTCCCAGGATCAGAGAGGAGCCTATTGGGGGTAAAAAATGAAGGGAGTCCAGGACCTCAGGCACGGAGGGCCCACACTGGAGTCAAAGGAAATTCTGTCCCTAAGGGAGAAGCTCCCAGGCTGGCCTGGTGCCCACTGGGGGAGGGGAGGTCCGAAGTGAACAGGGAGAATGCACCCCTCAATCCTGAACTCAGAACCGCCCCCAATACTTCCCCACTTCGCCTCTGCTCCAGCCCAGCCTGCAGGGCCCCCACCCCCAGCACAGCCTCCGGCCTTGTAAACCCCAGGCTCCAATCCATGAAGCTCATCTGAACCCCAGACCCTGCATGAAGTCCCTCCTTCCTCCCAACTGCCCACATGGACTGGGGTGGGAGGAGAGGCTGATGAGGAGGTCGCTGTGCATCAGGTCACCAGACCAGCAAGGTGGTGCCCCAGTGACCTCACATCATTGTCACTGGTGAAGGACAAGCGGTCACAAGGGGCCAGAGTAGAGCCTCACACCCATGGGGCTGCTCCCACCAGCCCCAGAGACCATGCTAGGCCACAGTTCTGGTCGGGGTCCCTAGCAGAGGACCTGGGAGACCATCTGCTTGTGTTCTGTGTGCAGTGTCAGGGCAGCTCACTCAGAAGCTGAGGGGCTGGAACTCTGCCAACCCCAGGCACGCCCTGTGCCTCTGGCAGGCTGCTGAGTGGGGGAGGGGTGCAGCAGCCTTGCCCCCCTCCCCCACCACATAAAGGGCGAGCACAGCTGGAGGGGGTGGGGCCAGCCATGGGGGATGGAGCCTCAGGCTCTGACCTCCCCCCTCCTTGGGTGGAGCCTCCTCCACTGGGAAGGCGGTTGCCTTAGTGCCCACATGGGGCCCGCCACTGGCCAATCCCGGACACCGACACCACCAGGCAATTGCTCCTGGGGAGGGCAGGTGTTAGTAAGGAGTGGCCTCTCCCTCCTCTCAGCAGGAAGGACCAGTGCCCCAACCTAGCAAATCAGGGCTGGCAGCCACCGCCCTGCAGGCACAGAGGCAGGGACAGCAAAAAAAAAAAAAAAGTTGTCAGGAAGAAACCAGCCTTGAGGAATGAAGTGCGACCTAGGAATGAAGCATGACCCACAATTTCTGCAAAATGCAGTGAGGAGGTGCATTAGAATACTTTCTAAAGAGCAGGTGAAGAGGTTGGATTACTGCAACTGACAAATTAGGATCTGCTTCAAAACCCCTGGTGAGTGAGGGAGAGATAGCAGCCACAATGGCATAAGTTCCACCACAGGCCCGGGGAGAACTGCTGGCCCACAGAGAGCAGCCCCCTCTAATCAAGGCAGGATCCAGTGCCGGCTGCTGTCTGCAGGGACAGATCCCAACAGCAGCAAGCCCACCGTAAAGATGCGGCCACCAGGGCTGCAAGGCTGCCTGAGACACAGGCTGCTACATGGGGAGCTGGGCTGGAACCCAGGTGGCCTCAGCCCCTCCTCACTCTCTCCAAACATAACCTGGCTGCACAGGCAGGATGCAACCCAAGTCTTCCTCAGGCCAAAGAAGGGCAGGCTCCAGCCATACTAGAGGCTTCACAAGCACACAGCACAGACCAATCCCAGGATGAGTGGGCTACCAAGTCCCAAGCGGAATGCTGACACATGGCTTTGGGTTGGATGTGAATTTCAATTGCTTCTACCAAAAGATGCTTTCTTTTATTAAAATGTCACCTTCCAACTGGTCTGAGGACCTCAGGTGGAAAATCTGTTCTAAGACAACTCCAAAAGGGTGAATTGTGCTGTGGCAGGAACCAGTATTGTTTTTTTGGCTGTGCTTGGGTCTTCGTTGCTGCACACGGGCTTTCTCTAGTTGCAGCGAGCAGGGGCTACTCTTCGTTGTGGTACGCGGGATTCTTATTGTAGTGGCTTCTCTTGTTGCAGAGCACGGGCTCTAGGAGTGCAGGCTTCAGTAGTTGCAGCATGTGGGCTCAGTAGTTGCGGCACATGGGCCGTAGAGTGCATGGGTTTCAGTAGTTGCAGCGTGTGCGCTCAGTAGTTGTGGCGCACAGGCTGTAGGGAATGTGGGCTTCAGTAGTTGTGGCACACGGGCTTAGATGATCCACAGCATGTGGGATCTTCCCAGACGAGGGATTGAAGCCGTGTTCCCTGCATTGGCAGGCGGATTCTTAACTACTTCACCTGGGAAGTCCCAGGAACCAATATTTTTAAACAGAACTCAGAAGACTAACACTGACTCTGCACAGGGGGTGGGGGTGGGGTTGGTTGAGAGGGGGGATTAGATAGGCATAAGTCATACAGCCATAACCCTGAGGTTATCATTAATACTCTGTACTAGGAAATGTTATTTATACCACACTGCTACAAAATAACAGCAGGAACACTACTAGTAATACTGTTTCAGGCATGAGGAAAATGAGGCTTAGGAACATGTGTTTGGGAGAAGTGAGAGAGCTGATGCTCTGAAAAGGAGATGATGTGGGGTGCTTTTTCCAGAGCCCAAAGAAGGGAGTGAGCTCGATGAGGTGGCAAAAGGAGGGTGCTGAGTGTAGACTGACCTCAGGTGGAGCACAGAGGGCAGCGGGTGTGTTGGATGGAGGGGGAGGGGGAGTGGGATCCAATTTGTTCTAAAGGATTTGGGGACAGACTGAGGCAGGGAAGTGGCAGGGGGAACAGTCAGGGGGGTTCTGTATCTCGTGGTTCAGGATGGAAAGGGGATAGAGCAGCAGGGAGACATGACCAATGCTGGGTGTACTTTAGAGGATTTAGACAACACAACATACCAACAGTTGGGCGCCAGGTGAGAGAGGGTTGCTTTGCTTTTTTTGTTTGTTTGTTTTTTTGCCAGAGCAACTGGAAAAAGATGGATTTGATTTTCTGATATGGGGAAGGAGCAGATCTGGGGGAAGAATGTTGGGAGTGGGATTGTTTGGCATGCAGAGAGGCTGAGGAGTGTCTGCTGACAGGCGGAGGCCTGCACACACGCACACGAGATAGCCACTGTCCTCAGGGCGGTGTGGAAACAAGGGCCTGGGCCTATGCAGCAACCGATGCAGTTGAGTAACGACAGGTTCCAAATGCCAGCCTCACTAGCCACTGGCCAAGTTCCACACTCTCCACAGCCCCTGGCTGACAGGCATATGTCTTCCCTTCCAGACCAGAGACCTCACTCTGCTCTCTGCCTGAGCTACTTCCTGATACATATCTTTGAGTGACAGTGGCAGGGATAGAGCAGCTGTGTTCTGGAAGGAAATCACACCCAAAACACCAGCTCTCGAGTTTTAAATAATGTCAAACCTCGTTAAGGCCAAGTAGAAGGGATGAAATTTAACTTGGGAAACAGAAAGTTGATCCCAACAGCCAGCCCCCATCACTAGACACTGCAGAGAACAGAGGATGGACCTCAGGGAGCAACTGGCCAGGGGAGCTTGTCACTCTCTGAGCCTCAGCTTTCCCATCCATACCTCATAGATGCGCTATGTGAAGAGGCACAGAGTGACATTAGTAAAAACTTGAATGAGAAAATCAAGTTGCAGAATGATATGATGCCATTCAGTTTTAAAATGCTTACAACCTGCAGAAAAAAATACTGAAAGAAAGTTCACTAAAATTGAAACTGAAAGAAATTGGACTAAAATCCACAACACTCATCTCAGAAACTTTCACTGTCTGTATTAAGCATTTCTGGATTAAATTACTTCTCTTAACAGGGACTATTTATCAGTTTCTTTGTATTCAAAGAAAACAAAGATAAAAAGGAGAGTTATAGATAAAATAACACTCCCACCTACAAAGGCTGAGAATTGAAAGAACAAGTGGTATTGGGTGGGGGTGAGGGAAGAAGGCCCTGCACTGGAAGGAGGACCCCCCGGCCAGCTCCTTCAGCAGGCAGAACAAAGAACCCAAGATGAACCGTGACCTTCAGTGGACTGAAAGGGGATGCCGCTGCCACTTTCCCATTTGTTGTTGGCAGCTTAACAGTCCACCTTTATATCACTTGCTACAGCGACTCCTGGGCTCTAAGCAGTAAACCCAAACCCCTTAGCTCATCCCCACAGCCCATCTTCTACCTGGGCCAATAGCTGTCCCAAGTGGACATCAGGCCACAGCATCAGTGTGGGCTCATTCTGAGAGGGCCCACGGCCCACACTGTTCCTCACTAGGGCTGCCCACAGCAACAACGCCCATACAGCTTGACAGCTTCATCTCAACGTTAAACTCTTCCACGGCAGAAGATTTTTCCCATTCATCTCCATTTTCGGTGTGGAGCCAACAGTACGGGTTCAGAATGTGCTACTGAGTTAAACCTACATTTCTGTAAATTAGCCTCACAAAGTGTATGATTCCTGGGGTTGCCCTACAAGGCAAAATGTAGCAAGCAAGTCAAGGGCTTTCATTAAAAAGTCCTGGGATTTCCCTGGTGGCACAGTGGTTTAGAACCCGCCTGCCAATGCAGGGGACACAGGTTCGAGCCCTGATCCGGGAAGATTCCACATGCCGTGGAGCAATTAAGCCTGCACACCACAACTACTGAAGCCTGCGCGCCACAACTACAGAAGCCCGTGAGCCTAGAGCCCGTGCTCTGCAACAAGAAGCCACCGCAATGAGAAGCCCACACACGATGAAGAGTATCCCCCACTCACTGCAACTAGAGAAAGCCCACACACAGCAACGAAGACCCAATGCAGCCAAAAACAAAAAAAAAACCTGCATTCTGACTTTCTGGGAGGCGAGTGTACTGAGATGGAGCCTCACAGGTTGAGGCCAAGGCGGGAACAGGAATCCAGGGAGATGGTCCAGGCAGAGGAACAGCATGGGCCAAGCCACTGAGCTGTGAGTCTCAGGCAAAGGAAGGGAGGCCACAGTTGAGTCCTGTGCTAAAGGTTTCCTGAAAAAGAGAACTAAGTCTTCCTCACTGATTGAAGCTGGGTTCTGAACCCTTAGTTGTCTGAAAACTGAAGACACTCCAGAATACAGGTGTTTTCTCTCTTGGATATCATCGGAAGGGCCCCTGACTCAGCCACCTGGCTAGGAGCTCCTTGGGCCTTCAAAGACCTGAACTGAGAAGATGAGGAGGACAGACTCTCCCTGCAGCAGTCCTGTGATCCAGGAGGGGACAGGCCACACCCATACATGTGGGGGCAGGGGGACAGGTGCCATATACCCAGAGCCTCTGGGGGTAGAAGACCAGCCTGTCATCCCACAAGGTGGAGAAATCCAAGTCTAGTGGGTCTGGAACCCAGGTCCAACACTCTTCTTTCTACCTGGCATTCTTACAAGCTGCCCACTGTGGAACGTTCCACTATACACTCTAAAGCCCTTTTGTTAATCATGTTTAAATTGTTTGTTTTCACCTGGAGAGACAAGCACATGGTAGGGCTTAAATGACACTTGCCAGTGAGGAGCAGGACAGAACAGCTGTCCTCAAATGCCTCCACGGCAGCCTCACCTCAGAAAATTAAGACTTGCCCTGCCAGGGGCTGCGGAAGCACTCATGGGAAGGCCTGGGCAGGGAAGACCCCTGCAACCAAAAGGTACAAGCCCCCTGTCATCAATGTTCCTGGTGTATCCCCAGCTCCAGAAAAGTGCCAGCCACATAGTAGGTGCACTTCAAACATTTAACGAATGAACAAATGTAGGTTTTACAGAGAGGAGCTCAGGGACTGGGGGGTGGGGTGAGGGGTTGGTGAGCACGGGCTCCCTTTCACCACTGGGATTCTTGGATCTCAACCCAAGTTTAATGCTCCTCTGTTGTTAACAGAAATGTGGGGTCTTCCTTTACAGACAGAACACCTTACACTGACTGAGTATTTACCCCACATGGATCATCTCAGATGCAAGGTGAGTGCTATCATCAGCCTCTGTTTTACAGGTAGGGAAACTGAGGCAGGTGAAGGTCACACAGCAAGTGGGTGGGACACTGCTGGGAACTGAAGCCCATGCTCCTCCAGACAGTGCCCACTGAAACACCCCCGTCAACTACCTAGAGTCAGGCGTGGTTTCCAAAGGACACAGGAAGCTCCTCACAAGCAGGAAGTTTCGCTCTGGCCCAACGGGGTCCAGACGAGATATTAAATGTTTACAATTTTATTGAGTGTTATGAGTGAGACCACACCTTTTGCTGTTTGCTTTCAGAGTACAGTAAGTTCTGCTGGAGTTCAACATATGCATTCCCAAAACTTGCCACATGGTGCAAAATCATTCAATAAAAACACAGGGCTGGACTTCCCTGGTGATGCAGTGGTTAAGAATCCACCTGTCAACGGAGGGGACACAGGCTCGAGCCCTGGTCTGGGAAGATCCCACATGCGGCAGAGCAACTAAGCCCGTGCGCCACAACTACTGAGCCTGCGCTCTAGAACCCGCGAGCCACAGCTACTGAGCCTGCGTGCCACAACTACTGAAGCCCGCGCACCTAGAGCCCATGCTCCGCAACAAGAGAAGCCACCACAATGAGAAGCCTGTGCACCGCAATGAAGAGTACCCCCTGCTCGTGGCAACTAAAGAAAGCCCCTGTGCAGCGAAGACCCAATGCAGCCAAAAATAAATTAATTAAAACAAACAAACAAACAAAAAACACAGGGCTTGTAGGAACAATGGGGTTAGGGCACAATACCCTAAAACTTCATTAGCGCCATAAAAAAAAGACAGGAACCTGATTTTTAAATGGCAGCACGTTAAACAGCTAAGAAATACACAAATGCTGCCTGAAGCCTTATGCCTCACCTGAGGGAAGATCTGGTGTTTGCTGTGACAGTGGGTGAGATGCAGTTTCTGAGTTACTGTGACATGCTGGAAGGAGGTTGTCTGACCCCAGAAGGGGATGTGTATGGCCCAGAGGGGGCAAGATGCCCATGTGAGGCGTGTGCATTTTCCTTTAGGGTACCAGCAGGCGCTCTTTTAGCTAGGAGCAGTTTTCCGGATTCCTATAGTACAGGAGTCTGCAAACTTTTTCTTAAAAGGGACACAGTAAATATTTTCAGCTCTGCAGGTCATTCAGTCTCTGTCCTGATTACTCAAGCTCTGCAACTGTGACAGTTCGTTCTCGAAGGGGCACGGCTGTGTCCCAATCAAACATTATTTACCCAAACAGGCCAGCAGCCTGTGGGCCATAGCTTCCCAACCCCTAGACCTAGCATTTCTCCTGGACAAAATCGCACATAACCAAACGGTGTGCCCAATATATTAATAGTGTTGGAACAAACCTGCTTTTCCAAACAAGCCTCACAGCAGAACTGACAACAGAGAAAAATCGATTTCAAAAAAAGGACCTGAATGTGTAAATTCAATCCAAGCCCAGAACTCAAGGTTAACCCTTTTGACAAGTCAGAAGAAATTTAGTTTCAAAAAGTGTTGAATGCAGACTGCTTACTTCGGGGTCAGTCTGTCCCACTACGTGGGTCTATTTTATACCATCCTAAAAGCCCTACACACTCTCAAGATAAATAGGTCCCTCGTAGAGGGAAATTACATGCTATAAACTCAATTGCTGCAGTGGATGAAACTTTAACCCAGTTACAGAAACAAGCAGGTCCTAAGCACACGTGCCTGAGCATCAGACCAAAGCTCTAAGGAAAAGCACAGGAGCTGAGAACGACCTGATTGGGGAGGGAGGGGGGGGGGCGCAGGGGTTAAGCCAGGAAGGAAAGTGTGAATCAAGCACACTAGGGCTGAGTCGCTGGAGACCTGGGGGTCCTGGGAAGAGCCACAGGGCCAGGCTTCTCCAGGTAACCAGAAATCACCTTTGCCCTTGAGGGCTGGGGACAGGGGGGTCATCTGTGCTAGAGAAACCCTAAGAAGTGCACTCTACCTGGTTGGAGGGGTTGGGATCTGGGAGGACACAGGTTCACACCATACTGCACCCAACTGTCCCACTCCAGTGCCATCACAGCCATGCACCTTGCATCCTTAATGAACCTCAGTGCATTCTGCCTGCAACTGTAGCTCCACAGCTCAGCCCCAGCCTGGGGACACCAGGAGAGCCTCGGGAACAGCAGTTAGGCTCAGCCTCCACCTGGTCAGCACCTTGGTCCTTCAATTCTCCTGACCTTTATGTGAACGCTAGGCCTGACTGGTAGGCACATCACCTCACCCCCAGCCTCGTGGCGTCGTGTCCATCCCACACAGGAGCTCCCTGGACCTGGGGACTTGTTGCAAGTTTTCTGAGCCTTCTTCCTAGCGTTAAGAGAAGCCGACGCTGGCTCGCCAGATAAACAGCCACGTAACAAAAATAAAAGACTTGACCAACAAATTCTTCTGTCCTGCTGAAGGTGCTCACTTGCTCTTTCAAAGGCTTCTCATAAGGTGGGCAATCTCACTGCTGGCCTCCAAAGGTGGCCAGTGGTGCCTAGGCTCTGGGTAGGCTGAGGCAATGAGAAGGGAGTAAAAAAGGGATGAGGAACACAGGGTGCTCCAGACTTGGGAGCATCTGACCCCACCTGATGGACACCCTACTGGCAGAGGATGGACGCAGGAAACCAGGGTGTCGGCAGACACCTCCCTGCTCCCCAAAATGCAGCACACCAGGCTAGTTGAACACCAAGCAACCTTGCGCCACACACACAAATACACACGTGTGTGTGCACCCACACTCGTGCAAACACAAACACATGTGCCCACGTACACATGAACACCACACACATACGTGTGCACAGTTTTCATCCTCTCCTCCCACCTCCAAACCTTCTCCAATTACCTTACAAAGGGTCTTCTCTATTCATTTATGAGCAAAAGAACAGCAGTTCTTATGGGTGATCAGTGTCCAACTATCTCAAGAAGAAGCAAAACTATTAAGTATGGAAATAAGATTAGACACAGGGTCCAGGATCACCAACTTCTAAAGCAAGTGAAGGAGCCCAGAGGGCCTTGCAGAGAGACCTGCAGGGCCTTGTGCACACCTCCGCCACATCAACCCACAATTCCTCCAAGACAAATCATTTCGCACCTGGGTGGAACAGCCGATCATTTTAAAATCACTAGCACTGCAACCATGCTCATTTCTACTACTTTGTGTACACAGTAATTTAAGTTTCCAGAGAAGGCGAAGAACTGACTTTTGTCTACTGTTGTTTTATCTGAGTGACGCCTGAACCCAGAAGGGAACTTCTGCAGCAGGGAGGAGCCTGGTCAGTTACTAACGACCAGGGACACCCTTCTCCTAGTTCACAGCCCATCTGGCCCAGGACGTGGACGCCGACAGTCTCCAAATACTGATTCTAAACCAGACAGTGACTTCCAAGGGGCCAGTGACCTGCAGGTACCACCTTTGTGGAGGGCAGGAAGAGCAGCTTGGGGGGATCCCCGCCTTCATGGGAGCAAAGACCCAGTAAGGGCTATGAGATATGTGTGTCAATCACCATTTTGTTACAAATCAACAATGGAAAAGAAATCCATCCTGCCCGACCAGAGGAGGCGGCTAAGGATCTAGCTTCATTTGAGCTAGGCCCCAAGAGTAGAATCTGGAGTTGTAGACAGAGATGGAAGAGGGAGAAAGAAATGGTAGCACAAAAGGTGAAGTGGCAGAAATACACAGGTGCATGAAAACCCATCTCCAAAGTAAGGAGATGAAACCAAATAAAAGGAGATCAAAACTTTTAACAACTTTTTAAAATGGAATGAGGTTGCTTAAAAGGAAAAAACAGGGCTTCCCTGGTGGCGCAGTGCTTGAGGGTCCGCCTGCCGATGCAGGGGACACGGGTTTGTGCCCCGGTCCGGGAAGATCCCACATGCCGCGGAGCGGCTGGGCCCGTGAGCCATGGCCGCTGAGCCTGCGCGTCCGGAGCCTATGCTCTGCAACGGGAGAGGCCACAACAGTGAGAGGCCCGCGTACTGCAAAAAAAAAAAAAAAAAGAAAAAGAAAAGAAAAAAACATTCCCCCATTACAGTGAGGCCACTTATATTCAGTTTAAGAGGCTAAACAGTGATGATCGGGCCTCCCAGAGACTTCTCTGACTCAGGGTGCCCTGCAGGAGTGTAGCGACTGGGGGTGGGGTAGGGGCCCTGACCAGCCCGCCTTCAGCCTGTGAGAGTGAGGAGAGCTGGAACCTTTAATTAGGTCCTGAAGGACAGAGGAGGGGAGTGCTGAGACCTGTGAAACGGCACAGAGTATGCTGCAAAAAGACACATGCACGCACACAACTTAAATGAAGTGCCTCCAGTCACTCCATCAAACAAATCAATCTGAGCACTGGCGCTCTCCGCAGGGAGCTCTCTGCCCTCAGCCCCCAGAGGTGCGCTCTACCTAACCCTTCAGGGAAGAGACACCATTTGCAAATGCAGCGCTCAGCTCAGACACAGAAGTCAAAGGGGAAGGTTAAGTTCAGGAGCATCTCGACCTCCTCCTAACAGGGCACTTCTATCATGCCCGGTGCGCCCAAACACCACACTCCATCTGAAATGCTAATGACCCATCTAAAAGGCCATCACCACCCAGAGGAGTCATGCAAGATAACGTCAGACCAAATCAGCCATCCTATGAAAGTCATCTCAGTCCTTGGTTCAAGAACCACCCAGATATGTAGGTATATAGAGTGTTAAGACTGAAAAGAGTAAAAAAAAAAATAAAGTAAAAAAACCACACACACAGAAACTCAGGCTTTTACATTTACAAATAAACACACATTTACAATCTGATTATTTTTTTAAGGTGGAGGACATGTAAATACAGCCTCTGAAATAATGCTTTTTTGGGATATATTTAATAAAATTAACCTAGAAAGCAGAAACTTTAATGTACTCAAGTAGTAACCACCCAACATTTTAAAAATAAAGCCTGAATGGTCTTCAGATTCCTAAAGGAAAATCCCATGTAGACGTGCACTGTGGAGAAAGGCGCTTGGAAGCACCTCACGCCAGTACCGCTTGTGGGAACAGAGCAGGTTTTGGGATAAGTCACCTCCAGAAAAATCAGTTGTCACTGCCTTCAATGAGGCTCATGCCACAGTAACAGCCAGCCCTCTGGTAGCATGCCCGGCCACTCAAACTCACCTGGGGACATGCAGGGCCTGGCCTGGAACAGCCAAGTCCCCTGACCTCAACAACCATCCTCCCTCCCTGGAGTCATGGGGGAGGGGCGGCTAAAGAAAGCACAGATCCTGTTGGGGAAGATGGTGTAAGTAGGGAGTATGTTTTTATCTTCCCCCAGACATAGACAATCTCCTAAAAACTTCTGAAAACAGGGAACACCACTAACCAGACAGGCCACGCAGATTCCACTGAGCTCTGTCTACCCCTCAGCCTCATGCCTTGGCCTCTGAGTGCCCCTTCCCAGGGACATGAGATGAAAGCCTGTCTACACCTCCTAGTCAAAGCACACAGTAGGACAAAGTACACCTAAACTGATCATGTTTTAAGAGGGGAGGAGAGAGATGGGTAACGAGTGTTTTTAAAACTGTCGATAGCACCCCCAGGCTCACCCCCACATGAGGACTTGGATTTTGTGTTTACACTCTCAGAAGTCCTCAGTAAGCACCCAACACTGCCCATCTGGAAGCGACTCCACATGGGTGTCTGAGCCTCTGACAGCGGGGGCCTGTGCCTGAAGCCCAACCCCTGCAGCCCCGGAGAGAGAGAAACAAATGGTGCCAGAGAACGGGACACAGAAATAAAGGTGCCACCTGTGAGGGGAATCTGAAAAGTATGAAATGTCCACAGGGAAATGGTGACCAGGAGTCCTCTGGTGTAGGACGTCACTGTGAGGGATGTCTGGCTGAGTTTCCCTCCCACAGGAAAGGACCAGTCCTCTGTCCCTCCCAGCTGCCTCCTAGGCTGAGCCTCCTCGGCCCACAAAGGGTTAAGCCTGCCATTTCCATGCCACCTGCAATGTGCCAATCGGGCGTCACATCAAAAATGGGAGGGCTTAACCCTTCCAGGGCTGACTCCCTCAGGGCCTGGCCAAGAACGCAGCCCTGACCACCAGCTTCATCGAGCTGGAAATGGCAGGAGGTTTTACACAGAAAATTCCAGGAAGGGCCAGAAAAGCCTTCTCCAGTCTTGGGAGGAAATGTGAGTGGAAAGTGGGAGAACCAAATGTGCATCTTTCATCATTTTCAACAGGACACCCAGCAATGTGGTGACGCCACTGCCTGGAAGCACTGCCTGGGCTCCTTTGTCAGCTCCTCCCTGCACACATCCTGCAGCAGGCAGGGCCGGAGGCCGCCCCAAAAGGCTCAGAGCCAGCAGGGAAACCTACGTCTAGGACTAAATAAGTTTCTGGTCTCAAAGAAGCCCATGGGCCTAAGAAACAGTTTCTACTGATGCACAGTTCTTGCAGCACTTCCTGCACAGCTGTGAGAGCTGGAACAGAAATCCTACTTCTCTCCTCCACCCTGTAAGTAGAAATCTTCCCCTTGGGCAGGGGGTTGTTCTGGGTATAGACACCTACAACAACCTCCAGGAAATAGCCAAGCTGACCTAGAGCATATCACATTAGTGGTCATTTTGTAAAACACGCTACTCAAGGTAAAAGCAAGGCCTCACCCCAGCCAAGGCCCTGCCGGCCTCTCTGACCTGTCTACTGCTGTCCCCCACACGTCCCCGCTACCCCTCGACCCTATTCTCTCAGCTCCAGCCACTCTGACATTCCAGCTGCTTCTCTGAAAACCAAGTTTACTCCCACCTCAGAGCTTTTGTACTTCCTGCTCCCCCTACCTGGAAGGTCCTCCCCCACGTCTCTGTATACCACTCTCTTCTTCAGCCGAAACAGCAAAGTTACATGTATCTCCCCTCCATGCACTTCGGTGGGTCTCTACCCCTTTCCCACTTCATCACCACTTGACATTCTATTTACTCATCTCTCCGTTTACGTGTTTGTCCCCCCCACCCCATCCCCCACAAGAACAGATAATATATATCTCTTTGTTCAGTGCTACCATCCCAGGGCCCAGGACAGAACAGGTGTTCAATACATATTTGTTAAACAGATGAGAAAAAGTACTTTCAGAACTTCCAGCTATGGCCCTCCCCTTCCTCGTTACATAAGCCAAAAAGTCTTCATGTCAATAGAAAACATAATGATCAAAACCAAACAAAACCCTTACTTCATACCATATATGACAATCAACTCAAAATGGGTCAAAGACCTAAATACTAAAAGCTAAACCTACAAAACTCTTAGAAGAGTATGTAAGGGTGAATCATGACCTTCGATTTGCCAAGAGATTCTTAGATATGACACCAAAAGCTCAATATCAACAAAAGAAAAAAGATAAATTAGACTTCATCAAAACTAAACTCTTCTGTGCAAAAGAGAGTGAAAAGATCAACAGAGCGGGAAAAACATTAGAAATCATATCTCTAATAAGGGTCTGGTGTCAGAATATATAAAGAACTCTTAAAACTTAGCGACAAACCCAATTCAACAAAACAGGCAAAAGACTTGAAGAGACATTTCTCCAAAGACAGACAAATGGCCAATAAGCACATGAAAAGATGTTCAGCATCATTAGTCATTAGGGAAATGCAAATCAAAACCACAATGAGATACCACCTCTCACCCACCAGGATGACTATTAAAAAAAAAGGAAAATAAGCGTTGTTGAGGATGTGGAGACATTGGAACCACCACATATTGCTGGTGGGAATGTAAAATGGTAAAATGGTGCAGTAATGTGAGAAACAGTCTGGCAGTTCCTCAAAAAGTTAAATACAGAATTACCATATGACCCAACAATTCTACTTCTAGATATATACCCAAGAGATGTGCATTTATTCAAACAAAAACTTGTACATAAATGTTAAAAAGCAGCACTATTCACAACAGCCAACAAGTAAGAACAACCCAAATGTTCATCAATGGGTGAATGGATAAACAAAATGTCGTGTATCCACACAATGAAATATTTTTCAGCCATAAAAAGGAATCGGGCTTCCCTGGTGGCACCATGGTTAAGAATCTGCCTGCCAATACAGGGGACACGGGTTCGAGCCCTGGTCCCGGAAGATCCCACATGCCACGGAGCAACTAAGCCCGTGCGCCGTAACTACTGAGCCTGTGCTCTACAGCCCGCGAGCCACAACTACTGAGCCTGCATGACACAACTACTGAAGCCCATGCGCCTAGAGCCCGTGCTCCGCAACAAGAGAAGCCACCGCAATGAGAAGTCCACGCACCGCAACGAAGAGTAGCCCCCACTCGCCGCAACTAGAGAAAGCCTGCGCGCAGCACGAAGACCCAACACAGCCAAAAATAAATAAATAAATTTTTAAAAAGGAATAAATTTCTGATTCATGTCACAATGCAGATGAACTATGAAAACATGCTAAGTGAGACAGGCCAGACACAGAAGGCCATACAGTATATGATTCCATCTATCTGAGATGTCCAGAGCCACGCGAATCTATAGAGACAGAAAGTATCGATAGATTAATGGTTGCTAGGGACTGGATGGCACAGAGGTAGGGGAATGCAGGAGTATAGGGTAATACATACAAATTTCACTTTGGGATGATGAAAATGTTCTAGAACTAGAGGTGATGGCTGCACAACGTTATGACCGTAGTAAATGCCAATGTACACTTTAAATGTGTGAATTTTACTTTATTATTTTTTAAGCAGGAAAACAAAAAACAAAATAATCTTAACCTCAAGAGCCACAACCCCTCTACGGCTGCTTAACTACTAAAACGCAAAAGCAGGTTTACTATGACCCCCAAGAGCACCGAACAGGGTCCTCAAGGAAAGACTCCTTTGTGTAACAAGATCCCAAACAATCGAAGAGCCATTGTCCACTGGGATGCAGTCCTTCCACGAGCAACAACCGTCAGCTTCTCACAGCAACCAAGGGGACCAGAGCAAGCCCACGGTACAGATGGGAGTGTGACCACGTGGGACACAAATGGGACAATTTACCAACAGGGAGCCAACTTGGAGAGAGGGCAAGACCTCTGATGGCAGGGGTCACACGGGCCAGCACCGCAGATCTGGATTCAAGTCAGGTCCGTCACAGGCTTCACACTGGGATTGTGCCAGACGCCTCAGTCTCACAGACATTTCACTCACGCATTCACCCAAACACCTGCTTAGTTTCTACCAGGGAGCAGGAGCTAACTGGCCCCCAGGGACACCCTTGGGGTTTCAACAAAAGGCTTCCCACCCATAGCAGCATAGCTCCAGTAGGCCACTGGGGGGACACACACAGATGTGTGGGGTAGGCAGTGGACAGAGCAGGCTGAGACATGGGGCTGAGGTCCCTCGCACACTGGGAGTTGCAGTAATCCCTAGATCACACATAAGGATCAAATCTGCAAAGCAGTGCTTTTTATAAGACGAAGTCATACTGAAGACCAGCTAACTACCTACTTTATCCAGTCTTAATTGGCTATGGCTGCTATGTACAGACCACACCAATAGAGGTGAGATTGATTTCTAATGAATAATATATTAATTTATGTCAGAAAACAACATATGGGACATTACAGCATCAGGGTGTTGATGCACTGTGGTGATAAAATGCACTCTGGGTACTGGGGGAGGTGGGCGGAGTGCTCCCAGAACAAAAGGTGACATCAGCATCACACTACATTAGGTCAAAACCAGAATGCCTGGTTCATCTCTGCACACCTCAGCTTCCTCACCTGTGAAATGAGAACAGCGCCCACTTTATCACTAAGGTTCTTCAAGGGCTCCATGAAGGTACTGTAAGGGTTGTTATTACAGAAAATGAGAATGCTGTTAACAAGAGGTTGTCCCGCTTAACAGGCTACTACTGGCCACAGCCCCTCACAGCAATTCCAGAATCTCTGCTGAAGGTTTTCTGCTTGAATTTTAACCGCAAGCGGCCACCATCCTCACTTTTGTAAACGAGTGTTTCCCCTGCCCTGGGTGACATGAATCATAAAGCTCCCTGAGGGAATGCCTGGGTCAAACACCATCTTCCAAACTTTTCATTACGGAAAATTGCAAACATACCCAAAGAAGCAGCGAGAACAGCACAATTAACTGCTCATGCCCACCACCCAGCTTCCATGGTTGTCAGACGACCACCTTGGTCTTTCACACACCTCACGCCCACTAGCCTCTAAGAAGCAAATGCCATACAACATGCATTTATGAACAGTTCAGCGTCTATCACTACAAGGACACAAAACCACAATCCCATGATCACACCATCAACAATTAAACAATCATTCCTCAATCTTTGTTGAAGTCACGCTTGGCTGAAACCTACAGGTTCCCCTGCCACTTTCTTTTCAATCATACGTTGAAGAAATCAGGCCATTTGTCCTGTTTCCCACAATTGGGTTTTGCCAGTTGGCATCCCTGTGGTATAATGTAACACAACCCCAATGTCCCAAAACTAGATTTTGAGGTCCAACCAAGCACACATCCCTCTGGAAGCATGTGCACCCTTCCTTGGGGGCTGGAAGCCACTGAGGTCCACTGTCTAGACCCACCATTTCATCAGATGCCTGCAAATGTATGAATTTATAATCCCATCGTTTCATATTAATTAGCCAGAATGTTAACAGCTACACGGTCCATTAGCCACATGTGGCTATTTAAAAAGATTTAAATCAAATAAAATTAAAACTTGACTTCCTCAATCACGATATTCCAGGTACCACACTGGACAGTGCGAGTAGAGCATTCCGGAAAATTCTGGCAGCACTGATCTATCTTCGAAGGAAACTAGCTCTTACCCCCTTTTTTGTTCCTTGCAAATACAGTCTGTAGAGTAGAGGCAAGATAAATGCTTGCTTCTTTCCTTCTATCTACCAATTTTCAAAATGAGTTGATTCTCTAACACCTTCCAAAGGGCACCAGTGAGTTTCTTCCTTTCCTTTGAGCACCAATAGGAACACTGGATTTTTTTAATACATTTGAGGCTCCAACTCAGGGACTAATTCTCATTCACATTTACCTGCCCCACCCTTGGTGGGGTGGAAGGGGGGATTCCTTCTGACACAACCCTGGTACCATCTTATACAACTGGGACATTCCCAATGCAGATTTAGAATTAAAACATTTTCACTTAAGTATTTTGATCTTTTATTTGCATATGTCTTTCATCCTAAAAATTTTGGTTCTTTTTTTTGGGGGGGAGGCATAGTTCCCCAACCAAGGATCAAACCCAGGCCCCCAGCAGTGGAAGCATGGAGTCCTAACCAGTGGACCACCAAGGAATTCCCAATTTTGGTTCTTAAAGACATCAATTACTTGTTTTCTCCTACAATATGTAACAGTAAGACTATGGGCATTGTTGACCTGAAACCAAAAATATGATTCCTAAAAACAGTTAAAGATTTTTTTCTAATTTTTGCCTTTATGGCATATCTCATATCTTACAATCAAACTACTATGATTTAGGGAATTCCCTGGTGGTCCAGTGGTTAGGACTCTGCAATCTCACTGCCGAGGGCCTGGGTTCGATCTCTGGTCAAGGAACTAAGATCCCGCATGCCACATGGCATGGCCCCCCCAAAAAAAGGAAAAATAAAAATAAAATACAGGGCTTCCCTGGTGGCGCAGTGCTTAAGAATCCACCTGCCAATGCAGGGTACAAGGGTTCGAGGCCCTGGTCCGGGAAGAACCCACGTGCCACGGAGCAACTAAGCCCGCGTGCCACAACTACTGAGCCCGCATGCCACAAGTACTGACCCCGCATGCTACAACTACTGAAGCCTGTGCTCCACAACAAGAGAAGCCACTGCAATGAGAAGCCCGCGCACCTCAACGAAGAGTAGCCCCCACTCGCCACAACTAGAGAAAGCCACAACTCGCCACAACTAGAGAAAGCCTCCGCGCAGTAACGAAGACACGACACAGCAAAAAATAAATTAAATAAATTAAAAAATAATAATAAAATAAAATATAAACAAATATACATGTCTATATCCCACCCCCACCGTTCCTTATGAGGGATAAAAGTGAGTGCGGTACATCTCTTTATCTTTCACCTTATAATTTTTTCTACTCATTTCACCCTAGAAATCCCATCACCATGACAAGAAGACACCCCTCCTTCCTCTGCTCAGGGGCTCGGCTCCACCCCACTGGCGATCCAGCCCCATCAGTCCCAGGCCCAAATGACAAACATCTAAGTTATTTCCAGTTTTATACTTCAGAATGTTGTAATGAACAGTCTTGTCACAAACCTTATTTTTGACAGTCTATCTTTGGCATACATTTCTAGAAGTGGACTTGCTGGAGCAAAGGGTAAGCAAATCCCCCTCCGAGGAGTTGTGAACCTCCAAAAGCAACATATGGTGCTGCGTCATTCCCACCAAGAGAATGGTGTCCACCTTTCAGGACAAAGGGTCAGAAATATCTTAGGGAAGCTCCAAAAAGCATTATTCTTAGTATCAGAAAAGACTGAGTATCTTTTATGCCTTGGTTAAGGGTCATCTGCATTTGCTTTTCCTGTTTGTTTTTCTGTAAGTCACACCCATTTTTGATCCGTAACACCAAGCACAAGGCAGTCTCTCAGCACGCGAGCAGTATACGTAGCTGCTGAACGAACAGGACCCGACAAGCAAAATTCAAGGGTGGACACCAATTCCATTAGCCCAAGCAGGCAGCCTGACCCTCAGTATTCACACTGACAGCCACATACACTGTGGGGGCATTGTGTGGGGGCTGTGTATGCGCCTCAAGACTCCCCAGGACCCAGTCCTCCTCCTGCCTTGCTCTTCCTCTGTGCCCAGAGTCCTGAGCAGCAGGAATGGGGAGGCCTCAGCTGACTTTAGGCCATGGTTCAACTGAAAGTGGAACAATCAATCAATCTGCTGAGCTGACTTACACCCACAACAAAAAGTACACAAGCTGACATATTTATACATCTCTTAAAAATAACTGCTCAGGGAATTTCCTGGTGGTCCAGGGGTTAGGACTCTGTGCTCTCACTGCCAAGAGCCCAGGTTCGACCCCTGGTCAGGGAACTGAGATCCCACACTGCAGCCAAAAAATAAAATTGCTCAAGGGTGTTTTTGCCTGTTTGACATCGACCACCATCTGCCACAACCATTCACAGACCATCCTTTCCCGTCAAGCCCCTTCACTCACCGGGTACAGAGAGGCAGGGCCAGAGGGAACACCTGAGGGGGCTTCCAGAAATTCCCTCCGGAATCACCAAACTAACTGCTTTGTAATGCTCTGGCTGTGTCTTCCTTGTTGACCCTGTGATAGGAAAGGAGCAGTTTTCTTTCATTCATTCACTCAGCAAGTACTTACTGCTTGGACTATGTACTTCCTAGTTAACAAAGGGCCCGGCAGAGGTGGGGTCACCCAGCCGAGGACCTCAGAGAACCCTAAGCCAGCCCACTGCCTTCAGACAATGCCCTGGGCTATAGGATAAGGGATGATCACTCACCCCTCTGGGCTGCAGGTAAGACCTTGTCAAGACGTAAAGTACCACGATTTTCCAACACTAACGTCCAAAGAGAGCCTGTTGACAATCAAGCGCCAAACCCACTTTCTAGGTGGCTGGCTCACTGCATGCTGCCACCAGCACCAGGTAACGAGCACTGTCAACACCGATGATCCTCAACTAGCCTAGGAAACCGGCACAGACTTTGAGTCATTTTTTGTCTCCAGAGAGCTCTGGGGGCCTGGGGCAGGGCTGGGGGGGCATGTAAAATGGTGCAGCCACAATAACAACAGTCTGGCAGTTCCTCAGAATATTAAAGACTCATGACCCAACAATTCCACTCCTAGGTATATATCCAAAGGAAGTGAAAACAAGTCCACACAAATTTGTGTACATAAATGTTCACAGCACTATTCATAATTACCGAAAGGTGGGAATAGCCCAAATCTATCCCAGATGAATGGATAAACAAAATGTGGTCTATCCATTTGATGGAATATACTCAGCCACAAAAATGGATGAAGCACTGACTCATGCTACAGAGTGGATGAACCCTGAAAACTTGCTGAGTATGAGAAGTTAAACACACAAGGTCATAGATATTATGTGATTCCATTGATATGAAATGTCCAGAACAGGCAAATCCATAGAGATAGAAAGTAGATTAGTGGTTGCCAGGGGCTGAGGAAGGGAGATTGGAGAGGGACTGCTAATGGGTGTGGGCTTTCTTTTGAAGGTGATGAAAGTGTTCTGGAACTAGATAGACGTGATATTTGTACAACTCCTGAATATACAAAAACATCACTAAACTGTATACTACAAATGGGTGAATTATATGGTATGCAAATTATCTCAATTTAAAAATTTTTTTTTTTTTTTTAATACCAGTAAAGTTTGTTTTTGCTGGGTAAACATTCTGGAAATGTTTTCCTGACACCAGGATTACCTGACCATGCCCATACTATCATCTCGCTATATGCAGATAAGAGCTGAAACCTCACAAACCGACCACCAACCCTTGTCACATACCTTGCTCAGCCCAGCAGCCAGTTCTTACCCTGTGCAGCTGTGACACTGTTTGAAGGGCATACACCTCTTGGAAAGTCACCAGCCAGCTGGCCTATAAGAGGAAGCAGCTAACCAACCCAGGAGGTCTCCAAGCTATCTCCGTGTTCCAAGACGTCTCTCAGTCCTACATTCTTCTCCAGGTAGGCAGCCCTGGCCCAAAACATCACTGGTCTGATAGTAACAGACAAAATCCCACCTGGGTTTTGGGCTCTGTCTTGCTGGGTCCCGAAAGCCCTGGACAGAGTCTCCACCTGAGAGCCCTATAAGCAGTAGGGGATGGCTCAGTTTCCCCATAGGCACGGGGTGCGGTAAGGGCAATGAGCTCCAAGCACTGGTGGTTAAGGATAAATTCTAACGGTTTCTGTCAGCATTGGGAAATCACAGGAATGGCCAGAGGGCAAAGGTCACTTGGCCAGGATTATCCTCTGCCCCTGATGCTCACGGAGGACAGTTCATCCTACTTGGGCCTGGCCTTTTCAAACGAGCGACCCCTGAGATGCAACAGGAGAGCAAACAGCCATCCTGGAGGAGGCAGGGCCTGGGCAGCCCTGTGGAGATGGCCCAATGTGCAATCCCAGAGGTACCTGTCTTCCTCCTTCTCCTCTAGGAGGTGGCCATCAGCTTTTAAAGCAGTGCTCTGTTTCAAATGTCCAAGGACCTGAATAACGCCTACTGGGTAAGTCAGTGCCTCTGTTCCACAGATACTAGATACTACACACTCACCTGGCTTCTGGGCATGGGACGGTGGTCCTACCAGCCGGCCATGGTGGGAGCTATGTCAAAAGGCAACTCCGTCAACGTGCTGGCCAACCTAAAGCAAAGAACAGAGGAAGAAACACTGAGTTTCCAAGGAAAATTTCTGGAATGTACAGACAGTTTTAAATGTCTCCAATCCCTGGAATTGCAAAATTCTAGATTTCAAACAGAGCTCTGTGTCTGCTACCTTCCAAGGGAGGGCAAGCTGAGGAAATCAATTTCTATCAGTCTCTGATGTATGATCCAATAAGGTGCACTAACCAATAAATACTAACATCTCAAACACTACAGATCTCATCTTTAGCAATATGGATGGAGACAAGAGGTGGTACACAACCACAAGCCAACATACTGAACACACAGAAAACACTTCAAGGTTTTGATGATAATGGTAATGACATTAACAGCAGAAATAGAAATACTAGCATTTAATAGATGTTTAGTAGTGAGTTCCAGGTACTATGCTACAATTCAGTATCTCTTTGAATCCCCAGGACAATCTTAGGGATAAATTACACAATCACCCTCATTTTACACATAAGGGACCTGACATGTCTGATATTCAGGAACTTGCCCAGGGCCACCCAGGTCTCCCTCTCCAGAGATGACCTCTCCCCTCCCCAGTGCGCACTCCCCAACATAGACCCCAAGGA